>NC_139721.1:73825985-74185985 GCF_964211835.1 Anser anser | reverse complement strand
AAGTATTTTGTGTGCACCCTCTGAAAGAAGGAAGTCCATATTGTTTGACTTTAAAATGATCCACACATCTACATTCTGATCTTCAGGTGTTTCTGCTGCAAAGATGTATATCTGTTGGAATGGGTATGGGCAGCATTGTTAATATACCTGTTTATGGTATTAGTGCTCATAGAATGAATTATTGACCTGTTCACAAATGAAAAAATAAATGTTTATAAGAAATATATTTCATCTGTTTATAGGCACATAGAATTTAAAGTGAGAACACACCAATCTGTTAGAGAGCTGTATAGTTCATTCTTTCAGTTCTGTTGACAACTGCAAATTGTTATGTTACTGTAACAAATTCTCATTTTATTGACTATAAAACAAGGTCATGCATTTTGGGGAGAAAAAATGTTGATATACATACACTGTGATAGGTTTTTTACAGTGCCTTTGTGGGAGCTTTAACTGGAAGATGTGATGAAGAAGTACTTAGCTTGTTGCTAAAGCTACCTGAAATCAACAAAACTTCTCTGGCAGTAGAAGAAATATGTTCTTTACCAGCACTGGACATGTATACCATGTTTGTACTGATTATACAGAATTTGAATTTACGTCATATCATTTACACGGTAAGATGGGGGAAAATAAATCATTCAGTTCTTACGCTTTTCTTTTGAAGGTGGTCTAAAGCATGCAGGGACACAAACGAATAATTCAGTTAATGAATGTAATGAAAGTTGTTGCTTCAGATGTTCTTTATCTGTGGAAGCAAGCACTGGCCACATGGTGCTTTTTGTCTTCGTTTAGCTCCACAAAACAAACGTAACAGTTGAATGGGAGTGGTAGATCCTACTGTATTCCATTTCTTGATTCCTCAGGAAAATTATCACTGATGAATTAATTATGAAAGTATTAGAGAAAACAGAAAGTCAGAGATGCAGTTTTATTAATCTTTTGCAGAATTTGCAGTTCATGGGATTAGTCACTTAATCTCTAAGTGTGAAACACTGATTTGACATCATTGAAACTGAAACCATCATAGGAACCCACATTACATGAATTGCAAACTTATTTCCTAGGAAGAAATCATAGCACCCTGGAACACATTTTATTTGTAATGGTAATCACACAGAATTCAGGTGGCTCCTTCAGGAAGAATGTATTATGCTTTTCCAGCTCTCAGGATAAGTCTTTCTATAAGGGCAAAAGCCACATATTTTATGTGACCTGAGACAGATGACTTTAACCTGATTCATAACCTCTCCGTGGTCCTTAACAATGCTTAATGCAACCAAATGATTGTGATGGCGACAGTGTCTGTTGGCATCCACTCAGTCTAATCCAACTGAAAATACCCTGCAGTTATTTACCCAGGTAGAAGAATCCTAGAAGACTGATGGTGGTGGCAGACAGTGTATGTATACTCCTGGAAAATAATGAGAATAATACAGTGCCAAAACTATAATAAAGGGGATGAAGAAGTCTGCAGCAAATCTGTTTTGTCTATATAATTATAGATAATCTGGAATCTAATGTAGGTTTTCAGTAAGGTGCTTCTACTTGTAAGAGCAAAATTATTAGATGGGATTTGTGGTAAATAGCAGTCGTTTATTTCATTTTTTTTGGGGTCATTATTAAGTACAAATAGCTGAAAGACAGCTATAGCAGAGTGAGGAAGAACATTTTGTTCAAAAGCCATAGATCCTGGATTATATTATGGGAGGAAGTGGACGAAAAAGAAGAAAAAACAGTGCTCTTTCAGATGGGCTTTTTTACTGAACCCTGCTGAAGCATAATGAATTCCTAGTACAGAATAAAAAATGCTATTAGCTCATCCTAAATTTTTGTGGAAGTTTTGGTAATGTTTTAATCAAATAAAAGTTTATTATGGTATATTTATGTTTTGAATGTGTGAAAGCAGGTGAAGCCTGAGAAGAAAATTAGGAACAGACATTATTATAGTAGGAAGTGTCTTAGTCAAACACAGGTGGATAAAATAAAGATAATCAGAGGAAGCAGCTGGAAGTATATAATGAGATTATATTGTTTTTATTATCATGCATAGTCAGGTAACTTGATAAATCAGTCTGCACTACCATAACATCTTAAATGGCCTATAAAAACAAGGGAGAGAGAGAAAATTCTTAATGTCAAAACACACATGGTGGCAAAAGCAAAAGGCCAGTTGAACTTTGGTCAAATAGAGTATGAAAAACACATAATTATTTTATGTAAAAAACATCATGTATGAGACATGAGAATGGAGGAATGGATTGTTAGCAAAGTGTGTTTTCTAATGTGATTCCTAAAGCAACTAAAGTGGTTACTAGATTTAATTTAAATTGCAAGTTATTTTAAAAATATTAAACTGTTGCGTTTAGCACCCTTAACCTGTTGAAGGAAAGGTTCTCATCTACATTGAATTCCAAAGGGGCAGAATGTTGCAGATGCTGTTAGCGTGAAGTTGGGTAGGACAGCTCTTCACCTTTGTATTTATATACATATTATTTTAATATACATTTTAATTACTCATATGTCATAGGCCAGTTCTAACATAAGAGAAATTTTCTTTATGTGAATTTGAGAGTGCTAGGGAGCTTTGTTAAACACGATTTGCAGGAGTGTTTTGTAATTAGTTTTAGAAACAGAATATTTTTGAGTGTTTCATTGAAGGTTAAAATTTCTTATTCTACTTTGAGTTTATTGCCATGATTTTTCCTTCTTTTCCAAGAATAAGATACCATCTGAGATGGGTGATGTACTAAGCACATTGCTGGATGTGGTCTCTAGTATCAGCTCCCTTCTCAATAAAGTCCAGCATGTCATGGAAAACCTTCCAGTGTTCCTCCAAGCAATTCAGAACATTGGTGTGCTTGACACATTGCAGCAGGTATGTGTATGATTTTCTTTGTGCAGACTTAATTCCCATTGTGAGGTGCTTTATTGGGGTTGTGTGCTAAGTAAGGAGAAACACAAGTAGAAATTCTATCTTAGAAAGTTAGAGAGAAGAGAGCCTATATACCTTGATCTCTTTCAAGCACGCTGGTAATTTTGAGACCACATCAATGAGTTGTTTGTAATACCTTTTTTTTTTTTTTTTTTGGTAACTTATGAGAGCATAGCCAAAGTTAATATAGTGTTAGGCTACTGATTAATAATATAGCATGTTTATCTGTGATTTGGAGAGAGACATACTTTTTTTTTTTTTTTTTAATGAATAAGCTATTTCTTTGTCTAGCAACTACTTAGTTTAATAAGAAATACCTTTGATTTTTAAGGAATAAGATGTGCAGTTCTTGGATCTGCCACAGAATTCTTGTTTTGTCCGTTTTAAAACTCTTGTGTCATAGCTCTGCTTGCTATTTAAAATTAAAGGTTGCCTGAAGTGAGATATTTCTTTTGTCCCTGCTATTAAGGATAGTTCCTGTGCACATCTGTACAACTAGCACAGTGATGTATTAGTATTGAACAAATCAGAAAAAAGATCTCTCCTTTTGAGGAGGTTCCAATTCCATAAGAAGACCCACTGACCTCTCTGGCATTACCTTATTACTACTATGTGTGGAAAACAGGGTTGAATCTGGTACTAAAATTGCACTAAACTCTAAAGATCCCTTAGTGGTAAACATTGCAAAATGGTTAGTGACTACCATACCTGATAAATAGCGCCTTAAATACTGTTTTTCCTAGTGATTTGAATGTTCTCATGAGCTACTAATCTGTATGACTAAGTCGCATATTGTAAAATGCTGTTTTGTGCATATTTGTTATATTTTTTTTAGCATCTGTTCTTTGGAGTAGCTCTTTGACTGCCAGATACTTGGTTTTCATCAGAGGCATGGTTTTCATCTTTTCTATTCTTCTTTAACTAGGTCTAATTATGTCAGATTTAAGATTTTCCTTCCAACAAAGGAAGTCTCCTTTACAGAGTGAAATCTCAGAACTTCCCAAAAGGTCACTGAAAAAAGTTTGCAAGGAATAAATCTAACAGCAGAGGGCCATCTGGTCTCAGTTTTAATCTTTGCTCTATGGCAACCCCTGTTATTCTGTAATATAGCACAGATTTAACCTCAGAATTTTTGTTCCTTTTTACATTTTTTTTGATTGCTTTCTGACACAATCTTTAACTCCTTAGCAATTTTTTTTTTATTAGAAATTGCTGTTTGTTTTTTGTCAACTAATTGTTTGTGGAGGATTAAAACACTCAGTGCCTATTTCTTTTGTTAATAAATTAACTATGTGATGTTTTCAAGGACCTTTCTGTCTCTAACTCTTGTGGACTAGTAAAAGTTGTTTATTTTTAAGTATCTTTTCTGTTTCAGGTTCAATTGCGTTTTTCTGCTTTCCAATAAATACCTTTAATTCCTGATTATTTTATTTCCTTCTTGTCTTTTCTATAGTGGCCTGACTTGTGCTACTAATTAAGTGTGTTGCTAAAATGCAGACACTACTTATAAACCTTTCTCCTTAAATATTTTCCTCAATTTCCAAGGAAGTTCCTTCTTCTGGATTTTTATTTTCTTGATGACCAAAAGCAAAGTGGTTCAGTGGCCTAGAAAGATTACCGAATAAAGCATGTAAAGCTTTTTAAAGTAAAAATATATGGACCTTAAACACAGAGTAAGACAGATTCTCTCCTTCTTTAACTGCTAATTAAAAAAATATCGTTTTAGTATGATTTAAGAAAACAAACAAACAAAAACCCCAAACAAACCAAAAAACAACAGTTATGTACATAGTTGTTTTATTTTGTCTCAAGAACAAAATGAAAAGTAAGAAATACTATTTGAATATTTGTAAAATGTGAGGTTGAACTGGTGTGTTGCATGTTGTAATAAAAGATGATGTAAAAACTCAATATTTACCACCCAGTAGTAATTGGAATACAGAGCTGCTTTCTGCTGTTACCTATATTGAGTGAATGGATAGTTCCCTTGAGGAAAAAACACTGCTGATTTCAATCATGATTTTAGCTTGTTTGCTTGCTGTTAGAAATTATTTGCTTATTTTCCAATGTGAAGTTTTGGCCTGTTTGTTACTCATGAATAGATAAGCCCAGGGCTGGAGGGGACTTGCTGAATTACTGAATGCTGTCACTTAATGAAAGGCAACCTCATTCTGTAATCCCCATGCTAAATTTAACAAGTTCTGTGTTAAAACTATCATTACTAGGAAGCCTCCTGGAGTCATAAATGTATAAAATTCTGAATTAAATTTATCTCTGGCTAGTACATTTGTTCTTGTATCAAAAATGTCTTGTAGCAATTATAACTTCTCTGACTTGTCCACATGTTTGTAGGAGGCTAGTTATAGTCCTTCCCTGTTTTCCTAGGTTAAACGGATTTCTTTTTGTGTTTGTTTTTGCTTTTTATTTATTTATTTTTCTTATAACAGTCTTGCTATTGTCTCAGACACCCACATCATCACATGCTGTGTTAAGGTCAATCTTGAATGCTGGCGATAAGAAATCTGTACAGTCTTTGAGGGCAAGTATGGCTGGTGACTCTTGTAGTTCTGATCATTCATGTCTATGGCTGCTAAAATGGCTTTCTTGATCTTGCATTCACCTTTTCCATAAGCTTCATACATTTATGTCTCTTATTTCATCAAGGATAAGTAACAAACCCAGGTAAACTTCATTTTATAATAGCAAATAATGATTTCAGCTGATAAATAATAATTTGCACTGGGTATCATATTTGGCTTCTCCTGAGTGCCTTCTGATTTTAGATTGTAGCAAATTTCAGTAATTCACTTCTCCTTTCAGGGCTAAAAACTCTTTACAATGGACTTAAGGTCAGTCTCAAGAAAACCATTAGTAACTTCTCTGTGATACAGTATTTTCTTTCTTTTTAACAGGATCCATGCAGTATCAAGACCATTCTTTACCTACTATATAGTTATTGAATGGATGCTAATCAATGTTTTCTATGATAAGAAGGTTTACTAGTTTCTAGAGTTTACCTAGATTAGAGATAGATCAAATCTTTTTCAGGAAATTCACCTGCCTTCCCAAATAAATGTATTGTGTTGGTCTGGAACAATACTTTGATAATGCATTAAATTCTACTCTTCACATACTATTTGCCTGTAACTCTTCTCCCCGTTAAAATGTATTGTGATACCTTGCCATATTAAACATCACCATTATTTCCTGAGGCATTGCGTCACTCATCATTGAGTATAGATGTGCTTCAAATGTTGACATTTAAATTTGATAAAATTTTAGTATAATAGAGACGTTGTTTTGCCTCTGCAGAATTAGGAATATCTATTTATCTGCATTGTTTCCTTTATCCTTTTGGTTTCATTGAAATTTGAATTATTTTAAATCTGCCTCTGCTTTTCCAGGAAAATGTCATTTTTTTTCTTTCATCTCTTCATGTAATAATCATGACTTTGTTTAAATCTGCTTTGCAATATGTAGTTTGGCTTGACTTTTGGGTTTACTTTATTGAATAGTTGTTATTTCTACCTCAGACAATTTTTTTTTTCTAGTAATATTCTTTCCACTGTCCAATTAGGTCAGAAGTCCCCATGCTATGCGTTTTTTGCACCCATTTGACAATCCAGTTCCAGATAGCCTTTTAATCTGCCAACCTTCATTTTCCATGAGTCTGTTGGCAAATGGCTTATTTTGTTTGTGGGAGGCTACTTGTCTGGATTTAAAAGCCTTGATTTTGCCTACTTTATTTAGTTTAAACTAGAAAAAGTGGATCAAAGATAATTTTTTATGAACAGGCATCCTATATAGTTCTCCTACTTTATCAAAGCAAACTTTTAGGAAACGTATCTTATGGAGTCAGTGGATATTTAGTTGAAAGACAGTAAGTAGATTTAGTCTGTTGGTGGCACTTCATTGCATAAATATTCATTATCTGAATTTCAAGTTATTTTGATTGGAACCAGAATTAATTAGTAAGTTTGTGCTCTTTGACTGAAATAAGCCACATTTACCCTTCTGGTACAAATAGTCACAAATAAGGATTCAAAACCACTCTTATTCAGCATTATGCATCAAGTTTGTTCCTCTAGTGAAGCCCATGCCATCACATAAATTCAAGAGCTAGACGATGACGTTATGAAATCCAGATACCACTTGTTTACTATGCTGTATGCTGAAAGTGTATGCCAGTTAGGTTCTGGTGGCAACCAACACTGAGTTTTGAATAATACTTGCTAGTAATAAAAAGTTTCTAATAGCATAACCTCTAAACTGTGATTTATTGCTTATGTAAAGTGCTGTACTGTTTTGAAAAATGACTCAAATAACAACAATGAAAAAAAAAAACATAGCCAGATTAACAACAAACCCACAACTTTTTTCAGTGAATCAAATGTCCATTTATTTCAGTGTTAAATGTTTTGTTGATGTATTAAAATCTTTTTCCTATTTGCCAGTTGTGCAGTCTTAAAATGATATCTGATAGTCCAGTTATGTTTTTCTTGACATGTATCTGCAACAGTAACGAATATCAGGTGTGCCAATATATCCTTCAGCTATACTTTTGCAGCAGGTTGCCTTGCAGTTGTATCCTCTTACAGCCATGCACCTGTGAAGCCTTCCATGAATTACCAGTTACAACTGAGCATGTAATTTGAAAAATGAAGTTGCACATTCTAGGAATATGATTAATGATGGTTCTTAAGCCATAAAAGTAGTCAGATTGCTGTCCTCAGTAGATGTATGCTAGTCATGAGCAAATGGCATTTGTAAAAGCTGGTATGACTCAAGATATGCAAACTAGAAGTACATTCAACAAGTTAAAAGATGTACTTGAAAACTGGGTTTTCATGGCATATGCACTTTTTTTTTTCATTTTAACAACTGTTTTCATTGCAAGCATTCATATCTAAATGATCATGGTTGTTTCTGCTTTGTGAGACAGGACTCATCTACCAGAAGAGCAGAAACTGAAACAGGGAATCTCTAGTACAGTTGTCCTGATATTTCCATTCCTTTTGTGCTTACCCAGTACACAGTATTTTTAAAAGTTAATGTAATAGGCTATACTACTGTCTTTCATTCAGTACCCTGGTAACTGCAATACCTCCCTGCCACCCCCAGGCAACAAAGATGATCAGGAGAACAGAAAAGAGCACAGCAGGCCCTCATTCTTGTAGGCAGTTTCAACAATTTAATTCTGTTGATCTCCTTGGATGCCATATTGAGAGAACACAAGGGCTACTCCCTGAAGCTACTAAAAACAACTTTGGTTCATCTGTATTTCTGTTTGTTCTAGTTCTTGCAAGGTGGGCAGTTCAGAAGTTCAGCTGCTGGATCCCTGGAGTCTGTAATCAAGGCAATCTGTAGAGAAGAATCTTCATTTTTCAGCAACGCAAACCTCTTCACTGACATGCCCAGAATCACGGGACTCTTGGAGGACAATATGGCAAAATATGGCATTCCTGAAGACTCGAGTGAGAAAATCTATTGATAACAAGTTGCTTATATACTTTCACAGTTTGCAAAAGTTTCTCCCTATTAAAGGGAAATGTTTATATACCATCTGACATCTCAACTGATACTATACCTGAACACAAGGAATGATCAATACAAATTTTATGGCTGAGAGAAAATAGTGATGAGACACAAATAGTTCTGGTTGTTTCCTATCCTTTCAAATAATGAATAAAAATATTCCTGTCTTAGAGACATATTTATTAGATTTTATATATATATTTTAAAAACACTTTGTATTAAAAATACGTCTTTGAGATATGAGATTGAAAATCTATTGCTGCATGCCTTCCTTCTGTGAACACAATGCTGTGGTGGTACTGTGCAGTAAAATAAGCAAACCCTCTGGATAATGAGTTTTTTAATAGTTGAAATGTCCATTCTTTACCAAGTGCTCAGAAAGTCTCTTCTCTCATATAATTTCACCTCTGCTCTCTTTCTTCAACATACTTTTGACTCAGCCTGGTTAATGTTAATATTTCAAATAACTTTGTTGGTGCTTCAGTGTCCCTGTGCTATTTCTGCAGTCTTAGCTGTACCAGCAGGCACTTTGAGTAAGGAGCCAGAGCTCTGCCTTAGCCTCGTTCACTTGCATGTGGGGAAAATCACAGCAAACTCAGATTAGCAAGTCTTCTGTGTCTTTTAGTATATTGCTGTTTTTGACTGGCCAGTTTGGAGCCTCTTAATTCTCTCCTGTCATTTAGCAACGGTTGTGCATAGCAATGAATGTTTCCTTGAAGAAAGTAAAAGTCTGGGCAAAGAACTGGTCATTCTAAATGATACATTTCTGACGATTATTTCTTTAATCTTTCGTGGGATTCTAAATGTTATTGGCTTAGTTTTCCATTAAATACAATAATATTTGTCTTCCTTAAGGAATTGTTAATGACATGAAATGACATATTTCTAAATCCACTCACAATGTATTTTTTTTTTTAAAGTAATGCACATGAGCTGGGCATAAAAATCTAAATGTTTCCCAGAGGCAACTCATTTCCTGTACTTGAGTGCTATGCAAGCACAGTGGGATATCTTGGGGGCTCTTCATTGGTATATGTTCTGAAGGATATACTGCCACCCTAATACACTAATAACCCAATCTGGTGTAGGAAGATATTTTTTAGTTAAGGAATGATGTTTATATTTTTCAAATCAGGAAGTTAGGTGTCATAGTCTAATGCCATTTTTCTTTCTTTCATTTTTTTTATTTAATCTAATCTAATTTAATTGTAGTTTTAATGAAAATAAGCAAATGAAGTCCGTATTTATGAAGGGTTATCTTTCTTTCATAAGTAGGTATAGAAAGGTATAGAACAACTGAGAGTCTAGGGTTAGTCTGGTTTCTTAAGGTGACTCTTTTCCTCAGCATTCATTTTGTGTGCAGAGGTTTTTTGTCCTTCCACTCTGTAATGCACTAATGCAGCACTTAGGACAAATGGAGTTCACAGATTGCTTTTCAGGAATGTGAAAAGCTCTTTAGATTGTTTTTTGCTTGTCTAACGGTTAGAGTTCTGCAACCTCAATGATATCTTAGACTGTGGTTAAACAATTTCTTTTCAGGGACCTGTAGTGATTGCTTAGTGATAGTTGATAATATCTGGCATGCTGCTGTGGCAGACCCTAAATTAAGACTCAAAATGGATTAAATAAATAAATAAAAGCCAACCTTACCTGTATTGACTTTCTTAATTGTGAGTTTGTCTTTATTTTTGCAGCTCCGTTTTGCTTGAAGCTTTATCAGGAGATTTTACAGTCTTCTAATGGGGCTTTGGTATGGACTTTCCTGAAACCTTTATTACATGGAAAGATACTGTACAATTCAAATATCAACATGATTGACCTGGTGATAGAGAAGGTGAGTATCAAAAGAAACACTATTTCTGTTTATTGATTTTTGTCTTTGTACTTCATTTTAAAGGTCCGTTTCTTTCAGGGTAGGTAAAAGCATCTGGATAATTGCCTCTGAGACAACTGGATCTATCCTATCCCTCAAGTTCTCACCTTTCTACTTCAAGCTTGATATTTCTCTTAACTTTTATTCTGTTTGTTACAGTGGTTTCACCTTGGAGTGAAAAGAATAATTTTGTTCAAAGTCACCTAAACCTTGTATAGAAAGATTAAAAAGAACACATTAGCAGAAGTGTAGCGTGAAACATGTTGTATCAGTGTGCAGAATATACATATTACAAGTAAGTTTTTGCCCTGAACATGTTTTTTAGGATAAGAACTCTATGGGGCAGCAAAGGAAACTTTGAGGAAGGGATGCCCTGGGAAGGAAAGCCTGTTTGGAGGGAGTTACTGAGCTGCATTAAAAAAAAGCTACAGTGTATCTTGGTTTCCTTTCTGATCATGTTTTAACACTAGTAGTATGAATACTGTTGGCTGAGCTGCCATATATATGTTAACATCGATGACTTGATATTAGTCAACAATTTTACTGTCTGGTATGGTAGGTACTCTGGTTTGAGCATAATTATCTACAAATACGTGTTATGATTATTATGTCATGATTAGCTTTGAAGCACTTATGTAAAAGAAGAAGTCATAAATCCTTGAAAGTACAGCTTAGAGTTCTATGCTAATTTTGCATTTATCTTGCAAATATATTATTTTTACCTCAGAATATTATTTATTGCAGGAATGACAATTTTGCTTAAAATCTAGAAAACAGCATTGCTCCTCTGTAAATGGTACACAGAAAGACTGTAGTAACTTTAAATATGATGGTAACTATTTCCTGTATAAATGGAGTACAGTGTGATGGTCTAACTTATGCTCTAAAAGGCGATAAAAACCTAAGCCAAATAGCACACACTAGAGAGCAGACACACGGTAACTTTATAGTTTCTGCTGTGAATCACAAGTAATGTTTCAACGATTTCATATTTTGCAGTCAAATAGCTTAATTTGAGCAACAGGCCACCTCTCTGGAGATGAGTATAATAGATTTAAAAATTTTAGTCATCTAAAAATGAAGCTGTTCTTGATTTTTATAGATGGAAATTCTATAAAGAATGAGTTGTGATAAATGACAAAAAAAATCCATATAAGGTTTCTTAAAAGTATTAGTAGAGTTCATAATGAAGTTAACTTTATATATATATATATATATATATATATTAATGCATTAATGCTCTGGAACTATACAAAGATTCTGGCAGATGTTTCTACCTCAATGTCCATTAATATTCTCAGGATCCCCAAAGTTCCATCAGCTTGTTCAGGAATCTGTATAATCTCCTTTCTCTTACCCCCTGTTCTTTAGACCTAATAAACAATTACAGATGTGTGCCTGTTTATATTATAAATACAAAACTACTAGGAAAGTTTCTTCAACATTTTTTATATTTATTTTATTACACAAGCCTATCAGTTATTTCTCCAACAGAAACAGATTTCAAATGCAAGATAATGGCCCAGGTATCTTAAACACAGCTGCTAAAAGCTGACCCTTTAACCCTTACACAATCCTACTGAAATTGGAATAGAAGTTCTAATTTACTTTAGACAATGTGACCACGTGGTAGCTGTCTACTACAAACAGACAAACAAGCAGAGGATTAAAACTGAAAGGGATGTTAACGTTTGTATAAGATATATTCTGTAAGCTTTTCACATAAATTGTTTTGTTTCAAGACTATGCAACTAAACATTCTTTGATAAATTGTGAAATTGGTGGCTTTACCTTCTGAGAAGTCAGCAGTTTGGATGCGTAGAATAACTGTGACCATCATAGATGCATGCTGCAGTGCTGACTTAGAGCAACCACGTTCAGTGGCAACTGGCATCCAGGAATTTGAATACAATGTGTGATGTCTTTGATCCTCATTTTCACAGTTGAACTTTTTGCCAGTGATGAGCTGATTTGTGATCCAGTTCTTTGTAACTGGTACAGTTGGAATATGTACATTAAAGAAACAAGACAATTCAGAAATAAAATTCTAGTTTACTTTGCCTTTCTGGCTTTGCATAAGCACACCTGACTTGTCAGTCTGTTAAAAGATGTCATTATAAAGGCAGTTAAGTATGCTCAAAAGAACATTTTTATTTATGCTTGCATCAGGAAGGCACTTAAATGTATTCAGTCCCGAAAGGGCCGTAGTTGATATTCAAAGCTAATTTTTATCAAAGGTAATATCCAGCCTAAA
The DNA here is from genome assembly GCF_964211835.1 of Anser anser. Classification (NCBI taxonomy): domain Eukaryota; kingdom Metazoa; phylum Chordata; class Aves; order Anseriformes; family Anatidae; genus Anser; species Anser anser. Next base: position 74,173,388 of record NC_139721.1, on the reverse strand, counting down.
TGTTACACAGAATATTTATTTTAATGGATCTTCATTGATCAGAAGGAAGAGAACTTGAAGGGAAATTGTATTAAATATCAAACTCTAACTATTCATTAGAATATAAACTTGTAGGAGTCACTTTACCAAGTTAGATTGTGTTCATCCTGCCCTGAGTCCTGACTCCTACTGTAGCCAGTAAAGCCTGTATAGGGACTTGCTGAAGAGCACATGAAAAAGTGATACTCCCCCTAAATACTGTCCCAGCTTCCAAAGACTTGTAGGTCAGAATTTCCTCCAAGACTTTACTGCTATAATTTGTCCACTTTGGTTTTGAGCTCGTGTAAACTCTGCATCCACCCTTTGTGTGCTGAAGTGTTCTGCATCATCTACCTCTTACTTATTTGCTTGTTCTGTAACTTCTCCAGAGAGATGAGGCACAACTTCTCTTTAAAAAATAAGTATTTTATATCTCCCAACTATATTTACTTCTATTCTCTATTTCTACTGTTATCCTTTATTGTAATTTCTATTTATTTATTATAACAAATTTAAAATTTGTTTAGTAGAGATTTCAAAATCATTAGTCTGTGTAGTCCCCTAGTTCCCCTGGCATCTTTTTTAAGAATAACATTGAATTTGTTATTCTTCAGTTCCCTGATATCAAGGGCAATTTTAATCAGGAAGTTATGCTACAGTAAGTACTTCAACTGTTTCATCCTTGAACTCTTTTAGAATTCTTGGCTGGATGTTATCTGGTCCTGGAAACTACTTATTGTTCATTTTGTTAATTTACATGACTGTTTTTTTTTTCTTCAAAGTGTATTTATTTTTTATTTATTTTTTAACTGCTGCTTCAATTCGAGACAGATTTTCTAAAGTGTAATCTATGTAGAAAGATTTGACAGGGTAACATTCCAAAGGCCTACCATGTTGGATGAGGAAGCAAAAAGTTAAACTTCCAAAACTTGAAGTTAATTTTTCTCATATTTTGTTTTCTCATTTGGATGTAACTTCATCTTTTAAAAGGATGTTTTCTAATACCTTTCTGCTGTGTAGTCCATATGCATGCATACATAGGCATGTAAATGGTCTTTCTCAATTCTTTGTTTTAATAAACAGTATGTATTTGTTCAGTTTTCCACTATTTTGCCATTAATCAGTCTCTTTATCCCTTGCATAAAACTGACCCCTTCAACTGCTGCTTTGAATTTATTTCAAATAAGCTTCTGCATCATATGAAATCATTCTTTTTCAAAAATCCATGCTGCTGCAGTAGACTTTTTGGATTGTATTGTTTGTATAAGGAGGTTGAATACAATCACATTATAGCTACTGCAGATCTTTGAAGTGACTTCAAGAAATAAAAATCCTTTGTGCTGTTCAGAATCAAGTCAAGAAACACCACGATCTGAACTCTTCTGAGCTCCCTGGCGAGATGCTTGATCTAACAGTTTATAATGGATTAAAATTCAATCTCCTCATGTTGCAGTGTGACCTGATGTTCCTGCTCTGTGCTGGGGAAACAGAAATCTCCCATTCTGGCTCTTTGCTACCCTTGCAGCCTTTCTGGTTTCCCACAGCTTGTCACCATCGAGCCTGGACAGTGGGTTACATGATCCTGATGTTAAGGTCTGGGTTTTCAGTCCATGAGGTTTCTGTGTTGCTTGTTAAGAGAAAAACTTGTTTAGCTGATTTGATGCCAAACTTCAGTTTAACATTTAGGATCAGTCTCCCTCGGAAAGTGAAATATGCAATCTCATATAAGTTAAATGAGTAGATTCCTTCAGGACAATGAGACTGTCTGCAAGACTGTCTTTGGGGGGTTTCTGTGCTACAAATGGGAAGAGAGAAATACCACAAAGTGTTTTTCTGTATTTTCTGGTACTTAAGTATTCATCTCTGGGAGAGAAGGAGAGATGAGAGCTAGGAGTGGGATTTTGCAAAAGACACTTAAAATACTATGGCAAAAAACATGTACTTTTAATAGGAATTATTGCAAAAAGTGTGATCCCAAATTGCAGTTTACAACTCATTGGAGAAACTCTTTGCTGGGAAATGTCATGATCTCTACCATAATAACAAAGCTAGATTGTAATGGAGAGACCTAGTTCTTAAATGCTCTTGTGTGACTGATAATACCAATTGAAACAAAAACATACTGCAACACTTTCTCATATTGAGTACATTTATGATCTGTTAAAACAGTCTGGAAAAAATTGATGGTTATTTGCTGGTGGCTAAGAAAAAATTACAGCTTCTGTTTGACAGGGCCACAGAATATTTTGCTACACTCAGGTCTTCCTCTCTAACACTATTTTGAAATAGAGTATGTTTGGTCAGTTGTCTTTATTTTCCAGAGTGTTTCCAACTTTAAAATTTTTTTGATGTTCATGTTAGAAAAAAAGATCCACGTGGTCTGTAGAGTCTTTCTTTTAAGTATGTCCTAACTGTATTTTTCTTGCATTCTGAAGCACCTCTATGATATTCTGCATGAAAGAGACATTATAAAATAAATAGGTCTTTATGATCCTTCACATAAGAAACATAAACAAAAGGCATCCTGTAACGTGATTTGTTTGGTATTCAGAGACTGCAACAAATGCTTTTCATTTCTAAAACAGAAAAAGAAAACATGGATACCCTTACAATTTACTATCAAATGAAATGGAAAGGAGTTGTAGATCTGAAGTTCTTCCTGTTTCTTATAGTTTGCTATGCACAGTTTTTTTCATTTGTCTCCATGTCTTCTTTTTGCTAGGCTAATTTCACTTTTGGTTTTGTGGAACACTTGAAGACTTATTCTCAGACATGGCTTAGGATGTCTGAAGTTTTTAAAAATCGTGGAAATGTCCTCATGGTCTCACGGCTGCAGGTTGGTGAACTGTGGGGTGGTTTCCTATTTTCCAATTAATTGATCTAGTCAGAATTTCTATACATGTAAAGCTGCCCATCTGTCTGGCTGTGGGTTTAAAAAGAGTTGAAAAAAAGAGAGATTAGCTTTAGGTTATGAGCCTACAGTATTATACTGACCAACTTGTGAGCTGAAAATACTTAAAAGGAATGTTACATCACTATCCAGTACTACCAGGCAGTAGGGGAAATAAAACAAGTGCAAGCTTTATGCACTTCTCTAAAACAAATGTAGGATTGGAGGAAATAATACCTTCTGGAACTTGTGTGTTTATCATTTGCTTTTTCTGACACTGTATGCAACTGATAAAAAACTGATGTGGGAAATAGTGACTGAAATAAATAAAAACAAAATGAAGATCAACTTGTAATTAGGCTTTTCCCCATTCTACTTTTTTTTTTTTTTTTTAATGTACCAGTAAAAGGACATGTTTTCCTTGTGAAGACATGAAAGGCTGTTATGATTGGGCTGCCCTGGCAGCCAGGAGGGCTGGCCGTACCCTGGCTCTGCTCTGTGCTGCTGCGGCCTCAACTCAAGTACTGTGGGCAGTTTTGGGTGCAACAGTATAAAAAGGACATAATGTTACTAGAAAGTGTCCAAACAAGGTCTGCAAAGATGGTGAAGGGTCTAGAGGGTAAGACGTAGAAGGAAGGACTGAGGTAACCTGGTTTGTGGTTTGTTTATCCCAGAGCAGAGCAGACTGAGGAGAGGCCTCATGGCGGCCTGCAGCTCCCTCACGAGCGGAGCGGAGGGGCAGGCGCTGAGCTCTGCTCTCTGGGGACAGCGACAGGACCCGAGGGAACGGCATGGAGCTGGGACAGGGGAGGGTCAGGCTGGGGGTTAGGGAAAGGTTCTGCACCCAGAGGGTGGTCGGGCACTTGGACAGGCTCCCCAGGGCAGTGGTCACAGCACCGAGCCTGCTGGAGTTCAAGAAGTGTTTGGACAACACTCTCAGCCCCATGGTCTGATTTTGGGGTAGTCCTGTGTGGAGCCAGGAGTTGGACTCGAAGATTCTTGTGGATCCCTTCCAACTCAGGTTATTCTGTGATTCTATAAGCAGAATCCTGTCATGGCTTACACATACCGGTTGAACGGTTACTCTAAGTTCAAGTAGGGAATGTTACTAGTATACAGGCATGAGACTTGCAGATGCCAGGATGCTCTTGTAGTGCTAATACATTTTTTTCCCCTTAGAACATGACAAATGAGATAACGAATCAAAACCAATATAAAACGAATTCCCAACTGCTAGTTTTTAATGATGTTTATTTTGCTACTGCCAGTGCTAATAGTTCAATGCCCCAAAAGTCTTGCAGGAAAAGAAAATGAGTTTCCGTCCCAGGAGAGTTGCAAAAATATTAGAATGGACTCACAGTTAAAATATTTGGAGTAAAGGAGGACAGTGAATTATAGCAATGGGGAGTATATGTGCTATTGTTTATTTTAAATGTGTGGAGTTAACCTATGAAAAGTGGAAGACTGAAGACATGGAGAAGTTAAGCAATTTCTCCAGTGTTATGCAGAAAATCTTTATACGGGGGTTAAACATGGATGCATACATATATTTTGTATTTCTTTAGCAAAGACAAACATGACATAACATCTAAAACTTTTTATTTTAGGAAGCACTTCAAAACAATTTTGTAAAGCACTTTGTAGAAAATAACCTGGATGTTGACATGGAAAAGCTCTTTCAAAAAATGCAAGTATATGGTACGTGAAAGTGCATGTACTGATTACCCTTATTAAATTTTAACTTAAACTTAGAACTATGCTGTTAGTTGTCAATATTTTACCTAATTAGATGAAACAAATATACCAGATTTTATCTTCTATTGGTGAGTTAGTCTCCTGTATTTCTAAATGTCTGTGTGTGTGTGTGTGTGTGGATAATTTTCATTACATAATATTGAAACACTGGAAAAATCTGGTAATGCATTAGAGGTAGCAAACTGTCATGGGAGAGTTAAAAACACAGGAGCTATATTTAAAGGGAGGGAGAGAAGAAGTAATCCTGGTAGCTACAGTTCCCTTATATAGCAGTAAATTTTTTAATAATTTTGAGGGGAATCTATATGCTTTAAATAGAAATAAATGGAAAATCAGATTGGGTACGTTGTATGTGTAACCAATACATGCAAAAGCTGTCCGTATCTCTTCTTTTAGTGAGAAATAGTTCCCTGTCATCTCCCAGAGCCCCAGCAAAGCACGAGATATGGTTACTACCAGAGGGCAACCAGGGCAGGCTTAGGTCAGTAGAGAGTAACTAGGGTCAGACTCAGCCCTGGGATGGCCAAGCAGGACCATGGGGATGGTGGCCATGTCAAAATGTCACCCTGCAGGCGGAGATATGGGCGTAGATGAGCACGTCCATAGTCAGGCCACTATGAGGCTGACCAGCAGTGTCCCCATGGTCACCACCATCCTTGGCTGCACCATTTCAGCTCTGGTGCTGAGTTTCTGGCAGCCAGACCTCCAGGTTACTTAAATTTGATAACTAAACTGTAACAATCTGATAAAGGAAAAAACATTCAATGTGTCCTGCTGTCAGTAAGTAGGTCCATTCTAAAGAAAACGGTTACTGACAGCATTAGAAGGAATTGTCCATACCAAGGCAGAGTCTAATGTTATTTAAGAACAGTTTATGATCATGAGGACTACAGAGAGAGAACGAAAGAGATGTAGCATAAAATGTAATAACAGTGTGACATCGTGCGCTACGGGAGCTAGGTGCTTCTCAGGAGATGATAGTGGTAGGGAGGATAGATCTGTGTAGTTTGTTGTCAGTGAGCAGTAGGATAACTATAAGCCAGATACTAATTTGTTCCAGCCATTTGTTGGGGGAGGGCTGAGATGCCTCCATAAAGTGTCTGTGTGGCCCTTGTTGTTGGGGGAAAAAAAAAGGGGGGGGGCTTTACAGCAATATGGATTGCTAATTCTGCTCTACAGTTAAAGAATTAAGTCTGAATCTGAAAAACAAAACTAAGAAAATATTATGTACCTGAAGTGCAATTTTTATTGGACTTTGTTACCTGTTTCTAAGCAGGAAATCAACAAAAGCCATTTAAGCTCCTGAGAGCTTATACTCAGTCTTCAATTGTACTACTGCCCTGAGCTAATGCCATCATGGTTGGTGTGAACTGAAGTTCTTGGCTTTTATTTTGCATGCACAGGGTACCCAATGTAATTGAAACTGATGGCCTTGGTTTGAAGGCTTTGTTTTTGAAGGCTAGTACTAGCTGCATGAACTTTCACTAAAAACAAACAAACAACCAAAAAAACATGGCAAGCAGTGTCCTGAATTTAATCCAGAAATTAAGAGCTCTGGGTACAGTATCCTCCGTAGGATGAGCAACTCAAACTTCTATCTGCCATCTCACAGAAATATTACCTTAACCCCTGAGCATTTGGCTAGTATGGGTCAAGCACAGTTCACCCATCATGGTGAAAAAGGACCAGAATACAACTAAAATAAAAACAGAATCATGTAATCAGAAAGATATAGGCAGGGGAAACAGAGCAAGTCTCTTAACCTACAAGACCTGCTGGAAATATAGCTGTCTCAGTGCATTAGTTGATCAATAGATGTATTTTGCTCATACAGACCTAGCACAGGGAATTATATGACAGATTGTGGGCAAACTGTTTCATTAGGAAGAAACCAAGATCTTTAGAGTCATCAGGTACATCTTCACTGTTGCAGAGAACTTCATCACAGAAATCCATGCATGTGTTTCTGAAACTATAGCTTTTTAGCAGTTAGGAACATTTGACTGTAATAAATGGTTAATAATCTTGGATTGTGAATGCAGGAAATCATTTAAGTAGAAGAGTTTATGAAACTAGAATTTCTTTAATGCAATACAATTGATAAAAGTATCATATAAAAAGTGAAAAATCAATACAGGCTATAGATGATGATAGCATTTATGCCTTTCTTAAGTTGATGTTGGTACAGAGTGCCATAGCATTCTTCTGTATTTATACTTTGATTACATTTCTTCTTATAGATTCACTTTAGCATTTGGCTTTTTGAAAAATGACCGTGCTATCTTATTTTTACAGTTTTTTTCTTTGTATATGCTTTTTTTTTCATTTTTAGTCTAGAATCATAAACAGCTGTTATTGTAAACCTCCTTTTTTATGCTTTTTTTTTTTAAACTTTGTTAGTCTTATACTGCATCCATTTTTTTTAGTACTGTAATTATCTTGCTTGGATCCAATTAAACTCTTAAATGTATCCACGTATGTTATTAGTTTTACCACTCATGATATGTTTATTTCCATCCAAAGATCTAGTTTTCTAAAATCACCTAATCTGTGTGATTATGTATTTTGTCTTTCAATGAAAACAAATATTCCCTTGGCTTTACAGCTATGCTCACATTAAGCTGTTGTCTAATTATGCTCAAATCCAAGGTGTTTGTGTTTGTGTCTTTTTAACTTCACTGTGATGCTACATTTTCTTCACCCTGCAACTCCTGTTGGAAAGTTTCATAGGACACTGAGTGGATTGATATTCTATCTGCTCTATTAAATGATTGTACTAGGGGACCTCACAAAGTTACCAGTTTCTAAAACAGGTTATTGTGTCAGTAACCATGTACAAAGTAAATATTGAATTGGGGGCAGAAAAGATTGTATTTTTCTTTTTAAACACATCTTCACCTTCTAAACTAGCCTAGTGTGGGCAAGGTAACTCTGTTCCTCTATGCTTGCCTTCCAACCCAGCAATTTGCCATAATCTCTTTGGTATAACCAATTTTATATAAAACCTGTCCTGCTAGAACTAGAGCTCCTTTCTGGGAGCAGTCTTTATGGACCTCTCAGGAGGCACAAGGGGAGGCAATTGCGTGGCAGGGCCTTCTTTTTACATCCTTGTTCCCTGAGTCTACCACTTGCCCTTCTTCTGTGACTTCTAGACGTGCAGTGTTTTTCACTACAAAGGAATCTCCCTTATGGAGTGGGCTGTGTGTGACTTGGGATGTAGCAGCTAAGATAACAATAAAAAATCAAAACAAATAAAAAAATCCAGGCAACTTTCCTGCTTGGCTTTTTCCTCTACTGCCCTCAGTGTCATGAAATAGTTTTATGCATACATAGAAAGCTGGAAGCAAAAAAAAAAAAAAAAAAAATAGCTCTAACATCATCACTTAAACCTATGCTACCACCACAATCATCTGGTAACTAGATTTTTTTCCTAATTTATGACCTAAATTCACTCTTTCCCAGTTTATTCCTATTTTTTTTCTTGCAACCTTTCACTTAAATAGCACTTCTACATGGTAGTTTCATAGAAAACAATTATAGTTCCTCTGAATTACTTAATGGTAGGTTAAACAACCTAAGTGGGAGAACAAACTACAAAGGTAAGAGTGAAAACAGCTTCACCAAATTTTTGTTGAGTTGCTAAATTTATAAATAAGAAATATAAAAGATAAACAACATCTTAATTCTCAGCCTTTCTTGTGGATTATATCTGTTTCTATATACATGTTAGACTACAGAGGTCCATCCAGATTGTGAAATACAATATTTTACTTCCAGAAACATTTTAAGTAAGCGGTACTCCAAACAAGTCACAAGCTAGACACGCTAGTTCTTATGTTAAAATATTCAATAGTATAATTCATGAGAGAATTTATTATTATTTTTAAGTTAAAAAAATATTTCAAATTAAGGTCTTATAAAGATCAGATGGTGAAAAGGTCTCATTTTTTTTTTTGTTTATATAAAAAGCTACATATATATATAAATATAGACACACACAAAAATCAATTAAAGCTTAACCCTGTTACCTGGGGTTAATGTTAGAAATGTTCTGTTCTCTCTAATGTGATGAAACAAGTAGCAATGTATTTATTTATTTTTGCTGTACTCCTGAAGCATAGTAGTAAATAAGACACATATGGTATCTCTGTTTGAGGCTGTTTTTTCTCTCAGCCCATGAATTCACTCTGTCATTGCTTGCTTGTCTTCTGAGTTCTAAACTATCAGTTTCTCGGTTTCTACTCCTTTTAATCTTTATACTTTCTCACTGGTAATTGTATCTCTTCCCCAGACTACTTCATATGTCCATCTTTTTCCACTTATCTGCCTTCCTGTTGTAATATTTCCTGTGCTGCTGTTAAATAACATCGATGATCCAGGGTTTGTCTGTCACCACTGTTAGCAAACGAGGTCATCACCCATCCTTTTTAAAGCCTATATGTTCAAGTGAGTCTAAGAAGGAAGCTTGTGTTGGATGCTTTATAACGTATTATTACTTGAGAAATGTAGATGTTTCCATTAAATCCAGATGAATTTACAATGTTTCTAGCTCATGCTATCCCTATGATTATTCTCTTAAACTAAAGAAAAAAGCACAGTTCTCTACAAATGGGTGGAGATCTGGATTCCTCCAAAGGCTCAGTGCTGGTGAAACCCAGTATTAGTTAAGGTATACATTCACCCTGGATCTGTAAATACGATCAAAGTCAAATGGGGAGGTTCTAGTTTTATTCTGATGATTTTTTAAATTTAGGGCTTGAATCAAAATGCTTGTACCCTACATGATGAACTTCTTGAAATATTTGTGGTGTCAAGAAGATAAGAGCTAGCCAATACATTACTAGATTAAAAAGATGTATCTGGTCTGAAGTACAGTAACTCTTTTTTATTTTTGGAAGCAGTTACGGAAGGCTGAAGAAATGTTAAAAGTCCTTTTTCTAGAACTTGTTATATTTTTGTTGTTTTGAAATTGAAGGGAAGCGTAGCTAAAGATTTATAAAAGCTGCTGAAACATGAACTACACTTTCACAAGTTCACAATAACAGTATGTTTTTTTTTTTAAATCCCTTTTTTTAACACAAAGGATATTTTCTCCTACAGGATGTGCAAGTGAGAACATACCTTTCTGTTCTGCTTAATTCATTATAACTAAGGCAGTCCAATTTGTTTCCTCCTCTTAGAAATTATGATGGACAAGATGCTTAACAGCTCAGCAAGTAAACAGATTGACCTGTTGTCACATCTCATAGTAAATATTTCTTCCTGTGTGTTACTGGATCGTTTCCAGCCTTTTGAGTCTGTTGATAAATTGGAGGAGAAAGCTCGTGAACTCATGCAGCAAAATAATTTTTTGGCTAGTAAGTATCTTATTTAAAATGTGTAATTACAGAAAACATCAGACTTTAGTTGTTGTCTGTGTTTGTTGATAAGAGGTTAAACTTGCACAATTTGAAAGTATGTATTAAAACACATAATACAGGCAAAATACAGCACATCTAACTTAGAGATATTCCCCAACATTTGATTGCTATAATACATGCAGTAAAGACTAAGTACATTTTTTTAATTGTGGAAATGCCAAAGGAATCTTCGGAGTCTGTGATTTCTCATGAAACGTTTAAAAGCAGAGTCATAAAAGCTTAAAAGGGAATAAAAATATGCACTACTGGGGAAACTCGACTACTTAGGGCAAGATCACCTGTTTTTTTCTCATTTTGAATTTTAGTTTTAATATTCTTGGCTTTGCAAAAAGGAGGGAAAAAAGTAAAAAATAAAAATAAATTATAAGTTCTTAAACCAACAACTTAGAAAAATTGTTTATTTTGAGAAAGTTAGTTCTTAGGCAACTGATGTTATTTCTTTTCCTCATTGGGATTACACTGTCTGTCCTTTGCATTATGTTCTTATTGTTGTGAATCAATTAATTATACAGAAGAGTTTAGAAGACAGGAATGTTTTTCTTGCTACACATTTTCTCTCCTCACATAAGTAGCTTTGAGTTGCATGTAGTCTTTCTAAAAAAAAAAAAAAAAGGAAGAATGTTTTAGAGAACTAAATGCTTACATAAATGGGAAAATGAGTTTGAAAAAAAGTCTTTACAGCAGAGTAAAGTATTCTATGATGTCCTTCTGAGAGCCAAATGGTCAGAGAGATCATTTTCCTTTCCTAAGGAAAAAAGATCAGTTTCTCACATTCCTCAAGAAATCCTAGAATGTCTTGGTGATCTGGAAAGAAAATACAACCAACATACTGTATTTGACTTAATCTTTCCAGCTACAGATACAGCTTTCACTTACACTTTTTACTGAGCTAGAGAAGATAATCATGCAAATTCTGCTATGTTAAAGCAGAATTTATGTTACTGACTCAGAAATTAAGAAATCAAAGCTAATTTTAGTGGGTTGGTATTGTTTTCTTTGTCACCCACGTCCAGGGGTTGTAATCCTTTGGTGGACAAATTTTATTGTAGTGCTTTTACATGTGGAATTGGGATCAGTCTCCCAAAAATCTGTACATAAAACAGGGTTAAATCTGTATATAAAGAGGATAAGCTACGATTCAAAAAGACGAATCTCAGAAGGAATTTTCTCAGGTAAAAAGGATTGTTGCAAACCCATTTATTTTGTGAATAAATATGAATGGAATAATGTTGGTGTCTATGAAACCTACCATTTTTGAATGGGGGTCGGGAAATTTTAAAAGACCTGCTCTAACAGGTGAGTGTATCTTACTGTCATATGATAATTGGCCAGGAGTTAGCTATGTAAATAACATGTCATATAGGCTTGAGTATGAAATGTTTTTTCTTCTTGTGTCAGGTATCATCTTCAATGCACCAAAGAACAAGACGCCAGATTCTAGTAATCTCCTTCCATGGCACATTTCATATACAATTAGAACCAGTATTCTCTACAGCATGAGAACGGATTTGATTAAGAACCCAGTGTGGAAATCTCACCCCCAGAAGCTGCCAGCTGATGGGTTTAAATATAACCATATCTTTATTCCTATTCAAGACATGATTGAAAGGGCAATCATTTCAGCTCAGACAGGGTCAGATATCTCAGAGCCAGCAATTCAGGTGCAAGCCATGCCTTACCCTTGTCATACCAGTGACCTGTAAGTAAATTTTCTACTTCTTAATTCAATTATAGAATTCTTATTGGGTTAACACTTAGAGGACTTAGGAAGCTACCAGATCTTTGTAATGGATAAATGCATTTTCTAGCATAGGACTGAATGAATGTGTATGATACCAAAACAGCAAACGTTAAGAGAAGAGGTGACAAAATATTATGCAACTTCGGTCTGCCAAATGACACCTTACAAGCTGTCTACAGCTATACTTTGGTCAGAGTAGTCTGCTGGACAAAGACTGTCAATATGTTATGCAACTAACAGAATATGCAAAGAAACACCCTTTCTATTATCAGTTGTCCTGTGTGAAAACACAGAATTTGTCCCCAGTATGTGATAAAATATGCTGCAAAGTTGATTTGAGCAAAAGAAAAAGTGTAGGATCGTTTTTTGTAAAATCATCATAACATCCTGAGTATTAGAATGTAAAATTAGTTAATGGTGAGAAATGTATCAATGGAGCAAAAGTTGACTGTTTCATGCTATTGCTTATTATGCATACATCTGAGTTCAGTTTGAATATGAATGGAGCCTCATCACCCGGAAGAGAGATTACATCATTTCTATTGCTGACACATGGAAATAAAATTTATAGTACTAATACATATATTTAGCTTGTTGCATGAAAAATAAGTGAATCACCTAACCTGAATAAAAATAAATCTTATTGCTCCTGCCAGATCTTATTTTATGTATACTTTGAGAATAGTCACAGTATTAAGCTATTAACAAACTGCTAAAAAATCTTCTAGGTGTGGGAGCTAACAATACTGCATATATATTCTTTCATAGATTCTTGAACAATATAGGGTTTTTTTTCCCACTTATGATGATGTTAACATGGATGGTTTCTGTTGCTGGCATGGTTCGCAAGCTGGTTTATGAAAGAGAAATTCATCTTGAAGAGGTAAGAGAGCTGAGTCTCTGAAAATAAAATGTATTTATTAGGGTGTACCAAAATACAAAACTTAAACATTTAGGTACTTTTGTGTACTCATAAATGCAGCTGTTTTTGCTTTTTCCTTGGTTTTCCTCTTGGCAGTAAGTTCAGATTCTAACTGGCAACTCAGATTCACAATGCTACTGCTTTGAGTCTGAGCATCAGCCCTTCTAGTGTGCAAATATTTTCCATGAGACAAAAAGCAACAAGCAAAAGATCCATAAAATTTGAATCTGGAAACTTATTTAAAATGAGACTTTGTGTTTAGAGTGTTTTTTATTTTGGATTTTTTTTTCATGTTTTGCTGTATGTGGCCTAATATCATACACATTCATAAGCCAAATTAAAAATTTCCCATGTACTATGTAGCTTTCAAAAATTTAAGGGAGGATGACAGAAAAAGTGAGACAGAACTAATTCAACTATATCAACAACTAGTCTTAGCAGGTGCTAAGCATATAGAAAGACTGTCTCATGTTATTTCTTACTACACACAAATCTGAATTCTGTTTGACTATGAATGGAGCCTTGTAAATTTTTTATTTTTGAGAACTTATACAGGTCCTTATCCTTCTTAGTTGTCTCTTTTTTTTTTCATTTTTTCCTTTTCTTTCTTTCTTTCTTTTTTTTTTTTTCTTTTTTTCAGTTTGGGAAGTTATCTAACTTCTCTAATCTTTGATTTTGTAAGAGGGCTTTTGGAATGTTTTTTTTTTTTTTTGTGAAGTTAATTTTGATAATCTTATGAAAAATGCATTAGAAGTAGTAGTATCTTATTTCCAAAAGCATTTTCTAAAAACCGAGGGGTGATATCTCATACCTGGCTAAATTATTATTTGTATGCTAATACAGAAAAGTTTACAAAAATATCTATATGTTTCTTTTAGTTCAGCAATAGGCTGGGAAAATATGTGTTTATACAGTCCTGTAGATATTCCTGGTGCTTTTTAGAGTATATAAAGGCAAACTGCTCTCTGGAGAACCCAGTAATCTCACATCTGGTCCTACAACCCCATGTAAAATTGTGTTGTGCCTGGGATTCCTCGTGTTCATGTGTGGTAAGCTCAGAACTGAGTGTACAGTCCAGGAGAGGGCAGCAGAAGGGGTAGCACAGGGCAAGAAGACCAGTGATTTAATGGGAAGATGGCATCCTCTGGGGAGCCAGTATTGTCTTGGTGGTGACATGTTTTGCTTTAAAAAAAAAAAATATTGTGTCCTAACTTCAAGTCTGTCTGCTGTATTGTCTTACAGTATATGAAGACAATGGGAGTACATCCAGCCATTCATTTTTTTGCTTGGTTTCTGGAGAATTTAATTGTGCTCACAATAAGCAGCTGTGCCCTGGCCATCATTTTGAAAGCAAGCAGTATCTTTGCTTATAGCAATGGCTTCCTCATCTTCCTTTTCCTCCTGGATTTTGGAGTGACAGTTATTATGTTAAGCTATTTTTTGGGAGCATTTTTTAGCTGTGCCAATACAGCAGCTCTGTGTGCCAGCCTTGTGTATATGATCAGTTTTTTACCATACATAGTTTTGTTGGTCTTGCAGAACCAGCTGAGTTTCATCAAGCAAATTATAATGGTAAATATTTCTTTTCCTTTTCTAATTTTTCTTCTCCAACCATACTATGGATTTCCATAGGTCTGAAACTTTAGACTATCATTTACTTATTTTGTCCCAGTTTTTTTTTTTGCTTTTGTGTTTCACTGGAAATAAGTCATTCTTCACTAGGTATTGAACTGACCAAAAGTTTTGAACGTAGAAAGAAATCAAATATAAATTTTCAGGGAAATTTTGTAAACCTACAAAAAAACATAAGGAAGTTATATTCCTCATGCTCATAATATCTCTTAATATTTAGGCTTCAAAATATTTATAATGTTACTGTTCTCTGATAGCATACTGGTCATTAAAGTCATTAACTGTTTGGAGGAAAACTTGTGATATTATAGTAGATTTATTCAATTAGTCAATAAATAGCATATCAGGATATTTTGAATCAGAGGGATATTCTAGAAGTTACCTTGCTTTAGTTCTTCAATAGCTGTATATAAGTAGGGTGTATTATCCTGAATAATCTGTCAGAATCATCTAATATTTTTGGTCTAAAAAAAAGTGCAAATTATTGTCATGGCTGTATTTCCTCTTGCAGTGTCTCTTGCTTATGCCCCAGTTTGATTAATGTACCAAATTGCTTAGACACACTTTTTCCTGAAAGAGATCTAAAACTGAGGTGATTTTTTGAGTGTTTGTTTTTCATTTGTGTTGAAGCTATGGGTTGCAGTAATATAGTTTAAAACGGTAAATGTACTGTGCACCTCAAAATTTCTTTAATTGAGGAACTTCTGTTCAGCTTCTAAAATTGCTCACCAGTCAGCTTTGGAAAGCAGTCTGCTTAATGATTTGGCACAGGACACATTCCTAAATACCCTTCTATCTATATACTCTCTGTTGTGATTCACAGTGTACACAGGCAGATCTGAAATTTAAAATAAGCTTTTTGTGAATGGCATTAAAGTCATGAGAGTGATCAACAGCAGGTAAGCCCAGGATGCTAAGGAGGAGAAAATGACTTGAACTCTGATGGTTCTCCTTAATGCAGGGAAATCTCAGTGAGTGTGTGTTAACAAATATGCAGGGATATTTTTAATCTGCTGTATTTACTGTTAATGGGAGTTTCTCTTGTGGCTTCCCACACTCTGCAGTTAAGAATGACTCTCCTTTTTAGTTGTTTTAACATGATTTTTTTCTCATTTCGTTACTTATTGTAGATCACTGAAATTACTGGTTTTCAAACTTTTTCATGATCTGGTAATAAAACTTAATAAAACCAGGAAACACAAAGGACCTAGCTAATGCATTCTAATGCTGCAAATGTTAGACTGTTGGTTACTTTACCCTTGAATGATTAAGTTAAGCTTTTCTTTGCGGAAGTGTGGTGAAAATCTACTTCATCTGGCCTCTTAGTAGCTATTGTATTATGTGTGCAGATCTCTGCCAAAAAAAGGACTAGCTTTGTTAAATTATTTTCTTAGATGGATATGCTGCAACCCCCCATATAACTAAACTAGAAATAGAAGTCTTTTCCTTTGTCCAACAGCTGTTTAGCCCTTAGCCTGAGACAGAGTACTAAGGAAGTCCAGTTACGGTAGGCTGTTGCTGTTACAGAAATTGTTCCTTAACTCATGATAATTACCCAGCAGCTGCCTAGTTTTGGCCCAGGAGTGATTATGTTAGGTGTTAGTGAACCACTGCTCTTGCCATTCCCTGATCTGGCTGGTGGATGCGGTGCCATGCCCTGGATTATGGTGCAGTTTGGGAAAACACCATGTGCAGAGCTGTCAAAGTGATGTGTGAGCATGGCACAGCAGAACCCATTTAGAAGGAAGAGTGAAGAACTGCCACAGCAGAATTGGTGAGCCTGTGGTTGTCGTGTAGAAAATGAAGAAAGAGGTAGATGCCCAGCCTATCCCCGAGCAACCGGTACCCCTCCCATCCCCCAGCCAGCCACCCCACATTAATTGTCCAGCATGGTACGGAATATCCCTTTGGCCAGTTGGGGTCAGCTGTCCTGCTTCTGTCCCCTCCCAGCTCCTGCTGCACCCCCAGCCTGCTCGCTGGCAGGACAGAGTGAGAAGCTGAAAAGTCCTTGACTCAGTGTAGCACTGCTCTGCAACAATTAAAACAAGTAGGAGACATTTCTTCTCCGAAAGAGCGGTCAGGCATTGGAACGGATTGCCCAGGGAAGTGGTGGCATCGCTGTCCCTGGGGGTATTCGAGGAAAGGTTGGGCCTGGTGCGTAGGGATGTGGTTTCGTGGGTGATAGTGGTAGCAGGGTGATGGTTGGACCAGATGATCTTGAAGGTCTTTTCCAACCTTAATGATTCTGTGTTACACTGATGAGAGGCTAGAGCCTGAGCTGGAAAATGTCATGTGGAATGTGTGGAACAAGGTAGATAAGGCTGCAATTTACTAGGTCCTGCATTTTTGCCACTTAACCTTACCCATAAAAGTGGCCTAGAAGAAAGCTGGAGAGGGACTCTATCAGGGAGTGTAGCCATGGAACCAGGAATAACGGCTTTGAACAAATGGAGGGGAGATTTAGATTATATGTGACATGAGGAAGAAAATCTTCACTCAGAGCACGAAATGCACATGGGAATTAGGACTGAGGATGCACCTTGCTTCTGTTCTTTTCTGTAAAGAATAGAATGAAATTACCTAAAAAACAGTATTAAAAATAAACCCAGGGCACAGGATAGGAGGTGCAGGGCAGTCCCTGTGGCTGAGGGGCAGCCTTTCTCTCTGGCAAGCCAAATGGCCCGAATAGCCAGCCCCACAAAAAGGGCCCTCAGCCCCCCCCAGCCCTCCTCCTTGTCCATGTGAGGGCATCTTCCAGGCTGCTCCCAACACAGCCGCCTTTGGCCACGCATGGGCCACTCCATCAGAGGCTTGCTGAGGTCACAGTGGCCACCACTGCCCTGCCTTTGCTGCGGGCTCTATAAAACAGGCCCCCTGCAGCTGACCCACCATTCGCTGAGCATCTAGGCCCTCTGACTGCCAGCTTGTGCGGCAGGAAGAAGACTAGAAGAGCAAGGCGAGCGGCAGGCCTCCTTGGTGTGTGAGGACAGTGATGCAGTCCAGTGAAGCACCAAGAAGGAATGCACCTGACCAGAAGGAGAGGTGTCGTGGGTGGAGAGATAACGCTGGTGGCACAAGAGACACCAGTGCCCAAGGGACCTCTGGCGCCCAGCCCACAGACACATACAGGCAGTACCATTGGCACCGCAATGATGCGGGGAACAGGCCGGCCCCTCAAACACCCAGTGACGGGGGGCCTGGGCCTTACCATAGGAGCAACGGTGATATGGTGCGAAGTCAGCAACATCAGGCAGAGAGCCACAAGGAGCAGAGGCGTGCTCATAGTCCGGAGTACAGTGCGGGACCCAGTAATGGCCGTAAACCAGATGGCAGCATCGGACCCATGCATGAAAATCAAGCTGACAGTGGCATGGGACTGAGAAATGGAACTGGATGACCCCCTGGTTTGGCACCCTGGCCTGAGAACATTCCGGATGGAAGGCATCCTCTTTGGGCAGTCCCGGGCAAAGACAGGCTTAGCCTTCTGCCCAACACCATGGAGCCCATGGAGCTGGATCCACCAGATGTGGAGGAACAGATGGAAGTGGATCCACCTCTGCCAGAACAGACCTGGGACTACTGCGGCATGTCTTTGTGCTCTGCCATCCGAGAGCACCAACAGCACCGCAGGAGTGTCTGGCCAGCTCCCTACTCGTTGCTCAGGCTCCATTGCAAGCATTAGCTTGGAGCCACCAAACACCATGGACACCCTGCAGGCTTACCTGCAAGATATCCTGGCAATAAACAACTCTTGCCGATTCTCAGGGGTTGTGTGAATGCTTCTTTTTGGGGGGGAATGGGCTAAAGTTGCGCCAGGGGAGGTTTAGGTTGGATATTAGGAAGAACTTCTTTACTGAAAGGGTTGTTAGGCATTGGAAGAGGCTGCCCAGGGAAGTGGTTGAGTCACCATCCCTGGAGGTCTTTAAAAGACGTTTACATTTAGAGCTTAGTGATATGGTTTAGTGGAGGACTAGTTAGTGTTAGGTCATAGGTTGGACTCGGTGATCTTGGAGGTCTCTTCCAACCTAGATGATTCTGTGATTCTGTGATCCCTAACTACAGAAGCAGAAGCTATTAGTTGACTAATTAATCCAATTACCTGCTGTGGAGTAGGATTCATTTTATTTGTTAGGGCATTTCACAATTGTTCTGTGAGCACTCAGTGTAAACCACACACACACAGTTAGGTCACTTCATGTCAATCAACAGTAGATGTAGTGTGCATCTTTGTCCATCACAGATCATAAGAGTGATTATTAAACAGAAGAACTTAATGTAAATGTTTGCTAGTCTTTGCCAGTCATCCCTTACAAGGTGCATGTAGAAATTGACCCCTCCTGCTGTTGAATTACCCCATCTCATTGTTTTTGCAGGAATTTATTTTACTGTTGAGTACAATGAGGGATTAGATCAGAAATTTATCTAGTGGTTATCTTGTTAATAAAGTTGGAGTTACCTCCTTCTCTGACATTGGTTCTTCCATGTCCTTCCCTGTTTAATATATGAGATAAGCTGTTTTATGACTTTGTACTGTTTTAAGATACCATATCCCTGACTTGGACATCAAATACCACCAACTATATATATATATACATGCATATATATATATATATATACACACATAAAACTGTATTTCACACTTGATAGCTTCACTCCTTCAATAGAACACACATGAAATGATATTAAGCTGATGGAACAGTTCACACTATTTTAAAAATGGAAAATGCTTTCCTGCTCAGTACTTTCTGTTTTAATTGGTCAGATAAAATATATTGATCCTTAGCACAAATGTAAGCACAGATGTAAGACTGCAGAATTCAGGCATAAAAAGGCAGGAGAACATTTTGTTGTTATGGTTATTTTCTTGTTTTCTCCCCCTTTGGGCCTCTGGGAAAGAAAAGTAGACAGCAGATAATATGCATAGTTTAAAATCACTGTTATTGCAAAATAACTCTTCAGATATCCTGAATGCATTGAAAATCATGCAGCAGCATGTGCAAAAGGGGATAAAATTTGAAGAGAGGAAAGAGGCCATCAGGTGAGATGGTGAAAACTTAAGGATATAAGAGGCAGGGACTTGGTTAATGGGAATTAGTATTAACTTTTTTTTTGCACAAATGTGTAATCTGTGCGAATAATTATTTTTTCTAAGTAGCAGCATATGTCATACTTCTTACTTCCATCTTCAGACAGCTGGCAGGATGCGTGTCTTTTCTGTTAAATATTGCAGAAGCCTTATTTAATTGCATTATTTTAAAATGAGAGATGAAATGAACTATTTCAGCTCACTTTCAAACCGCAGAACTTTATCAATGAACAATGGTTATTAATTTTAGTAATGGTTTGGATCTCCCCATCAGCTTTCATGAGCTTGCCAGTGTTTCTCTATTGACTATCAGTCATAATTCCATGTTATCCATTATGGAACTTGGTCATTTTACATTTTGTACTTTTCTGATACAGCATGGTTAATTTATTTTGCTTCTTGGAAGTTAAATGTTATTTCCCTGAACAAGTATTCTGTCTCTACATATAGTACCCAGTGTATGGATTCCTTCCACCTCTATCTCTTTTTGAGTTCTGGTCTTACAAAAATGAGTAGGACCACTGCTCTTACTGTAAAAGTATACTACTTTACATGCTGTTGCAGTGTTACACATTATATGTTTTGTGTAAGTGGCAGATTTAGGATGGTCTAAAACTTGTGAAAAATTAATTAATTCTTTCCAATTTTAATAACTAGGTCAGCAGAACTCTTTAAGGTGGAGCAAATACCACTGCAATATGTGGGGGAGTAATGTTAAAACATAAAAGGAAATAATGATCATTAGCCTATTTGAAACAGTGGTCTATTTATTTATTGCTTGTTTTTAATATCATGAGTTTCATGGAGGTTGTTAATGAAGTATTTTATTTGATGTTCACATCCTATTTCTCCTTTGGTATTGTAGTGTCTTCTGTCTACAACTGCCTTTGGGCAAGGAGTATTTTTCATTACATTCTTTGAGGGTCAAGAAATAGGTAAGCTCTCCAGTTAGAATAAAATAATTATTATTCTTTAAAAAAAATACAGTTGGAAATGTTTTTCACTTTATTCTGAAAAAAAAAATCACTAATAATGAGTGAATAGGATAGATCATAAGAGAGGAGAACAACACTCTCAAAAACCAAGTTAAGCTTGTACCACTTTCCAGAAGTAAGTTAGTGGGCTTAGAACCACAATACAAATGGTTGGGAATCCTCACTGATGTCAGTGATGGCTCTAAAGCTCGTTCTCTGGAGGATATCCACAGAGAGTGTTTTATACAGAGGTGTGTGTGGATTCACACATGCACGAGCGTATAATACAGGGGAGGTTATAAGAACAATATTGTACAGAGCAAGAGCCTTGTAAGTTACTCTCAACACAATGCTAACATAAAGATTTAACCATTTTACACTGGAAAGTAGGAAAAAATAGTCTTTGCTTTGTTAAATATCTTGTATGTTTCTACTATTTTTACTGAGCCTGAGTAACAGTGCACCTGTCTCTGTGAGCCTGGAGATAGCTGGTGAAATTTCCACTGAGAGCTACTGTGCAGGTGCAGAAATGTATGAGAACACTATGTTGTGTTTAAGCATTAAGAAGAAAAAATATTTGGAAACTTGCTAGGTGCACAGTGAACCCTACTATCCCTAAGCCCTGTTCTGCCCCTGTTGATACTGAAGTTATGGAAGAGTAATAAATGAATGTCAGGGACCTTGATAAATATCTACATTTGCTTTATGTATCTAAATATAGAAAAGGATGTAGTGCCTTTATTTTGTCGCTACTAAGGCAAGATCGATATTAATGAGTGTATTTTTCAAACCATTATCTACTGGAAAAATATTGTAATGATACAAAAGTTGACGAGTAGAAGAGGCAGTTGCAGAAAGTACTAAAATTTCACACCAGACACTTCCATCAAAATAACTCGTCTTTACTGAATAAAGGGCAAAATGTGCTTGTGAAAAACTGCTCTTCTTGACAATCGCAGAAAAAGAATTGCAGAATCAATATCATGACCCAATGTACTGCAAACAAAGTAGTATTTTTGCCTTTTCAGAAGAAAAATGTAATGTTTTTGTAAACTTAAAATTTGGTTACTTTTTACTTTTCCCTTTACAAATATGGTAACTTTCAGTAGTACTGGTTTTCTCCACCGTCTTTCTTCCTTTCATGTCTTTTGCACTTTTACAAAGCATACTCGGTATGTTTGTAGTTCCAGTTTGTCTCTGAACATGGTCAGTGCACACAAATACTTGCTTCTTAGAATTCACAGTTTTCAGATTTAGCATTATAGAAATCTTAATGTAACCCATTTCTTTGTAATATCAGCAGTATATCCTAAAGCCCAATTTATTGAAGAGGTCAGTGCCCCATTTTTTCATAGTCATAATTCTTCTATTGCCAAATTAAGGGCCATCTAAAACTTCATAAATAGCCTTTTCTACATCAACTTCTCTGCATTTTCTCAGCAGCAGTGTCACCTGCTGTTCTAAACAGAGGCTTGAGAGGCATAGTAATTCATTTCTATTCATTAGGATTACTGTTATTACCTACACTTTTTTTCTGTCAGTGCTTAAATACAAAGAAGAGTTGGTTAGTGGCAAGTTTGTGATCTTTAATGCTGTACTGATTTAGTTTTGACCTTTAAAAATTATTATTATTACTACTCCTCCTACTACCAGGTATTCAGTGGAATAATGTGTACCAGCCAATGGCACAAGGAGGATACATGACCTTTGGACTGACCTGCTGGATGATGTTATTTGACTCCATTTTGTATTCTATAGGTGGCTGGTATTTCAGCAATATTGTTTCTGGTAAGATCAGAGATTTCATATTATATGTTTTTGAAGCATCTATAGAGGAATTATTGAATGGAATGAATAGATTTGACTTTCTTCATTGCATGCAAGTAAAACAAAAGTATTTTTGATTTGAGGTTTTGATGTGCCCAAACTGTCTGATTGCATTTAGGAACTGGGTCTTCCTATTCAATAAGTATTGAATAGTGCTAAAAAATGGACTAGAATTTGTAAGCAGACATGAAGTCTGTTTTGTTTATAAGGATGACAAATATTTGAAGGACTTTGTTGGTACTTTGCAATAACACTGCTCAGTCTAGGAGAAAAAAAAATCTGTGAAAACAGTGAATCTTCTGTCACTACTTGGGATCAAAACCAAGAACAAACCATTTTCAGTTCACTAAGACTTTGAAGTGCCCAGTAACAGTATCTTGCTCTTAGTCAGTTCACAGTCGAATACATAAAAAGAAGTAATTAACTTCCAAGTATATTTGCAGAAGTAGTGGGATATTTTTTCAATATGCAAGTTTTATAAATATTGTTGAGTTGGTTGAGGCATTTTGAATCATACCCTAATGGCCCACTAACTGCTTGAAATTTATCTTTCCTCTGATTTGTATGTCATCTTTTCTCCTAACTACTCTGTATTTGTTTAAAAAAGAAAAAAAAGTTTGCCTTGAAAGATAGGTATATGTGGAATATACACCTGAATTTTAAAAAATATAGCTTAAATTGACACCTGCCATTCAGCATCAATGAGCTGCAATTTGTGTTTGTTCAGTGAAGCCTGGAAGGATCAGGCAACTTCTGAGTTCAGATGGTGTATTGGAGCTTGACGTTGCCTGTTCTATTTGAGTGCTACAATAAATATTTCTTATTCTGATTTGTTTAAATTGTGCACATGATAATGGGAGAATAATCTGTAATGATTAGTGCAACAGATTATAGTTAAAATAATAAAAAACAAGGCTGTTTGCCTCAGCAGGCTGTTTGGTTCATTTTCTTTTCTCTTTCTAGTATGCAAGATTGTATTGTCTGTCTACATATTGCTAATTCCTTGCTTTTAATACACTTCAAACCTGGTTTGGAGATATGATAAAGCACAGTATCACTGAGGCTTCATGATTTTATGGCAAGATCTGGTCTTACAGCCAAGTGACTTTTTTCCACTTTATTAAGGTTTGTGAAGTTCAGCTAAGAGTCTGAGCTAGTTAAATGCCCTAACCAGCTCTTTTTAAGTAATGTTAGGTTATTAGTGGCCCACATACAAATATAAAAAGACTGTGAATTTTGCAACTGTTTCTTTCGTACTCTTTCATATAGGAAAATTTGGATTAAGGAACTATTGGTACTTTCCTTTTACTGTTTCCTATTGGAAGAACCTGTGTGGTGCAGAGAGGATGAGAAAACACTGTCTGAATTCTAATGTGTTTTTCTTCAATGAAAACTTCCAAGAAAAAGGTTTGTAATCATAACAGAATTTTAATAATTATTTTTTTCTGAATGGTGTGCTGATTTTGATCAATGTGATTTTATCATTGGTGGGTCCTATATTATATATTTTTAGATATTGTTTCTTTCTCTTTTCCATTGCTTAGTATATCCTATCAACAATATATACTAACTTTTAATTGTGCTGTCACTTGTAATGCTTGAATGGTTCAACTAAAACTATTGTCTATGAAGAGTTATGAAAACCCTTCAAGAATATGTAAAATAAGTAACTCTTGGGTTCATCCTCTACCTGTATTGTTACTTTGATTTGTTAGGCTCTCCTGAAGTTCCTTACACCCTTTCATACTGTTATTGAATCTGAAAAGCCTTGTGCTTTATTAATGATTTTTTTTTCCTGCAGCTCAATTTTCTTCCTCCTCTTCTGCTGTTTCTGTCTGCTTCTTTACACGGATGATATAATTTTGTTCCTTGTTTCCCTTCTATTTCTGATTTTCCTCTTCTGTTATCACTGTTTTTTCTGTCTTCTGTTTTAAAAGTGACTATTCTAGTAGCAACATTTTTATCTGCCTTCAGTTATGTTCACTGCTCTACTCTTTCTGTATTTGGTTGCTTAAAATTAAGTATTTAATTTAATCCCAACGCCTCCCCCAGGGACTCTTTAAGGACTCTCTCACATTTTATTTATGGTTTGTGAGTGAAGGAGTAAGTCACCCTCTTCTATACCCTCTTGGGCTTTAGAACAACATGATGAGTCATTGTGGGTTGTATTTTACAAGTTACTGTAGCTTGTAAATGATCCAGTTGTCTGTAGCATAGGTGAAGAAACTGAATGACTCAGCAGTTCTATGTGTTGGTGCCTCTCAGAGTAGTGCTAATTTCAGAAAGTCTTGAGGTTCTTTCAAACATTTTTGGATAAACTATCCATATAAATTGTGCCACAGTATCTACAATTTGGAACAATTCCATTTTATTGAGAAGATAGTCTTTGATCCTTACTTAAAATGAAGACTTCCAGTGTTTCCCATTTCCCACACCCACTGTAGAAACAGGGAAAAACTCCTCTGCCTGAGAAGTTACTAGCATGGTTTTTGGCTCAAGCCACCAAAGTGGCATACAACTTTGTGGATATGTTATTCTCACTTCTCCACTTACTGATACACGTCACATGCTTGTAACCTAAACTGCCTGTATGCAGACCGTAACACTGCCATGCATGCAAAGGAATGTTCCCCATTTCATGAGAATTGAGATTTATTGTACTGGTAATGGGATAAATGGAGTCATGGACAAATAGCTTCAAACAGTGAAGTGACTTGCTCCTGTGCAAGCCCCCTTCATTTGGTTCATAGAGCACAGCTAAGAGCCAGTTCAGTAGGAGTGGAAATGACTTCAAAAATCAGAGATGGGATGTCTTACAAACTTGAAATACAGTCAGAGATGGGCTGACAGAGACCTCGATGCTGGGTACACACCTGGAACTGCTTCTCTCAGGATAAGTCATAGGGTGATAATCTACTGTTTGCAAATAATTTGGAGCTCTTCATCTGAAGCTTGCTTGAGATGCATTGTCTGAGGCTGGCTCTGTACTTATTTGTTGAGTTCCAAGATGTGATCAAAAATGTAGGAAGCAGTGGAAAGGGCAAGAATGATGTGTTTTGATTGGTTTAGTCTCCTGACCGAAAGACAGAGAAGCTAACTGGAAGTGAGTTTCGTGAGTAGAAGAACCTGAGAAATGTCACAGTAGGTGGTAATGTCTTGGTAGAAGGTAACCTTGCACTTCTGGCAAAAGTTCTCTCTAAACTTAGAAATGGTTGTAGAATGAGCAAAAAAAGTTCTTAATTCACAGCCTAAACCAATCCTTGAATTCATAATCTCAGTTTATATATATATATGTTATATATAATTCTCTCTTCTCATAATTGTCATCCATAATAAGTTCATTTTTTTTTTGGAGTAACATTCCACTTTTATTTACCTTTATTTAAAAAAAATATATCTCACTGCCAGATTCTTCAATTGTGGTGAGTCAGTAAAATACTACATGTTAATCATGTATGTAGGGGGCTGGTGACTGACTATGCTTATGTTTGGAAAGTAGAGTTACCTGTGCCAACATTTCTCCTGCCATAAGAAGACATCTTGATCTAGGTCACATGGTCATCAGTTTGCTGAGCCTGGTTACCTCATGGCTAGAAAAATGCTGGATATCTACTTAAATGGAAGACCACTAATTATGTTTAAACTGAACTGCTGCTCTGAATCATTTCACAAAGAGATCTGCTTTGCTTTATTGACTGAGGGAATTCAGAGGATTAACTAGCTATACCTGTTAATATTATGTTAATGTTATATGTCTGAAATGGTTGTCATATATATATATATAGAAGTTGACACAGTTACAATTTTCACATATTAACAAAAAACAATGATTTAAGCAAGACGATTATTAGTGTTTTTATTTTTATTTTTTTTTCTACTGGAAATACAACACA
Source organism: Anser anser (assembly GCF_964211835.1). NCBI lineage: Eukaryota > Metazoa > Chordata > Aves > Anseriformes > Anatidae > Anser > Anser anser. The sequence goes on along the minus strand of NC_139721.1, from coordinate 74,147,230 downwards.
TGCTTTTATGACTCTATAGACATGTGTGTGGACATACACACAACTTGGCATAATTGTGTTACGTTGCTTTTTAAAACTGCAAATTGGCCAAATTCTTAGCAAATATTAACTGGCACGGTATCTCTGATTTCAGTGGAGTTTATGTGAATTCAGAGCATCTGAACATCTGTTCCTGTTTCTGGTAAATGGCAACAGGGTTTAAGTTAACTTGTTATTCCCCTTATATATATGTTTCGATTCAGCAATCTCTTGATCTGATACTTCTACCCTTACAGACCCAGTACCTCCAGGCTGGAAAGGTGCTTGCACAGAAGGAGCTACTATTGGTGTTGTGCTGTTGTCTCTCACCAAAGAGCATGTGGATGGCCAGAAGGCCGCTGTTAAAGATCTCAGCCTCACTTTCCATAGAGGTCAAATAACAGCGCTCTTGGGACCTAATGGAGCTGGCAAAACAACAGTCATGTAAGTCTGCCAGTTAATGGTATTATCGTCCCCTCTGGTCTATGATATGCTTTCTTACTTCAGAATGCCTCTGAACTTTCCTCTTCTTTTTTTTTTTTTAATAAATATTATCCTAGAGCACATGAAATGTGGAAGCTATAGCTATATATCTATGACAAACGCAATGCAATGAATAGCAAATTGGGTCATCTGTGCCACAGATATGATGATGTAATTGTTCAGAAGCAGCTTCAATAGCAGCTGAGTATGTTTGATTGTGGAAATGAACACATCTCATGAAAGTGTTCCTTTCTGGCCTCCTATGTGCACTCCTATCACACAGTGTGGGAATCTTAAGGGTTTTTGTGCCTTGTTCCTAGACATTGCAAGGGGCTTCCTGACAGATGGCCAGAAACTGAAATAAAATAAAAATGGCATTTTAAAAATGTCTCTATTAAGAAGTCCGTGTATTTCTACCTTTATGTTACTTCTGATCAACTTTACTAAAATCAGTGATGCAGGATGGGCCCCATTAGGAATAACTCATCAGCTAGAATACAAAAGTGGAAAAGGAAATAATGGAATATCTGGCTGAGAAAAATGGCTTTTGTTCTGGAAGTAGAGGAAATGAAGGACTGTTGAGCTGCTGATTTAAAACAACAGCAACAACAAACACATTAGCAGTATTCCTATAATTGTGTTCAATTGCATTGGTGTTGCTGTAATGATGCTAGGACATGCCTCAGGAAATCCAAGTGTGAGCAATGCAGTAGTGTCATTACACCATTTTGCTCTTTTTTTTTTTTTTCCTTGTTACAGATCACTGTTGACTGGTCTGTATCCACCTAGCTCTGGCACCATTATTATCAATGGAAAGGACATACGGACTGATCTGGCTACGATCAGGACAGAGTTGGGTGTTTGCCCACAGTATGATGTCCTGTTCAACATACTAACAGTGCGAGAACATCTACTGCTTTATGGATCAGTGAAGGCACCTGGCTGGACAAACAAACAGTTGAACCAGCAAGTCAGTGGGTAAGAGTTTTCCTTTTGTGTGTTTAAATCTGTCAAGTAAATCAGTAGTGTCTACTGAAAACCATTTGGACAAAAGTGATAAAGCAAAATTGCAAATAGAAGTGACTAGAAACTGCAGGATTGATTTCTGTGAGTTTTTATCACACTTTGCGTTCTGAAATTGTACCTTGAAAATGGATTTCCTAGTTTCTAACCTTTACTTGCATATATTTGCAGTGAAACTATTGATATTTAGAAACCTGGTACACAGAACCATCAAATAATCATGTTTTGACTGGAGTGGGGATGGTTATCCTGGTAACAGCTGTGGTGGTTCCTGCCTCATGCTGTCTGCCTTACCTCCCTCCTGGAGGTACTTGCTGTTGCTGGATAGGCAGATGGAAGCTAAACTGTTTTCACCCAGAGTTTTCAGTTAAGTCAACACTGGTTTTATTTATTATCTTGTATTCTCTCACCTGCAGTAGAGGGAATATTGGAAGACCCGAAAGGGCAGCTGAAGGCAGTGTTTGTTACAATCTTTTTAATAGATGATTGTCTTTTTCCTTACTCAAATTCAGACTTTAAATGTATTTTTTAAGCGAAAGAGTTTAAAAACAAACAATACAATAGGAAAAACAAGGCAGAGCTTTGACACGACCTCAAAGGATTTGCCACTTGTCAGGCTGAGAGTGTTTGGTAGTGTCTTTAGGCTGCTGCTAATTTGCTACAGGACTAGATCTTGTCTTTGCATCATGTATATTAAACTATCAGTAAACTCTACAAGGTGAAATCTTGTTCACCAATAGCAAAATGCATTTTATGAAATTTAGTAACAAAATGTATGCTTTTCTAGTAGTGTGCTGGTGGAAATACTTTGTTTACCTTCTGAGGCAGGCTAGCCTGTGTGGAGGGCTGAGTACTTCCACATGTCAATGGAAATGTTGAGTTGATGGGACTTCTCTTTAATGTACAACTAGGCATACGTAGACACATTTGAAGCAAAGCGGCCTTCCTTTTTAGTAGCTATTATAAAAACCTGTTACTTGAAAATTTTGATATGAAAAATCTCTGGCATGGGACACTGAAATCTCTCTAAAAACAACTCCCTAGAACAACAAGGGAAAATAAAACATAGTGTTTGGTTAAAATTTATGCAAAGTAATATTCTGTATTTTATTGTACTTAGACTGCTCAGCCGTAATTTCAGCAGCGATCTGTCTTAGTAATGGCACATAAGTATACTCTGGACTCTGCAGGCCTTGCCACTAAGAAAATGTTATTGTATTTTATTAAGACAAAGAATACCTTAAAATACTTCATAAAAAATAGAAAAATAACAAAACAGTAAAAAAAATGCTTTTTATTAAGAAAAAAAAAGAAGATGGCTTTTAAAGAGATTAAGAGTCATTTTCATGCATTATATATCTGTAAAACAACTACAGAGATCTGTTTCCTTAAAAATGAAAAACTTGCTCAGTGTAAACATCATGGTTTAAGTTGCATGTTCACTCAGATGATTCAGGAGATTACTTTAGAACTGTTGATCCTTTTATATTTTGCTTGCCACGTTGATAGCAACTGAAAGCTTTTTGGTCAATAACCGATATTCAGTGTGATGAGAAATAAATTGGTGGTCTTTCAGTGCTGTCTTTAGTGGATATGTGTCCATACCCTGCTCAGCTGTGAGATCAGCGGAGGGCCAGGGCTGAACAGGCACTGCATGTTAGATACCTACCAGTCCCTAACACAGGAACCTCCAGGCAGATCGGATTGAGTTACATGAGGTACTGTTATCTTTTCTGGGGACTGTTAATCTGCTTACTTCACAAGAACATGTCTTAAAAAAAAAGAGAGAGAGAAAGGGAAGGAAAAGGCAGTGTTACAAAAAACCAAACCAAACCAAAAAAAAAAAACCAAACAGCATTACCCTATTATTTACTTCCAATGTTCAAATGTCTACAGGCATTTTTTAAGCTGTTTATGTAGTTGCAAAAACTGAAGCACTCTTTGAGTTGTGAAAATAACCATCTTTACCTGTGGTTTAAGAAGCTATAATCTAGAGTTTGCTATAATCAGTGGACAAGCTTGTATTTATTCTATTTGACTTAATTTCAAAATTATTCTCTGTTCTTATCCTGCATAACACTATTCCAGAAATTATACTTCAGATGGTGATGGGCTTTTCACTTTGTAGGTAGAAATTATAGCTCACTTTTTTTTTTTTTCTATTAATTTTTGTCACCAAACTCTATAATCAGTCATAGTAGTGTTGTGTTATCTTTTCATTTACAACTTTTCTTGGTAATTCTGCTCTGGGTGGAGATGATGTGACTGGAAAGCTTTTACAAAATTGCTCAAGATTCTCTACTCCTATTTCAGAGCTCTGGAAGATGTGGATTTATCGGAGCATCAGTACAAACCTGTTGGAGCCCTTTCTGGGGGAATGAAAAGGAGGCTGTCAATTGCCATCTCCTTTATTGGAAACTCAAAGACTGTTATTCTAGATGAGCCCACCAGTGGAGTAGATCCATGTTCCCGACGTTGTATCTGGGATGTTCTTCTGAAGTACAAAGCAGGTACAAAGTTTTATACACCATTTTTTCCTTATTTTCCTTTCTGGAATTCTGTTTCAATAAAATTTATGGGGATAGTCTGAATATTAGTATTGCTTTTTTGTAAGTAAATACGTTAATTTCACAGGTAACATATAATCAACTCAGGAAACTTTAAAGCAGCCAAGCGAGATTGCAGGATTTGGTATCTCACAGAAAGATGCCTAATCTAACAGAAGGTTCAGCTTAGTTTTTAGACTTTTCCTGTAGGTTCTTACCTTTTTCTTTTTTGTTTGTTTCTCAAAGATCTTTTCTGTCTTTCATTTCCAATTTTGCACATATCTGTAGATAGATGGATGTATTTTCTAATAAAGATATACTCATCAGTCAGTCTGATACATTAATCTTGTAAGTGCCATGAGGTTAAGAATGGATTGTGGGAAACAAGGTCTTCAGCAAGTGAGCAGTCAATTAGCTGTAATAAACCACAGTGAATGATCCATTGAAACAGACACTGCAGTTATGTGATTTTAAGGAATCTCTTAAGCTCTTAAAATAGCTTGAACTTAAAGTAGGCAATATTAAACCATTACATGTAATACCAGGCAAAGCATGTTTAGACCTGAATTTAACACGGTGAGTCTAAATCTTGAATACAGGTTTTGTTTGTGTAATGCAGTTATGTTTTGAAGGAACCTGAAACACATTCCATTAAGGTTAAAGGACCTTCCTGAAAGCCAGATTTATTTCTGTGGAAGCCAGGTTTTGTGGACATGTACTAATCTTTCTGATGCAGGTTGCACACTGATCTTTACCACCCACCATCTCGATGAGGCAGAGGTGCTCAGCGATCGTATTGCCATCCTGCAGCAGGGCCAGCTGAGGTGCTGCGGTTCTCCCTCTTATCTAAGAGAAACATATGGCCAGGGACACAGTCTAACACTCATAAAAAAGGTATACTAAAAATGTAATGTGCAGAACTTAAGACTAACTGCATTAGAGCCTGCCAAATAGCTGGTTATATTCCAAGGGAATTCTGTGCATATTCTTCCCTGCCTGGAAGTAGTATGTGATAGAGATTATTAGAGAGTCAGCAAAACATGTTTTTATCAGCTTTTTTTGTTGTTTATTGTTATTATTTTACTTAAAAAAAATATAGGTACATCTCTGAAAATGATGAATTTAAGGGGACATCTCTGAAAATGAATTAAAGGATTTAGCTAAAATTCTACTGTTCTTATTTCTGGGAATTAGTCTCCATGTCCCAGGTTAGATGCAGTTTCATCAGTGGAGATTTTCCTGTATGAATTCAAGTCCACTTCTGCTAACTTCTTTTTTTCTCCTTCCCCCCACCATTTTTTTTTTTTTTTAGCCTTCTGTGTTTGAAATCCATGATCCTGTGCATGTTGTTCGGGTCACATCTTTGGTACAGACCCACATACCAGAAGCCTTCTTGAAAGAGAACAGTGGGACTGAGCTGACCTACGTGATTCCAGAAAGGGCAGATAAGACCTCTTTTAAAGGTCTTTTTCAGGCTTTAGATCAAAGCCTTCATCATCTACATGTGACTGGCTATGGTATTTCTGATACCACTTTGGAAGAGGTATTTTCAGTTTTTCTGTGTAATCGCATTTTCTTGTTAGACAATCTTGTGTTTGCTTCCAGCTGTTCTTTATTGTACCTTTCAAATTTCACAACAGTTTCTTGTGAGAAACATGTTAAAAAGCAAACAAACAAACAAACAAAAAAAAGCAACACAAAACTGTGGTGGTTTTACCGTGCTAGGCAGCTGAACACCACAACCGCTCTCTCACTCCCCCTCCTTAGATGAGGAAGGGAAGAAGTAAAGGAAAAAACAACTCACGGGTTGAGATAAGGATGATTTAATTAAAGGAAAAAAAATATTAAGGAAAGTTTATTATTAATTAAACAATTTAACTAAACTATTTAACTAAACAATTAACAATTTAACTAAAGGGGAAAAAAAGGAAAGGGGGAAAGGGAGCGGGAAAGGGAAAACTAAACAAAACAAGTAAAGGCTATGTGGAAGTGCAGAGGAAAGAAATTACTCTCTACTTTCCACAAATGAGCGATGCTTGACCGTGTCCTTGAAGCAGGGCCTCAACGCATGTAGCCGGTGTTCAGGAGGAGGACAGACGTTTCCACAATGAGAGCCCACCCCTCCCTTCTTCCTCCTTTTTCCACCTTTTATTGCTGAGTGTGACATCACATGGTATGGAATATCCCTTTGGTTGGTTTAGGTCAGCTGCCCTGGTGATGTTTCTTTTCTCACATTTTTGCCCACCCCTAGGGGGGTTAGAGAGAGTCCTGATGCTGTGCCAGCACTGCTCAGCAGCAGACACAGCACTGGTGTGATACCATTGCTGTTTTAGCTACGAGTGCAGAGCACAGCACTGTATGGGCTGCTGCAGGGAAAGTTAACATCCCAGCCTGACCCAGTACAAAAACAAATATCAAATACTTTATGCTGTTAATTTCAATAGTCACTCCACTACAATGACTTATTCCAAGACTCTGATGTGAACCCCGAGGATCTGTGTAACTCCTAAAAGTTTGTTTCTGCATTTAAGAATGGAAAATTTGATGTGTCATTGACCTAATCAGAAACAATGCTGTCCTCAATGTTTAGCAGCGGAATGAACTGCGAACTTGCAAGTTTGGTGGTTCAGTCCAATTAGCTCTTGGGAGAGGAAAAAAATAATTTACTGAAAATTTGTCTGAATTATAAAGCTTAGGACTTTGCAAAACTGTGCTAGAAATCTCTAAAAAAATATTTTGTATTCATATGGAGAGAGAGATGTGCATACTTATATATATACACACTAATATGTATACATATTATTATATACACTAATACATATACATGTATATACAGTGTGTATATGTATCTACACATATATATACTTTACATGTATATACACACACACTAAACAGATTAGCTGGAACAACGGAGTCCCCCCAGAGAAAATGATTTTCTTTCTCAGTTTTATGAAGATGAGGCTCCTGAAGGCCTGTCAGATATTAATTATGCATTGTATTTTTGCTGTGTGTGCTATATATATGGGAATTAATAGGGTCAGATATTTGGAAGTATCAGCAGTTTTGTGTTTGTTGTTGCAAGTTTAGAATTATTAATCTTACATAATCTATAGGGAAAAATTTAAATAGAATCCCAATAACGTAAGTAAACTTAAATATCAATTGTTCAAGAAATTCATCTAACAAATTCACCACCAAGTGGAGTTGCTGTACCCTGAACCAGTCCATTGAGAGATGTCTTTAGGACTATGTTGATATGCTACAGATGTTGTCAGGAGCCTGTACAAACATAAAGGACCTGTTTTTCCAGATTTGTTTTTAAACTACAGACCAAATAATGCTTTACCAGCACATATGTGATTTCCTTTAAAGTTAAGCTCTATACAACTTAGTTATAAATAAGGAAAAAAAAAGATGTCTCCTTGGCAATTCTGTCATATATGACCACAGCATGTAAGCTACTGTGGCAAGCGTTTGCTATGGCAATGGGAGGGGGAAAAAAAAAAAAGAAATATTATACAATTTTGTTAAATATTACACACTCTTATACAGTGAATTATGTCCCTTCTCTACAATTGTATGAGGCAAGTCAAAAGCTCTCCTCAAACAGCTTGCCTTGGAAGACCCTGTTATTTTCTTTCAAATCATATAGGTTGATTAACATGCTATAAGTATGAATAACATTCACTACCAACCTTTACAGATTTTAAGGTAATGTATATGTTGAGAACCTTTTTTGATTACATTCTTATTGGATATCATAAGACTTTCCAGAATTTGTATCTGTAAAGTAAATGTGAAGTTGTCACAGGAAAAATGGATGCTTCTTCCATGTGCTGCATCTGTTATTCAATTGAGAGCTTGCTTTCACTTGTTTTCTGCAGGGAGGTTAAAAAAAAAAAAAAAGCTTTAAAGATGATATTAGATATTGATGTATCATTCTTCAGCTTGAAGACTTAATGCATTAATTTGGGGTGATTTCTGTCATCTCTGCATATCATCATTAGTTGTTACAACCTCCATTCTCCATTTTCTTATCAAAAGCCTCTTTGCATTGGCAACTAAATGGATAGTACATAATAGTGCTATTTAGTCTATTCAAACAATTCAATCTGGAAACAAAGAACTCTGACTTTAAAGGAAGAAATGTGTTCTAATTTTTATTTTATCCTCTCTTTTCGTTCTCTCATGCACTCACCGTTATTCTTTTTCAGTCTGAGGAATACTTCTACTCCCTAAAATCTTAGACTTCAATGGAAGCCAGGCTGCCATTCATGCTTCAAAGAAATTTTGAAGTTCTAACAAAATAAGTTCCTGGCATCTTTGAATCTAACTAATATTATACTTGCTTCATTTTATGTTTTATTTTTTCCCCCAAACTCTTTATGTTTTTATGCTTTATAAAGCTTGTAATCCAAAGATAACAGAACAAAGAGGAGAATGGGAGGGTGGTTCATTATACTGAGTATATAATGAGAACTCTCCTGAGGACGGTGTTTCACTTTCTGGCAGTTCTGGAGATTTCAAAATTTGCTGCTTTCTTGCTTAGCACTGGGAAGAGAACTAAAGCATTGAAACATCTTCACAAACTCAGATGTGTTGAAATACCTGTTACTGGAGTATTTCTTTAAATTAACTTCCTTGAAATAGTCAATTTGCCCCAAAACTTTCCCAAGAAAGGCCATATATCTCCTTGAAATATTTTGGCCTTGAAACACTATTTATCTTCTAATGAGATTCAGTTTTGTTGAGAGGCCTGTAACAATGTCTAATAATGGCACAAATATATCAGATTCACTGTGGTATTGCCACCTGTCCAGACCTTTTTCCTAGGGGGGAATGCACTTTCTATACCTGTTCACAACCTGGTGGTTTGAAAGTAGCAGCCTGGGCGGTACTGCTGCATGCAAGTAGGGTGGTCCTTCTCAACAACCAGCACTGTCCCCATTCCCAAGAACGGCTGAGGTGGTCCTTCAGTGTCAGGCATGCAGCCAGTTCACGGGGACGATGGCTGGCAGTGAGCTGTGCCACTCTCCTCCTATTTCAAGCCCTTTCACGGAAGCACAGGCTTTCTGTTGCTCTCACCTGCGTCAAGTGTCTGTCTTCCTCTGTGTAGACAGTCAGAAGTGTTCCTGTTTAGCAGATGACTGAGGTCAACAATAAACCATTGACTGAGGTCAATGGTCATCCATAGTGAATAGCTCTAAGACTGCTTCTGCATCACTCCAATCAAGGAAACACTGCTGTAGCTGCAGAAGGCTATGTTAGGCTAGGTCTGCATGGAAGAAAATTAAAATTAAAAAAAAAAAAAATTATAGAAAACATATTAAGAGGAAAACTGGCTCCTACAAAGGGAATTTATTTAAGGTAAAATATGGATTACAGATGTAGGCCTAAAGCTTAGAGACTTGCCAGGGATACTTGCCCTGGTACTGCTCAATCACCGAACAAAATTTAGGCATGATGAATTTTATGAAATGTAAACATTCCTTAAGTGAAAGATGAATATTTCCTTTTTTTTTTCTTTCTTATTTTCTTTCTTTCCCCTCCCCTCCCCACCTCCAGATTTGGGTATTTGATTGTTACCCATGGTTCAAGTATAGAACAATGTGTATGTAGTACTGTTGTCTGCTCATGGACGTGTTCATAGGAGTCTGCATGCCTTACTGCAAAGATCTATAAAAGCACCTGTGAAAATGTTAAACACTGCTTCCATTTGATCTTCATTCCATGTGTTGCTTACATTTCAGGGACTTCCATGTGTCTTCTATGTTACTTCATCTGTTACCCTTCACAATTTTGACTACTGTTTTTGCAGGTGCTTTTTGCAAATAAACTGGCAGCAATCAGTTAACACTTTCCCACCCTAAACCACCCTAAAATAGCTAGAATACACACAGGATTTGTAGGATAAGAGGTTCCAGAAGTGTTGCTAAAATATCAGTGGATAGAAGTATGTATTAGCAAAAGTTTTTTTTTTCTTTTTTTTTTTTTCTGAAGGTTTAGTTACGTCTTCTCTTCAACTTATGTAACATGATTAAAGAAGAAAAGATCTGTCTGTAATCCCAGAAGGAATTTTGACGCTGAACTGAGTATGTGCAGGCAACAACCTGTAGTGTACACATTGTCCTAGCTGGACAGGAGCATTTCCTTTGTGGTTTTAGCCTGTTCAGTTTGCCTTGGTTCACTTGACAGAATTGGTGTACAGAGGAGCCATTGGCAAGCAGGCCCAAAGCAACAAATTAGAACATGGCTTTGGGCTGTCAGGATATCCCTCCAGGGTTTAATAAATCCATGTCAGTAGGAATTTAATTTCTTCTAGCCTTACAGTTTCTAATGGCCAAAAGCATTTCCTGAAAGTTGGCAGGTAACAAATGCAATCAATAATTGCTATTAAAAGGCAATTATATTGACTAAGCAAAATATGGTTTATGTAACAGTCAGACCTTAGCAAATCAAGAAATATCTTTCCACAACAATAAAGTATTTCAAATTGACCGTATTTTATTGTCTACAGTACGAGCTCCTTAGAAACAAGGATTTTTTTTGTTCTAGCTGGTATCAGGTTCTTTTGTGGAAATAAGTAAATGATTCTTTAATGTTTTTGAAAAGTTTTAGTGTAGTTATAATCAGAGTCCTGCAGCTCAGCCCAAACACAGAAGACAAGGCTTTCATCAAGAGAAAATAAAACTTGGCTACAATTTTGCTGTTCAATTAGAGATGATCACAGTAGCTGTATTTTCATTTATTTATATATTTATTTATTAATCTGAAGTTCCTAGGTCACTGTTTAAATTGCAATTCAGGCAAAGTTAAGAAATTTTTAATTTTATTTTTCATTTCAGCTTACAAGAAGTGGGGTGGGTATTAATAACTAAGTCACTATGAAAACTACTCCAGGCTTCATCAAGTCTGAGAGACTGAGAAATGAAATTCATTTCTATGAAATTCAAAGGACTTTGTGATTAGAACTGTGAAACAGAGTTAATCATGCAGTAGTGGGTGTAACACAAATCTATTAAGCAAAGTGTGTATACTATGTAAATAGATCTCATTATTGTAAAGTTGGTGTGATCTTCTGTTTATTTTAATGTTATCATTAGCTTCTTTCTGATGCATATCTACCCCCCACTTAGGAAGATTCAACTCTTATTATTTTAATGTAGTGCAGATTTTTAGATTATTATTTTTATTAAAAAGAACAAATATTTCCAGTGTTTCCCACAGGGATTTTAGGTAACAGGATCTTCATTATATCAACAGATCAACGTCTTCCATCTTGGAGTATACGTGCTAGTGGTTTTGCTATTAAAATGGATTAATTTACCTATTTTTCAAATTCAGCATTAGAGAACCTTTATGAGTTGTTGGGTGGGAATGGAGATGGTGAGATTGCCTGCCTGCTTCTAGAAATCTATGGATAGTTCCCAGACCTCTGTGGATTCTCAGTTCAGTAGGATTTTGTACATTAGATCTAGTTGTACAACTAGAACTCTGGTAGCAGTTCCAGTTGTGCCCACAAATTTCTAGCTACAGTATCAGAAGAGGCTTGGAGCTGTAATTATACACCTGGTAAAAACTGCAGTAACTGAGTGCATGCCACAGCCTAGGAGAATAAAATGTCAAATAAGGGCTGGCAGTCTGTTGAAAAGTCTTTGCAGATAGATGGTGACTGGGACAACAATGCTTTGCATAGGTTCTTCTGCATCTATTGGTATTTATTCCTTTCCCCTTATTCTCAGGGTACCTCTTCTGGAGAGTTTGAATAATTTTATAGTCATACTCCAGCAGAGTGGCTACAACAGCCATTACTACTGTCTGACTACACAGATCACTCAGCATCTAGTTTAACAAAAACTAGTTTACAGAAAATGGAATCTAATTTATTATTTATTTTTTTTTATATCCCATGAAAGGTATTTCTGAAGTTACTGCAGGACTCGGAGAAGATACCATTTGTTCCACAGACAGCACACCTGGACAATGCAAAAACTGCTGAATCAGCCTGTAAGTAGAAAATTAGGTACCTTTTGAGTCAGACAGATTCATAAAGATCACAAACCCAAAGATAAACCTGCACAAAGCTCCCAAAGTTGAGGCATGTACAAGCAAAGGTAGAATACTGTCTGCTACCACCTGGTAATTCTTTTTTTGAACGTGTGAAGTGTTCTTCCTTGGGTAGTAAGTTTTTATATACCTTCTTTGATTCACCTCTGTATCACTTTGCAGTTGTCTTCACATCCTTCTAAAATGTGTATACATGCACACAAAGTTTCTCTTACTGCATCAGCATTAACATACTCCTTCCTACTAGTCCCTGGCAACTAGTTACCCTCTTTAATTCTTACTCATAATGGATAGATATTTCAGAAATATACCACAGATATATAAACTGTGATTTACTAGAAAGGTATATTAATTTCCTTCCATGTTCAAATAATAATAATGAAAAACAGATCTGTTGCCCCCGTGCTAGATGATGATTTGTCCTCTCCAGTGAAATGTTATTTCAGGTTTCCTTGCTCATCTGTTTAAAAAAAAACAACTCCTTTATGCTTTTTACTTTCCTGCCCTGCAAGCCCAGGAGGAGCTCCTCGTTAACATTTGTGAAAGCCTTAGGAAGCTTGTTCTCCTTAAAAACTCTTATAAGAAGTCACTAATGTGATGCCTTGCAAAATGCCAGCCTCAAGTTTGCTAATGTTGCTTGTGCAAGCTGACTGATATTTTCTCGTTGTTCTTTGCATTCTTATGCATCTATAGTTAGGTATGATAGTCTCTTTGTATTTGATGACATACCTAGATTATAGACTTGGGTTAGAAGTACAACATTTTATTCTATATGTCATGCTTTTAGTTCTGTTTTTCTAGAACATGGGCACAGCGAATCCTGGTCTATGAATGACCTTAATTGTTACAGTAATGGGAATAACAATTTTGACTCAAACTTGTATTATTTTTTATAATAAATTCCATTGCATCTGCCAGTAATGAATAATCAGTGCCAAGAACTGTGGCATAAGTTGAGTCTTTTTCTCACAAAGTGCAAACCTTATTGGATAACTTTTTGCGAGAGTTTTTTAGCTGGGCTATTTCAGTCCCTATCGAAGCAGTCAAGATGTAACTATATAGCAAAAAACCCCTCACTAAATACATAACATATCCACTCCTGTGAGTGGTGAGAACTCGACTTCTGTTTAAAACATAGCTTTGGCTAGCCCTTTATTTTATAATTAACAATCAGTTGTGCATTTATGCAAGGCTCAGCTAGGATATCCAAACCGATTTCAAATCAAAACAGTCTTCTCCACAATGCATTTTTATTAAGAATAAGATTTTACTGTTCCTAAAGTAATGAAAACAGAGTATATTGTACTTAACAGCTTGGTATCTTTTACTACCCACGTTTCAAAACACATAGTTTAGTATTTTTTTTAATTTGTTACATTGATTTAAAAAAGTCTAGTAATCACAGGCTCTATATTTTTAAGTCTGATAAATTATAGTAAGAAAATGTGATGATAACGCCATTTCTTTGGTGATGAGAATGGTAGAAAATTGTCATTCAATGCAGATGACTGTCATTCATCATTAAGGACAGTTGTGAAGTGTACGCATAAGGGATCTGGGAAATGGTCATGAAAGGTATCCATCATTGTCAACGTTAACCAGAATACTCCATGGGCAATAGCTTGACCTGTATAATTTTGTCTTTGAAAGCAAATTCAAAGGCAGTCAAACTTGTAGTTAAATGAATTTTCAACCCCCCCCCGGAGCAAACAGCTGGATTATTGGGAAGATCACAGGATGCTGCTATTTGATTTGTAAAAGAATTTGGATTAGAGAGGTCCATTGACAAAGCACAAGTCAGGGGTGTTAGGTATCCTTTGCTGGTATTGAGCCCTTGAGAAGTCACATTTGTGTAGAAACCAAAACACTGTCTTTTGTCTCCCAGAAAAGGTGGTGCACTGGAGCAGTGTGCATGTCCGCTCTTAAATAAGTAGAGAAAATGAATAAAATCAATGCATGATTTAGGCTGATGGTAATGCCAAAAAGAGGCAAGAGACATCAGTTCAGTAAAACACGATAACATGTCAATGAATTTAGACCTTTGATACTTTCTACTCATGTTTTACGGTGACTTGTTGTCCTGGGTCTGGCTGGGATGGAGTTAATTTTCTTCATACCAGCTGGTATGTTGCTTTGTCTCCATCCTTTACTGGATGCAGGGGGAAACCTAGTGACGAGAGATGAGGAAAAGGCTGAGGTGCTTAATGCCTTCTTCGCCTCAGTCTTTAGTGGCAAGACCAGTTCTCTAGATACCCAGTACCCTGAGCTGGTGGAAGGGGATGGGGAGCAGAATGGGGCCCTCACAATCCACAAGGAAATGGTTGGTGACCTGCTACAGCACTTAGATGTATGCAACTCAATGGGGCCGGATGGGATCCACCCGAGGGTACTGAGAGAACTGGCGGAAGAGCTGGCCAAGCCGCTTTCCATCATTTGTTGGCAGTCCTGGCTATCAGGGGAGGTTCCAGTCGACTGGTGGCTAGCAAATGTGATGCCCATCTACAAGAAGGGCCGAAAGGTAGACCCAGGAAACTATAGGCCTGTTAGTTTGACATCAGTGCCAGGGAAGCTCATGGAGCAGATTAGCTTGAGTGTCATCACGTGGCACTTGAAGGGCAAGCAGGCGATCAGGCCCAGTCAGCATGGGTTTATGAAAGGCAGGTCCTGCTTGATGAACCAGATCTCCTTCTATGACAAAGTGATGCGCTTAGTGGATGAGGGGAAGGCTGTGGATGTGGTCTACCTTGACTTCAGTAAGGCTTTTGACACTGTTTCCCACAGCATTCTCCTCATGAAACTGGCTGCTCTTGGCTTGGACTGGCGTATGCTTCATTGGGTTAGAAACTGGGTGGGTAGCCGGGCCCAAAGAGTTGTGGTGAATGGAGTCAAATCCGGTTGGAGGCCAGTCACTAGTGGCTTCCCCCAGGGCTCAGTGCTGGGGCCAGTCCTCTTTAATATCTTTATCGATGACCTGGATGAGGGGATCGAGTGCACCCTCAGTAAGTTTGCAGATGACACCAAGTTAGGTGCGTGTGTCGATCTGCTCGAGGGCAGGAAGGCTCTGCAGGAGGATCTGGATGGGCTGGACCGATGGGCTGAGGCCACCTGTATGAGGTTCAACAAGGCCAAGTGCTGGGTCCTGCATCTGGGGCGCAACAACCCCAAGCAGTGCTACAGGCTGGGAGATGAGTGGTTGGAAAGCTGCCTGGCAGAGAAGGACCCGGGAGCTTTGGTTGACAGTTGGCTGAATATGAGCCAGAAGTGTGCTCAGGTGGCCAAGAAGGCCAACAGCATCCTGGCTTGTAAAAGAAGCAGTGTGGCCAGCAGGTCTAGGGAAGTGATTGTCCCCCTGTACTCAGCTCTGGTGAGGCCGCACCTCGAGTACTGTGTTCAGTTTTAGGCCCCTCGCTACAGGAAGGACATGGACGTGCTCGAGCGAGTCCAGAGAAGGGCAACGAAGCTGGTGAGGGGTCTGGAGAACAAGTCTTACGAGGAGTGGCTGAGGGAGCTGGGATTGTTCAGCCTGGAGAAGAGCAGGCTCAGGGGCGACCTTATCGCACTCTACAGATACCTTAAAAGGAGGCTGTAGCGAGGTGGGGGTTGGTCTGTTCTCCCACATGCCTGGTGACAGGACGAGGGGGAACGGGCTAAAATTGCGTCAGGGGAGTTTTAGGTTGGATATTAGGAAGAACTTCTTTACTGAAAGGGTTGTTAGGCATTGGAATGGACTGCCCAGGGAGGTGGTTGAGTCACCATCCCTGGAGGTCTTTAAAAGACGTTTACATTTAGAGCTTAGTGATATGGTTTAGTGGAGGACTAGTTAGTGTTAGGGTTGAGGTTGGACTAGATGATCTTGGAGGTCTCTTCCAACCTAGATGATTCTGTGATTCTGTGATTTGTTTTCAATTTGTGACTAAATCAGTGTTGATCATGCACCAGTGTTTTAGCTATTGCTGAGCAGTGCTTGCTGTGTCAAGGTTTTCTCTTTTTCCCACTCTGCCCACCTCCCTGTAGCAAGTAGGCCAAGGGGTGGCCAAAAAGCTGGGAGGGTGAACAGCCTGGACCAGAGGCTTGGCCATGTCCCATACTACTGAATGTCAATCTCATCAATAAAAACTGAGGGGAGTTTTTTTGGGGGGCGGAGGAAGTAGCCATTGCTTGGAGGTTGGCTGTACATCAGTCTACTTTTTTTGTATATTTTTTTTCTTTCTTCTTCTTCCCTTCCATTCTTATTCAGTTATTAGATTGGCCCATGAGTTTTCTTGCTTCTGATCTCCCTATTCTCTCCCCCAACCTGCTGGAGGATGGGAGAGTATGAGCAAGCAGCTGTGTGGTGCTTAGCTGCTGGCTAGGGTCAACCCACCACTTATGTAGAATATATGCAGTATTATTTGACCCTCTCTAAATGCTGATATTAGAGGAAAGTAGCAGTCTATTAATTTAATTGTAATGTAATAGATATAAAAATTAATAATTTTGTTAACTCTAAGGATACAAAACACACTCAGTGTAACTTCTACTGTTTTCCATTTCCTTTGCAGAAGGTTTACTCATTTTTAAAATTTTATTCTGAGGAAAAAAACTTGGGATAAAACTCACCTTTTTTTTTGGGGAGGGGTAAGAACTGTTAAGATTTTCTTTTTAAGTCAGGGTATGCATATGTGTGCAGACATAATAGATACATATATTCTAATATGCACATGCATAATTAATTTCTACACAGCTGGGGCACATGATTGAAGGCTATTGTTTTGTAGATGCAGAAAAAAGAAGGATAGACAGCTTGTAATGGCTGAATGACAAAATCGCTGGAGCCAAATATCCTTGGATATTTGGAGAGACCAATTCTATAGATACTAATAAAAATTAAAATACAGTAGGCAGTGTATGCACAAAAACAGTCAGTAGAGCTAAGAGCAAGTCTAAGTGGTCCATAACTAGTCCATAGCTAACCATGGATAAATAACAAAATATTCTGAGCATATGCAAAAGTGGACGATAGGGTAGAGAGTGGATTCATTGGATTGTTAAGGTATTCAGATATCTTGCTGAAGAGCCAAATGAATTAATTTTGTTGGATATTATGTTAGACATATTTGGGAAATACCAGCTTTTGATCAAAACTCTCCTGGAAGTAAAGTACAATTGGAACCTGGTATATCAAAGTTTAAATGAAACAAAGCTGTAGAAAATTCAAAATAGATCAAATGATATATTTTTTGACACAGTGATATATAACATCATAGGGACTGGTTTCGGCAATATATAAAAAAAAAAAAGCCCAAAGAGTGATATAATATAGAATATGAATTGTTTAAAGATGTGCTATTAAAGCTTATACATTTGTAATACTTGGATAAGTTAGCCACTGAAAGTATTGGAGTAGAAGCAAGTTGATGCATAACTAATTTTTGTGGTTACTTAACACTTTCTGTGAAGCAGCTGGTGTTAGCCATTCTGAAGGCTATTGGGCAAAATGTTACATTGCTCCTATTATGATTTAAGAGATAATTTACAGTGCTTATAAAAAATAACCTGAAAGCTAATTTAATTAAGAAATTGTAGCTGATGAATAAAACATAGTCACCATAAGGAAACATTAAACTGAAGAGCTTTCAGTGAGATTTCATGGGGTTTCACTCTGTTGACTATTTTCATCAGTGATACTGAACTAGGTATCTTTCTCATCAGAAAAGCTGCAACTGCCGCAAGGAATTGGCTGAATGGTAATGACAATGAGTTAGATCAGTCCTAAAGAGTGATTCAGACCTCTGGAGAAGCTGCATCTATTGTAAATAAAGCATGTTTTGATTCAGCCATATGCTGGATATATCTACGTAATGGGGAGTAATATCCTAGAAAACACTGACTTTGAAAGTTATTTGCTAATCCTGGAGAACAAGCATTTTAAGACAGTATTGCTAGGAAGATTAATGTTTCACTTTAATGTATGAAAGGATGTGAAGAGGTCATTTTGACTATCTGTACAAAATTGATGGAAGCGGTGCTACAATAGTATGTACAACATTTGTGTCCATGTTTTTAAGTTTCAGTGTTTCTAAGGAAAAGTTAAGAATTTGGAAAGGGAACAGAAAAGAGTTAATATTGGAGGTTGGAGGTGAAGTCCATGTAAAGGTACCATTGGGACTCAGTTAATGTAGTGTTGTAGTTTAATCCAGCAGGCAGCTATGCACCACACAACTGTTCGCTCACTTCCCCCCCTGCCACAGTGGATTGGGGGAGGGAATTGGAAAAAAAGGGAAAACTTGTGGGTTGAGATAAAGACAGATTAATAGGGCAGGAAAAGAAGGGCAACTAATAACAATAATGAAGATAAAAGAATATGGAACGCGAGTGATGCCCAATGCAATTGCTCACCACCTGCTGGCCGATGTCCAGACAGGTCCCAAGCGGCAAACCCACCCTGGTCAGTCCCCTAGTTTTATTGTTCTGCAGACACCATACAGTATGGAATATCCCTTTGGGCCAGCTGTCCTGGTCCTGTCCCCTCTCAGCTCCTGGTACATCCCCTGCCATCTCCTGGCAGCTAACAGAAGCTGAAAAAGCCTTGGCTCTGTGTAAGCACTGCTCTATGACAAGTAAAACATCAGCATATTATCACCATTATTCTCATCCTAAATCCAAAACACAGCACCATGCCAGCTACTAGGAAGAAAATTAGCTCTGTCACAGCCAAAACTAGGACATGTAGTCTATCAAAAAAAGAAGATAGGTGATTTGCTTAAAGGCCTGCACTTTGTATACATAGAGAATGTTGTCTATTAAGGTATGGTTCTGTTACAGGGGCAAAAAAGGGAAGAAATGAAACAAATAGCTGTAAGCTGAAGACTGGCACTTCTAGAGGTTAATTAACAATTGGAGATTGTCTACCCAGGGAAGCATGTCCCCTCCCCTGGTGCATTTGACACAACTCTGGGGCCTTTGCAGAAAATATGCTACAGTTAGAGGTGTTATTGATTTCTGCATGTTGGTAACAGAGTGGAATTTGATGTTTGCTGACTGGTGATCAAATGGTTTCTTCTATTCTTAGCGCAGAGCTGTTAACCCACTATGACAGTGAGTTCTCTGTAATTACACAATAAGGGTTCACCGTGTATTTGTTGTGATATACTTGAAGTTGTATCACATCTGTTTCTAAATGGAACTGTCTTCATTCATTTCCCTGTAAAATTCACTTAAAAAGATGTAAGAAAGATTTTAATGTGCCATCTTGCAAATTGTAACATAATTTCTGAGTAGAAGAGCATGAACACAAAGTAGTTGTGGCTCTGTTTGAAAGAAGTGGCTGCTGGCAAGAAGAGCGGTATTTAAATTTTCAGAATTTACACTCACTACAGATGAGAAGATGCAGCACACTTTTCAGTCTTCTCGTGATTTAGCAGTATAGGTGATACTTTACCACAAATTCAGCACTAGACACTGAGAAAGAACTGTCAAAATACCTTGTCTAGAAGTCTTGTAGATAGTATGTTTTCCTTCAGCTTGCTTATTGTTGTTTTAACTAGTTTCTTACAGGAAATCTTGTGATTCTGGCATATGTTGAAAACTTAATTTTTCCTCTTTCAGTTCTTTAGCTTTATACTTGTCAACCCTAAATCTTGCTTCTTTCTTCTTTTTGTCACATGTTCAAGTGCGTCTAAAGCATAGAATGAGGATGGAGTGTCTTCATGATACTACTTATCAGTAGCCACAAAAAGATTTTTGATCTTACAAATCAGATCATCTAACTTGTTTAAAGTTTACATAAATCTGTTTTCTGAATAAGTGCATAACTATAACTCCTTATTAACTCCTTATTTTATCCTTCTGAAAGTAAGTGGTTAGGATCTTACTTTCAAATGTGTTTCACTTGTAATCCTCTACTTCTGTTATCCAAGTGTTTTCCCTACCGATTGCTTTCCTTGTTGTTGCTACTTGGTCCTTTTCCATTTCTTATCCACAGTACAGAGATTTTGGCTCTTTCTTAAAAGGGTTCATACACTAAATGGCAATTAATGGCAATTCAAAGACAGCTATTTTTCAGTAAAGGGAGGTATTCTTACAATGCCAAGAAGTTGATCCACTACCTGTTCTCCACCTCCTTTCCATCCTCATATTTGTCTCTCTATCGCTGGTAAACCAAAGAAATGAACCCTGCCTGCCTTCCTCACAGCGCCCATTTGCTTCCTGCAGCCCTAGAGTAAAAAATAATAAACCACCTGCCAAAAAATGTTCTCAATTTAAAAGTATGACAGTAGTTTTCTGCAAGGACTAAAGTGCCAGAGAACAAAATGATAATCCCTTCTGGAATTTCTACTTTGAAAATCATTAATTGCTCATGAATATATTCTACTGATGGAATTGAGTTGGTTCCATTGAAAAGTCACCCTTGTGAGTTAGTAACTGCTTTCCTTCACAGTGTAATTTGGTATTTTTCCTTGTCCTTAAAATGTAGGTCTCGTTTCGACTGAAAGGTATACTTGAAGAAATGTGTCGTGCTGTAGACCTAGATCCAGACTTGACGTTGTGGTTTGAAGTTTACTGAAATTTTCAATTTCTAACTAATTAAAACTCATAAAGAAAAGTGTTGCATCGCCCCATCTTATGATGAAATAGATGGCGCTTTTTCTATTCTGCACAGAGGAAACATGGTCATTTAGAGAGACTTTTTTTTTTGTGGGTCACCAGAATTGATATGTGTGTAATTTTGATGGTGATAACTGTTGAATTTCTACATATCTCTAATGTCTTCTAAACAGAAAATTGTATTTGATGTTAAAATCTCTCAGCTCTTGCTGCCTTATGCAAATATTTTGAACCTGATTGTTCCAGTAACTTGCTCCCTTGCCTTTGTCATAATCTAAATTGTTGGATGTGTTAGCTATTAGTAATGCCTGTTTCAGGCATAAAATAGCTCAGAAGCTCATCCACTATGCTCAGGTATTTCTTGGGGCTGAAGGACAAAAGATACAAATAGGTGTAGATGCACTAAGAGTGCTTTATTAATCCAAACGTAATTGTTAGTACATGAACTTCCTTAGCACCTTGATTGCCAAGTGACCAACCATCTTCCCTGTGTAGCTCCGATGTCTTGCATATTAGCCCTCTGACTTCTCCTTGACAGCATGGCTGTTTTCATACAGCCATACATGGCTGTTCATACAGGCTGTTTTCCCTCAGACTTGATAGTGCTCCCTTCTGGCTCTCTCATGTATACATGAGCTTTCCAACCTTTCCTTACATTCAAGGTTTTCTTTTGGTTCCTATATTTTGTCGAGGCTATTACAACAGCTACAGACAGGGAGAAGGTATTGCCTGCCAGTCTTTACGATCTTTCACAGTATTTTTAAAATTCTCTTTTAATGAAATATTCAAGAGGCTTGTTCTCCACTCTGAAGGACTGTTTGTCTTCCATTTCATGCCATAATGATTCCTAAGCAATTCTTACAAAAAAAAAAAAAAAAAGTAAAAAAAAAAAAGTAAGAGAACTCTTCAGAACTCTTCCTCAGAAGATAGATGAGAGCTGGCAGACAGGATTCCTGTATTGTTTCTGCTTTTGTGAATGACCTTGCCATTGTGTTTTTTTTAGTGGTATACCATTTTTTTTCATATTTGCAACATCTCAGAAAATCTGTATTCACTATATGCAATATGTGACAATCTGTTGCCTGAGAGGCAACTGCAAGTTAAAGAACAAGGTGATGGGTTCCCTGGTGTAATGTTAATGTGTTTTTTGCCACACCTATCTTCTTAGCTTTTTTACTTCTTAGCTTAAATGGTGATACCCTTTTTTTTCATGCTCTTACTGTTGCTTACAGTAGTATGAGTTTTCCAAAGATAGCATTTACTTCTAATGTTCAAGATGAACTGATTATTTCTGTCCCTAATAATATGGGGCTTTTCTATTGGAGAAAATTTTGACTCTTGGATAATTAAAACAGTCTCAGATATAATGTCAGAAAATGTTTACTGTTTATGACTAGACTCAACAGCTGAATATTGTCATCATTTTAAATAAATTGTTTGCGTTCTTCTGAAGGCATCCTAGTCTGCAGACATTTTTTTCAGTCTTGCTTATTACTCTATTTTATGGGCCCCTTTTTAATGTTAAAAATTCCGTATGTTCACTTGAATCACGCTTGGTAAATATGCAGTACTGTGGGTAGGACTCAGACTCAAATGGTTGGGCCATATCTTTATAAAGGGATATCTCTGAGTTTAAAGAAATGGTTGTTTCCTATTCTAAATTTAGCTCTAATAAAGGGAATGGAAATACAGTGAAGGGGGAGAAATGGTGTAATAAAACTTAACGTACTGTGAAATAGGATGATATTTGTAAATCAAGGAGGCTCTTTGGTAAAGAGTTTACAATACTTTTCATGAATGTTATAAAACATCAGCATCAAAAGCTCTATGTTCACTCATCATGTAAATTATCAATCACAAAAATGTACAAGGTGATTTAATGTATGAACTAAATTTGAAACACCTTTCTGAGGGGAAACAAGCACATTTGACAATACAGATGATATTTTTCTGCCAGCCTGTCTGTGTTAAGCTTGCTTATTAATTGTTATGAAAACAAAGACTTTGTTAATTAATTCTGTATTGCAAGAAGAAGTGGCCAACGTAAGTCACAAAACACAATATATTTAATCAGCTCTGAATGGATGTAGGGGAAAATTCCAGTTTTATGGGAACAGATTTTAAGGCAAATGGTGGTCTGAGTATCTTGTATATTTAAGAAATTTGGATAATAGTATGAACCATCAAAGGCATGTTGGGCAGGCTACTTATCCTAATTCTAAGAATAATTTATTTTCTAAACAGTGACTGTGAGTGTATGGCAGTGCTGAAGTAGTCAGCTGCAGCCATATATGTAAGGAGCCCTGTTCTCTTAGGGATTTCACAATATAATTGGAGTATGAGTCACCTCAGATTGATGAGGTTGTTAATGTGAACTCCCACCAGCTTCAACACCTCTGGGTCTTCTCTGTCCAGAGTTAGATTCTCCTCAAATGAGAATCTCGTTCTCTCTAAAGAGAAGATTGATGAGGGTACAGCAGAAGTTTTTGAAAGCATAAAGGGAATTACCGTAATTCATGTACATGCAGCCAAAACACTTTGGGTTAATCACCAGAGAAAGACTTCTAGTGAGGAAGGAAAGTGAAATAATAGGCTAAGTTTTTATGTAAATGATTTGTAGCGTTCAATGTGGAAGTATAGTATGTGGAATATATAGTTTTAAGTATAGGTTAACTGTCTGATGTAGAAAATCTGTATCCAGCAATTCTGCCATGGTCCCTCAGGGTGTGTCACTCTGACTTACTGAGCATAAAAAGAAATGGCAGCCTCACTCACTGCACAGCCTTCATCTTCCAGCCAGGGCAATAGCTGAAGCAGTAGTAACAGGGTGGCAGAAGTAAATTCTGGTGGTTCCTTGCATTGTTTTAAATTACAGGTTGAGTATCTAATATATAGATTTTATTTTTTGCAAGTGTGCCTGTGTACATATCTATTTATATATATTTTATAGATGATGTATGTGTATGTACACACATGCGTACAAATATTTTAACACATTTTGCTTTGTTAATGCTGTTGCATTGTTGCATTATTTGCTGTTACAAATGTAGATCCTTTAACTTCAATCACGTAAGTAACTTAATGTAAATGGTCAATTTTTTTTTAAAGAAATGATTATCAAGACCAAGTATGCTTACTTTTCCTTCTAAAACAGAAAAAGCTTCATGGAGTGTCTGTGTTCTCTTGTCTCTGTTACTTCACTAAGAAAATTCTTTTTGCATTACAAAATCCCACAAAAATGTTAATTCTGGATTGATTATTGCTGTGATTCTAGAACACTATTTTGGAGCTTGTGTGTGCTTTCTTCTGAACAGGTATTGCAGTTGCAAATTGTTTATACGAATCATAATCATAGAATCATAGAATGGTTTGGGTTGGAAAGGACCTTAAAGATCACCTAATTCCAACCACTGACATGGGCAGGGACACCTCCCACCAGACCAGGTTGCCCAAAGCCCCATCCAGCCTGGCCTTGAACACCTCCAGGGATGGGGCATCCACAGCTTCTCTGGGCAACCTCTTCCAGTGTCTCATCACCCTCTGAGTAAAGAATTTCTTCCTAATGTCTATTCTAAATCTACCCTATTTTAGTTTAAACCGTTGTCCTATCACCACGTGCCCTTGTAAAAAGTCCAGCTTTCCTGTAGGCCCCCTTTAGGTACGGGAAGACTGCTATAAGGTCTCCCTGGAGCCTTCTCTTCTCCAGGCTGAACAACCCCAACTCCCTCAGCCTGTCTTTATAGGAGACATGCTCCAGTTCTCTGATCATCTTTGATCGGAGGCCCTCCTCTGGATTCATTCTAGCATGTCCATGTCCATCTTATGTCTGGGGCCTCGGAACTGAATGCGGTACTCCAGGTGGGGTTGCACAACAGCAGAGAAGAAGGGGAGGGGATAATCACTTCCCTCAACCTGCTGGCCATGCTTCTTTTGATGCAGTCCAGGATATGTTTGGCTTTATGGGCTACAAGCAGACATTGCCAGTGAGTGTGTGGCTGGGTAGTGCTGAGCGGCCTGCTGGGTTAAACAACAACAGCAGGACAGAATCAAATGCTTCGCACGAGTTCAGGTACATGATGTCAGCTGCTCTTCTCTTATCCAACAATGCTGTAAGTCTGTTGTAGAAGGCCACCAAATTTGTTAAGCACAATTTGCTCTAATGAAGCCATGTTGGCTGCTGCCAGTCAGCTCCTTATTTCCCATGGGCCTTAGCATAGTTTGCAGGAGGACCTGCTCTATGGTCTTGCTGGGCACCGATGTCTTCCTTTTTTCCCCTTTTTAAAAATAGGGTTATGTTTCCCCTCTTCCAGTCAGTGGGACCTTCACTGCACTGCCACGACTTCACAACTATGATGGATAGATAGTGGCTTCACCTCTTCATCTGTCAGTTCCCTCAGGATTCTTGGGACCCTGCTCATCAGTTCCCATGGATTTGTGCACCTTCAGGTTCCCTAGATGGTCTCAAATCTGATCTTTGAACATTCAAAAATATTGAGAATGCCTTTTAAACTTAAATTTCCATGTTCACAGGTAGAAGTTTTTGAAAGAATGCTCATGCCATGGGAACATAAGGGGTTTTTTTTTTTTACAATTTTTTTCCCCTGTAGAACACACTAAGTGCCTCAAAAATCATTCATCACATGCAAACAAACTTTGTATAGTTTAGATGGAGCTGATAATATTTCTGTTGTGATGTACTTAACCAAGTAAGAGTGTAGAAAGAGAACATAACATATAGTAAGGGTAACCACCCCCTTTTTTTTGTTAATAATGTCGGTTTTCCTAAGGCATTTTAGTACTTCAATTTAGCATTTACGATTTAATTACAGAATCATTGGATTAACTTCAGTTGTGCTGGTATTTTCCTTGTTTGGAAAATTATTGTCTTTGCATTCCTGAGGTTGCTGATAAAGTTTTGAGCTGGAGTATTATTTAAGATTTCTTGATTTATTTGGATTTGTTTCATACTGTTACCACTAGAACCACAGGAGTAATTGCTAGCTTCTTGTTTTCAGGGGAGGGCATTACCAATAATCGCATATATGGTTTTTAGATTCTGTGGGAGGACAAGATTTTTATTTCTCAAAGCAAACAACAAACTGGTTTAGGAGTTACAGGAAAAATATCCAGAGTAAATTCAGTCAGCATGCCAAGCAGCCAGCACTTAGGGCTGCACTTCATTTTGCTAACTGTTCGGGCAATAACTTTATATAGGTCACAAGGTGACAACTTGATAAGATTTGTATATTGTACTGCTGCCAGTTAATTCCTCATTTGAAATATATAAGTGCAACTTTATGATATATAACCTTGTGTTGTACTTCTGTGATTGGTGGTAATTTCCATCCATACTTTTTTTTTCTGTCTGTCTCTCTGTTTTGCAATTTGTCCAGGTTACCATATTCATTGGAGGCATTAGAAAAAAAAAAACCAGTTGGCTCTGTTAATCGAGATCCCTGTAGCAGTTTAATACCACTATTTATGAGTTACCAGGATGCCTGAGGACAGAGACTATTCATCAAATACATTTTTCAATTGTTTGCTATAGCTGTGGGTCTGAATAAAACAAGCTTCTTGCAAAACTCAGTTATCTTTCAGTTTGGAATTGTTTCCCTGCAGAAATTCTGATATGATTTTATTGTTAATAGAATAACTCCAGTAGAGATAGCATCTAAGATATTCTTAATTATGGATGATGCAATACATTAGACCAAGTACTCTGTTCACAGTAAGCTAGTTCTTGCCTAAGTTGTAAAAGTTAAAGTGGCTAAGTGTCACCCTTGTATTTTGAGGTGACATCCTGGTCCTGCTTAAAAAGTTTGCTCCATTTGTTGTCAGCTTTCTTTGAGCAATTCCAGGAGGCTTGTTCCGGAGTGCTTTACACACCGACTCCAAAGTTTTGCCTACAAAGGCCGCTAACTGCACACTGAGCAGCTGCATAATAAAATTCATCTGCACTACAAAACTGGACAGCCACAGCTTAAATAACCCCTTGCTAGGAAGCGAGTTACCAGTGTGAAGTATTTGAAAACACCAGGTTCAAAGATATGGTTCCCTCGATCCTTGCTATATTTAATCTGTCAAATTTCAAAATACTTTGTATTTAATATTTAGTATTAAATCTTGAATTTAATGTTTTATGCTGAGGTAGAGAGAACATTCAGCTTGTGCTTTTCTTCTGCTCTTTCACTAAATCATAGAATCGTAGAGTCACAGACTAATTTAGGTTGAAAAAGACCTCTAGGATTATCAATCTAACCATTAACATAGCACTGCGAATTCTACCACTAAACTACATCCCTAAGCATCACATCTACACATCTTTTGAATACCTCCAGGGCTGGTGACCCTTCACCAAGCACAGCAGAATGACTGTGGGTTGTAGCCCTATTGTTTAAATTGGAATCAATCTTGAAATGTTATTACCTTAGTCTAGAGGCATGGATTGGATGGTTTAGTTTAGCTTTCTGAGTGTTGATTTACACTTCTGTGGTGGTTTCACTCAGAAGGAGAACCGAACTCCACCAGAACTGGTCTCTTACTCCCCGTCCTCAAAGGAAATGGGGGAGAAAATACGATGAAAAGGGCTCAAGGGTTAAGATAAGGACGTGAAGATCACTCAAACATTATCATGGGCAAAACAGACTCAGTGTAGGGAGATTAGAGAAATTTATCGCCTATTACTAATAAGCTAGAGAAGTGAGAAACAGAGAAAACAAACTAAAAGCAACCTCCCCCCATCCACCCTCTTCCACCTCCTCTCCCGAAATGGCTCTTGGGAATGGGGGCTGCGGTCAGTCCCTGACACTTCATCTCCGCTGCTCCTTCAGGGTCACTCTCTGCCCCTGCTCCACGCGGGGTCCCTCCCACGGGATGCCGTCCTTCCCGAACTGATCCGGCATGGGCTTCCCACAGGCAGCAGCTCTTCAGGAACTGCTCCCACACGGCTCCGTACCACGGGGTCCATCCCCCCGGAGCAAACTGTTCCAGCACAGGTCCCCCACAGGCGGCAGCTCCCCCCAGCCCCCCTGCTCCTGCGTGGGCTCCTCTCCACGGGCTGCAGCTCCGGCCCGGGGCCTGCTCCTGCGGTGGCTCTCCATGGGCCGCAGCCTCCTCCAGGCCACATCCACCTGCTCCACCGGGGGCTCCTCCACGGGCTGCAGCGTGGAGATCTGCTCCGTGTGGGACCCGTGGGCTGCAGGGGGACAGCCTGCTCCACCAGGGGCCTCTGCACAGCCCGCAGGGGAACTGCTGCTGCGTGCCTGGAGCACCTCCTGCCCTCCTGCTGAGCTCACCTTGGGGGCTGCGGGGCTGCTTCTCACTCCTTTCTCCCAGCTGCTGTTCCACAGCAGTTTTCTTTCCCCCTTTCTTAAATGTGCTCTCACAGAGGCACAAACAACATTGCTTATTGGCTCGGCTCTGGCCAGCAGCGGGTCCTTTTGGAGCCGGCTGAAACTGGCCCTTATCTGACATGGGGCAGCTGCTGCATTCTTCTCGCAGAGGCTGCTCCTGCACTCCTCCCCCTTCCGCCCCCCCCCCCCCCCCCAAAAATCAAAGAAACAAACAAAAAAGGGAAAAACAAACAAACAAAAACCCAAACCAACAAAACCCTTGCTGCATTAACCCAGTACAGCTTCTAAAAGGAAAAGGAAATTATCTCAAAAAGTGAATGGTGGGAGCAGTGCATTCAGCACTATGTTCTCCATCAAGACCAGACTAGTTTAGATGGCCCTTGGTTCTATGTGCAATAACCCCTTTTTGATTCTCTTCGGGGTTTGCAAGATAATAGGTAGGTAGGCAGCACCATTGTTTACTATTTCTTTACACTCTTGAAACAGTTGCATCCTTCTGATTGGAAAAGAGGAAGAAATCAAGTATTTTGTACTATAAAATTATTCTACACAAAATCTATTTAATAATTGAAGTAGGTGCTTTTACTACTCACAAAGTGTTACAGTCCAAAATGACTATATGCCCGGATTAGTTTCTTTTATGGGTACATGCTTATCCATTTTGGTACTAGCAAAAATAACAAGTGGTATTTTGACATCAGCTAACACTTCAGCAGAAACTAGGGTGGTTTTTTCCTAGCTTTTGTGGTGGCTGTTATGGTTGATTATACTAGCAGTGGTACCTTGGAAACCCGATCTAAAGTCAAGTTCTGTTGTTTCAGACACCCTGTGGACTAATAGTAATAAAAAGCAGATTCTCACTTCCTTTGACAGCTTGCAGTCTACTTTTAAGGCTGAATGCAATGAGTAGATAAAACAGGTATATAGGTTGGGAAGGTAAGATTTATAAACCAGGTCCATAAATTAAAAGCAGAGAACTCAGTTTACTGACTTTTTAGCTACCACATTTACCAGCTAAATGTCAATTGGACTCTTGCTTCCCCAAGTTTTCCCTTAAAACACATGGTGAGTGTGATACACATCTGTTCTAAAATTCTTATCTATTACCACACATGAGGTGTTGTTGCATGGTGCGACATTTATACTTCATGAGGTATACTTTTATACTATGTCTGTTATTTTGGTATGAGTGATGAGAAAGCTTAATGGATTTTTGCAGTGGTATGAGGCAGGGTATTCTTGCATTAAATAGAAAGTGAGATAGTGAAGACCATCAGAAAATGCTAAGTATATTTCAGTATCTGTTATATATCTGTGAATGTAAGAGGCTGGCTTACCTTCTTTGTATCTTGTTTGGGCATTACAGATACCTTAATTAATACTTCTTACAATAGAAGTATAACATGCATACTATAAATTGTCATAAATGTCTGAAGATGTAAAGGAGGGGAAAATTTCAATCTTATGTTTAGTTTGTAACCAATTCGTATAATTGCTAAGAAATATTTAGATTACGTTTAATGGTGCTCAGCTATGTGTCTATGTAATGCAGACAATAGTATGTTCTAAGTCTGAAAAAGCACAAGTTCTTGATAAAAGAGCTGAAATTAATGGATGGTGTTCTGGATGTGGATGAGGCTCCAGCATGCCTGGAAAGAATAAGAAAACATTGAATTGGATTATTATTTACACTAGGAATCTCCTGTTAGGATTATTTTGTAGATATTTGCAAGTTTATACCATTATAAAATATTTCTTATCTTTTATATTATGATAGGAAAGGTATGCAGCTTCTAAAATTCTTCCACTGTTGATTTCATTCAGGTTGTCTTTGCTTCTTTATTTTGTGAATCATTTTCATGTAACAGTGTGCCTTCTGTTCTTTCTTAATGTGCTCCAATTTGCTTCATTTCAGTGGTTAAGTAGGGAACTTCAGCTGTTATGTGCTCTGAATCACTCAAGTCTAAAGATGGGATGAATGTTTCCCAACTCTGTTCACTTCATGTCTTGGCTTCTATCAGTTTTTCTTGCTCATGCTTGTATAGTAACTACATACCATGTTATTTGGTAGAAGAAGGAATAAATGAAAATTGAAATGGACTCACTGATGCTGGACTGCTGTAGGAGGAGGTGGATTCAGATGGCCTCTCTTCAAAGTTCACTTAGTAATCTGTAAAATGTTGAAGAGGTGAGGCAGCGGGAATTAATCTTTTTGGGGTACTCACATGCTGTAGAGATGCCTGTAGTGTCGAAGCTGTGACTGCATAGTTTCACCTCTAATAGATTGATCTGTGTCAGCAATGGCAGTATATCAATTTAAGGAGCTGTTGATAATCTAGATAATGGTAATTCAGTTAGTATCCAAAAAACTAACATTTTGGCATGTATTGTCTTGCACTGTATATTTTTCAGATAATGATAGTGCTTTGTGAAAGACTAAAATAAAAAAAAAAAAAGTGAAGGGAGGGGACAAAACCCACTATACCTCTGTTTTGTTTCTTTCCTTTTCCCTAGTGGATATTAGCAATGTATTTTCTATTGCCATTTAATTGTGTGCCTTATGTGAGTCTGTACAATGTGTTTTCTACTTGCAACAAATCTGAATGAAAATCCCAGATGCAAACAGTGATGTCCAGGATCAAATGTTGTTGCTTGGATTCACCTCTGTCTATAGTTTGTTTAAAAATAAAAAAGTCAGCAAGAAACAGTAAAACAAAACAAAACAACCCCAACTATAACAACAACAACAACAAACACCACAGAGCTTAGATTTATTGTCCTCTAACTCCTCCTTGTGTTACACTTTCCCTTCTAAAAAGCACTTTATATTCCTCCTGGAGACTATGCTAAGGCACACGGAAAATAAGGAGGTGATTAGTGACATACAAAATGGCTTCACTAAGGGCAGATCATGCCTGGCAAATTTGGTGGCCTTCTACAATGGGATTACAGCATTGGTGGATAGGGGAAGAGCAACATTAGATACTATCCCCCATGATATTCTTGTTTCTAAATTGGAGAGACATGGATTTTATGGACGGACTCTGTGGATAAGGAAGTGGCCGGATGGTCATACTCAAAATGTTGTAGTCAATGGCTCAATGTCCAAGTGGAGATCAGTAATGCGTGGTGTTCATCAGGGGGTCAATACTGGGACCTGTGCTGTTTGACATCTTTGTTGGTGACATGGACAGTGAGACTGAGTGCACTCTCAGCAAGTTTGCAGATGACACCAAGCTGTGTGGTATGGTCAACACACTGGAGGGAAAGGGTGTCATCCAGAGGGACCTGGACAGGCTTGAGAGGTAGGCCTGTGTGAACCTCATGAGGTTCAACAAGGCCAAGTGCAAGGTCCTTAACCTGGGCTGAGGCAATCTCAAGCACAAATATAGGCTGGGCAGAGAATGGACTGAGACCAGCCCTGAGAATAAGGACCTGGGGTTGTTGATGGATGAGAAGCTCATCGTGAGCTGGCAATCACAGAATCACAGAATGTTAGGGATTGGAAGGGACCTTGAAAGATCATCTAGTCCAATCTCCCTGCCGGAGCAGGAACACCTAAATCATGTCACACAGGAACGTGTCCGGGTTTGTTTTGAATGTCTCCAGAGAAGGAGACTCCACAACCCCCCCAAGCAGCCTGTTCCAGTGCTCTGTCACCCTCACCATAAAAAAGTTTTGTCTCATGTTTAAGCGGAACCTCCTACGTTCCAGCTTGCACCCGTTGCCCCTTGTCCTATCATTGGATGTCACCGAGAAGAACCTGGCTCTGTCCTCCTGACGTTCACCCTTTACATATTTATAAACATTAATAAGGTCACCCCTCAGTCTCCTCTTCTCCAAGCAAAAGAGACTCAGCTCCCTCAGACTTTCATCATAAGGGAGATGCTCCACTCCCTTAATCATCCTCGTGGCTTTGCACTGGACTCTCTCAAGCAGTTCCCTGTCCTTCTTGAACTGAGGGGCCCTGATTGGATGCAATATTCTAGATGTGGTCTCACCAGGGCAGAGTAGAGGGGGAGGAGAACTTCTCTTGACCTACTAAGCACAACCTTTCTGATACACCCCTGAATGCCATTGGCCTGAAAGCCAAACATATCCTGGGCTGCATCAAAAGAAGCATGGCCAGCAGGTTAAGAGAGGTGATTCTCCTCTCCCCTTCTTCTCTGCTCTTGTGCAACCCCACCTGGAGTACTGTGTTCAGCTCTGAGGCCCCCAGCACAAGAAGGACGTGGACCTGTTGGAAAGAGTCCAGAGGAGGTACTCCGATCACGACGATCAGAGAACTGGAGCACCTCTCTGATGAAGAAAGGCTGAGAGAGCTGAGGATGTTCAGCCTGGAGAAGAGAAGGCTCCAGGGAGACCTTATAGCAGCCTATTGGTACCTAAAACGAGCCTACAGGAAAGCTGGGGTCCAAACCATTCTAGGAATCTGTGATTCTATGGCTGTATCTTTCCTTTCCTAATCATTCTATGATTCTTTAAGACAGTGAAGGACAGATACATTTCCTCTGGTACTCCCATCTCTTTGAGATTTAAGTATAAGGGTGCGTAACTAGTTCTCCAGTCCCTTACAGGTTGCTGTGGGTAGGCCTGGCACGAGTATTCATTTCTTCTAAATAGAGAATTAGGTAGTTTGAATGAGGTTTACCATATTCCTTTCCTAATCTTGGCTACAGATGAGCTTTTGTTCATGCTCATTTCTCTGCAGAATGCAAAAACGAGGGGCTTAAAGAGGTTGCAAGTCTGTCATCTGCTGTCTGTCCTTTTCTGAGGATGGTTTTTCAGGTTGTGGGTTTGGATTGGGGATGGGGGGGGGAGGCAGGTGAGAGTATTCAATATGTTTTTTAATATGTTTTTCTGATTATGTTGGTTCTTTCTTGGATTTCCATCACAAATCAATTGTGTACTTCATGCTGTTCTCTCGGTGCCCTACACATCTTAAGTGATGGCATCTTAAGCAATAAGAATGTGTTTGATAAAGGAAGGAAATTCTCTGATCAGTCAACTGTCTGGCTTGAAGAGACTTGGGAGATTTGAGTTGTGAAGAGGATTCCTTACAAGATTGTTTAGTGACAGAAAACTGTGCTTTAGCTTCAAAATATGTTAATTTTACTGACGAGCTCTACAGTTACCTAGATGTCAGTTATTCTGTCTTAATGATATTCAGGCCCACTGAGACTCATTCTGAAGTCCAGGGCCCAGAACATGAAGTTGAATTTTTAATTTTTGGTTCTACGACTAACTGTAGAGCAGTCTATAGATAAGGATTTTCAGAAACTTTGTTCTGAAATTTAGGACTTGTTCTGTTTCCCTGATATTAACTATAAGAATTGGAAAACACCAAGAATCTTTTCCAAAATATAAAGGAGAGTCTGGATGGTTGGGAAGTACAACTTAATTGTGAACATAATTGCACTTCTTGCATTTAATTGCAATCATAAGTCAAGAAAGACAGCTCCTAACATTTGGGTCAGATTTTTAATTTTGTGATCTAAATTATTAATGAGAATATTTCCATAAGCTTTCTGCATAAAAATTGACTTCATAACAGAGAGGTCAGCTGGTCTTGTTCTAGTCTTCTAGACTGTATGATTACCAGTCGTAATCAGAAATTGTTCCCATAAATACGTGCTTCATTTATGATGGTAAATTACTTACACGCTTTATAAAGCAAAGCATAATTTTGTAGGTTCTAGTTAAAAGAAAAGTAAAGTAGATACTGCATATAGGATTATTGAACATGAAAGGTTAAATGTCAGGTGTATGTATAAATACTATTCAAGTTTTTCTTTTTCCGAGTGATTTAATACCTAAGGAATCTCAGAAGTTATATTGGGTACT
Source organism: Anser anser (assembly GCF_964211835.1). Classification (NCBI taxonomy): domain Eukaryota; kingdom Metazoa; phylum Chordata; class Aves; order Anseriformes; family Anatidae; genus Anser; species Anser anser. The sequence continues at coordinate 74,113,311 of NC_139721.1, read as the reverse complement.
GCATGTCTACAGCCAAACAAAATTGTACGATGCCTAGAAAACACAAGTGATCGGTACAAGAATGCATAATGCTATTGTATAAATCAGTAGTGCTTCCACTTGTGATAGGCAGCCGTGCTGAACACAGTATGTCTCAAGACTGATACAGCAGTAATACAAGGGGACTTGAGGCAAGTGGTGGAGGTTGATTAGGACTATAAAGATTTTATAAGAGGATACTGAGAGCTTGAGATTGTTTATGCAGAAGATAGATTGGGAACTTCTGTAATCTATCTCCCCAGAGCAAGATTTAGGAGCATATCCAGTTCCATCAAACAGAATAAATTCAAAACAGATGAACAAGGTGGTTTTTGTTTTGTTTTTTAACTTGAAACACAGTGGAATGACAGAATTTAAGGTCACAAAGATTGAAATTTGATTCAGAAAGACTATTTGACACCTTCCTTGTGGATAAATTGAAATACATACTTTCTTAGAAAAGACAATAATTTTAAAAAGAAAAAAAATGCCTAGGGCAAATAAATACTTTTAATATAATGTATCTTCTTGTGATATATCTTGGCTGGCCAGCTTTAGAAATACTGAGTAAAAGTCAGGATGTTGGACAAAATGAACCATTGTTTTTATTCAGGGCGACAGTTTCTCTTCCTATTGCAATCTGAATTAATTTGTTATCATTTCTCTCTGTTCCATTTGCCAAGAAATAACATGAATGATAACTTTGTTTTCCCTTTCTGCCCCCAGAAAATAATTGTCATAGTCCTCTTTCAGAGATTCAAAGGGGCAAATATTTTGAAGCATTTTTCACTCACATTTCAAGTTTATAATCTGTGAACAGGTCTGGGACTATGGCAGATATTTCAATTCTATGCTGCTTCTCTGTCCTTTTCCGGCATTTCATTGCTTTGATAAATGAGAGATAGTTATTTTACAATTTCGGGGATGCTCAGCTGGAAGAGCTTACAGGATCTCATTTATTCTAAAAACGCCCATCCCTTGCAAATTGTTCTGCTTCCAAGTGTCTCAATTTCTGTATTGAGTCATCTGTTGAAAATCTCACTATAATAATTCAAAAAGCTTAATACATTCATAAGAAATTTGCTTAAAAAAGAATTTCTTCTTTTACTAAGATTGTCTTCTGCTACTACCTAAATTATAGAAAAGCCAAGTTCCAAACCCCAAATGTAAGTGTTCTTGATTGGGGCACTTCAATACTGGACCAGGATCTGAATTTTGTTGCTTTTTTCTCCATAATGGACCAAAATCCTAAATCCTATTTCTACCAACTGTCAAATTAGTAAGATACATCTGTGATTAGAACTGCTTACAGACAGAATTTCTATTCTACGGGAATCTGTAGGGAAAAAAAAAAAACACACAACAAACAAACAAAAAACAAAACAAAAAGCTATTCAGTTGCAGAATTAAAAGAATAAATACTGTTTTATTTTCCAGTAATAAAAGCAAAATTAATTACTTAGAAGTAATTGAAATCTGAATGAAACAGAAGCTATTAAGGTCTGAAGAAACATTTGGGGGATTATCTTGTCCAACCACCTACTCAAGGCAGGTCAAGCTAGAGCAGGTTATTCAGGGTCTTGTCCTGATTTTGAGATGTGTTGGTCTCCATGACAGCAATTTTTGTCCTCATATATTTATTGAGTCAGAGTTTCCTGTGCTCCATCTTTTGCTTGTTTCTTCTTTGTCTTTTCCCTGAGAAGTGACCCTTTTCCCTGGTGCTACTAGGGCCCCTGGGTGCTGCTGCTGAACTGACTCTGCCCGCCAATCCTGCTGGAAGGTGTCCTTCATCCCAGTGCCGAGCCCCACAGTCACCTCCAAACAGTGCAGGCCCCCACCCGGTGTGGCTGTGTGCACATGCATGTGCTAACCAGAACTGTCAGCCAGTGTTTTCCCCACTATTGGCTCTGATGGACAGCATCAGTAACCAACTGTTCCTTGGCCGGACCCAGTACTGCTACTCCAGCCCATAGTGTGGTGCAGAACAGCATGGTCAGTCATCTTTGTAGTCTTACTCACCCTATTTGTTCTAAGGATGCTGCGGGAGGCCATGTCACAAGCTGTGTTCAGTCAAGGGAAACATCGTCCATTGATCATCCCTCATTCACCAAACAGGTCCTGTCTTCACAGCTCTCAGTTGGGCCAGGCAGGATTTGACCTTGGTAAAGCCTTGCTGGCTATTCCCAGGCACCTTGTTTCTCATATCTTGGGTGTGATTTCCTGGGAGATTTCATCCGTAACCATCCCAGAGACTGAGGCTGACCAGCATTTATTTACCAGGATCCTTCTTTTTGCTTATCTTGAAGGTGGATGTGATCTTTATCTTTTCCAGAAGTCTTTGTGTTGGGAAGTTCACAAGGTATCCCATGTCACCATGAAGTCCCACTTGACTTCATCCTCTGCTGTATGCCCAAACCCTAGAAGCTGACATTTCCCATAACGTCTACTTGATGACTAATTAAAATCTTCCATAAAAAGCACATGTAATTTTTAATATAAGAAATCGTAAGTTTACAGTCCACATACTGGTTGTCACAGAGCACAGAATTTGAGCTGCATTGTTCAATGGCTACTCTGTTGGAAATTCAACTTGTCTTTTCTGCCATCTCCTCCCCTCTTTTATCCCACAGCTCTGTCTTCTGGGATTAAAATTCTAGTAAACCAGAAGAAACAGTGCAAAGTGAAGGGCAGTTAATTTGAAGTTATGTGAAGGCTCTCATACAAGCAGTTGTTAAAATGTAACTTGGAAATGCTGTTTATAGTTGTCTCAGTACATAGAACAGAAGGCAGTAAGAGACAAATCACAAGGGATTGTAAAATATGCTATGTCTTTGAGCACTATGATAAACAGTCTCTTTAGTCTTGCTACAGTGCAAATACCTGTGGTAATAAATCTACGGGAGACTGCTATACTCTAAGGAGAAAAAGAGGCTGGAGGTATGTTCAGTTTGGCAAGGCCACAGGAGGTGGTGGTAATAGCCTGCACATACCTAAAAGTCATTGGGATCTAAAATGGAGGCAAAGGGATTGGTGTTTCTCAAAAGTGTTTAACAAAGAGCAACAAAATGAAATTCAGGTAGAGCATATCAGGAAAATGTGTGTTTGGTGAGATGTTAATAAGCTGCAGAAACACTCCCATGGGAATATGAGGGACAGCCCATGAGTGGGATTATGAAAATTGCTTTGACGAGCACATTAATAACTGTTAGCAGTCCTCTATGGGCACAAGAATGTAGGGAATGTTTTTACAAGAATCCACCTCTCTCGCTTCTATGATTCTCTGTTACATACTCTGAAGATGTCATGTTGAAATCCTGTGGAAAAGTTGCCACTGATTTCAGTCAGAGTGGATCACGAACTTTGTGCTAATACAGGCCATGTTTGTCAGTCATTTGTCTAGGGGCAAAAGTGGCAATGCACAAGAAATAGTTGTGCCAGTTCAAAGACCTCTGGGCAATAGGTATTCAGTACTCCTTCAGCTGCGTACAGGGAGCTACAAAGATACCTTGGCTGAAGATCTGTTTTCCCTTTGTAGGCAGAGCTAATTATTTTTTAATGGTGTGTGGGGAGAGGTTCGTACTGCTTCATCCAGGAGAATACTAAATTTGTATAGTTTTGCTTTTCTGTCAAAAAGGCTATTGTGTTCTATATTTGAAAATGTAATACAGGCAAGGTTAATTTGATTTGCCTTGTTTGTCAGAAGTTTGTTTTGTTTTGGTTTTGTCACACAGATATCTCACTGACGGGGGCCTCACATGTGTGTGGAGCCAATCTTGTTCTTGCACAAATAGTTGCCATTCTGATCAAGAGGTTTCACCACGCCAGGCGAGACTGGAGAGGAAGTCTGTCAAACGTGCTGCTGCCCATCATCTTTGTTGCACTGGCAATGGCCTTGTTTAGCGTGAAGCCGCTGGCTATTGCTTATCCTTCTCTCAAGCTGACACCAAGACTTTACAAGAATGCAGAATCGTTCTTTAGGTAAGGGGCTCATCAATCTTCATCAGTATCATGGGTTCTGGGATCTTTACCCTTGAGTTCTCATATTTTAATGAATATTTCTTATAGTAGGTTACTTTTTATTTTTATTTTTATTTTTATTTTTATTTTTATTTTTATTTTTATTTTTATTTTTATTTTTATTTTTATTTTTATTTTTATTTTTATTTTTATTTTTATTTTTATTTTTATTTTTATTTTTATGTTTTTATTTTTATTTTTATTTTTATTTTTATTTATGTTCCGGTTGTTTAGCACATTTTAATAGATTATTATGAGGGGGACATAAAAATGGAAAAACATTGTGCAAAGGATTTGCTGGAGGAAAAGACAAAGATTTTGGAGCAGTTTGGATTGGGCAATCAGTTTCAATACAAGTCATGACCATTTATATGTAAATGACTAAGTGCATTTAAACAAGCATTTGCATGCTTCAACTTATTTAGTTGATTAGGTCTGAAGTAATTTTCTCAAAATTTCTCATCTTTGACAGTGCCATAGAGCACTAAGAAAGCTTGGTGCCCTTCTAAATGAACCTCCACTTTCTATTTTTTTTTAAGCTTTGAAACCAACTAGACTATTTTGTATTATAGTTTTTTATCTACAGTACCTATATGTCATCTCTGAATTATTCTGTATTAAGCGCATATCACACAGATTGTTTTATCTACTGGACAAATATCCAGATACCTTCATAAAGATAATGTGATGATGTTTAAATTTATAAATGAAACATAGATTACCTAAAATGTGCTGCTAGGAATGCATGTTTGTATTGAAGTTTCTTTACATGTTCACAAGCAGTTTATGAAATGAGATCATTTTGTTGTTTTGGTATGTTTCCTATGCATGGATTTGATAGTTCTTTAATTTCTTGATAAACATGTAGAATCATGAGGCTTAAAGTTAATAGAACTAGACATTGTAACATGTTTGTGTTTCTTTCCCCTTTCCATCCTCCGATGCCGTGGCCCAATTTGAACAGCATTGAAGATGATAACCTAGGAAACCTTTCTCAGATTCTGCTGAGATATTTCTTTGACTGGGACCACACATGCATGCATTCTAAGCAAGGGTAACTGTATAATGTAACTGATTCAAAATGCTCTATACTGATTTAACACTTGCTGCTAATTTGAAATGGAGACTATGACAGTAGTGAAGAAATCAATAAATCTAGCATATTTTCCATGAAATGTAACAGTAAAAATTAATTAGCCTAAAGTTGAGACTAGGAACAAATTTTGCTGAATGCATATACCTAAAAAAAAAAAAAAAAGGTAAAATAGTACACAAAAACAAATGTTGTAAAGAAGTGGTAAATTAAATATATTTTGCTATGTAGTGTGGACTGTCTTAGGCTTTTATTGGCAGTGTGAGGTTAATGTCAAATCCACTTTGATGGAGGAGCTAGTATCTAGGTAGAATATGTAAGTAGGCTTCACTGTTAAAAGTCTGATCCTAATCTGTTAGAATTTAGCGACAGCTTTCCCATTTATTTCAGGAGGATTTTGATCAAGTCTGTTGTCCATATGAATGTAGGTTAGACAATAATTACAATGGTAGGAAGAATTCCAGGTGTCCAAAGTCAGGAGTACAAAATAGCTACCATGCTTTAGTTAATTTACTGATGCAAACACAAAGCAGGTAGCTCATTTGTTGCTTTACTCACATAAATATTTGTTGTGAATCCACCTTGATTCAAATGAGCAAAATTGATATACCTTCAGACACAGCTGCCACTGTGATAAAATACTAAGAACTTGCTGAAGATTGCAGATATACTTGTTACTCTGTGGATTTCTTCCGTAGAGTCATGTACTCCTTTCTCATAATGGCTGTGTCTATCATTATGTTTATTCCCATTAGAAAAAATAATTCGTGTTGGCAGATGGAATCTTCTTCACCCCAGGATTCATGTAGATGTGTGTCTGAACAGGAGGTATGTCCATGTATAAGTGTGTGCAGGTATATATGTAAAAATGGTGTGTGTGTGTGTGTTATATAATACTTTGACTATTCTTTTTGAAGAGGTAGAGAAAGAGATGAGAAAGTAAACCCTCAGAGCACTGGCTTTTTTCTGATGAGATATTTCTTTGTTTCATTTAATGTTTGGCCTACATCTTTTGAAGTCTTCAGGGAAAGAGGTTGCACGCATGCTTTTGTTGCATATATATGTGTTTGTGTGTGTGTGTGTGCATACATACTAGAGAAGGCTACAGATTGACCTGAAGTAAAAGGAATCAAAGACAGCTGAACTATTTCCAGCAGATGGAACTTTAAACCTGATATAGGACATTGCTTAAAAAATAGTCAGATAAAACAAGGATAAAACTTGATTATGTGGTAGACTACCTACTCCCAAAGGGAAGGGCAAGCTACCAGGGAATCTACATCTGACTAAGATTTAATTGTTAGTTTATTTTTGCATTGGACTGTATATCTGAAAATAAAAGAGCTCTTCAGGAAAGAACAGATTTTGAAAAATATAATGAATTCCTGACCTCCTTGACTGGTGAGTTTTCCAGCTGACTTATTCTTAGGTTGAGTAATAACCGGGAATATGAAACTGAGTCTGAACTGTCTAATTTATTTGCCTGGATGGGACTATTGCATCAACTATTTATATCTTTATGAAAGAGACAAGTTATTTACAGTAAGAGTTGCATCTGAAATATAGCAATATAGTTTCGTGGAAGGGGGAACTATTTTTTTTCTGGGCAAGGAACAAGTTTTCTTCTAATACTATAGAAAGATACCTAGAATACAAGAAGCTTAAATAAAATGGCAATCGAAACTCAAGCTCGGGGAGAGGCCCATTAACTGTGAAAGTTCAAAGGAGAGAAGTCACTTGACAATGGGGACAAAAATTTTATTTGTGAGCTATGGTAAATCAGAATGACTTCACTAAAGAGTGAATTTTAGCTTGCGGATGGTTGAGATGTCAAATGAGCATTACAAATTTTCAGGTTTTATGCATTATATACTTAATGAGGTTTCCCAGGTATCTTATCATAATACTTGTCTCTTTTTCTTTGGTTGTGAGAATGTCCCACTGAATTGCTAGAAAACATCTTCCCTTTTTCTCTACTGCAGTCCCTCAGTGAAACTTTTAGAAGCATATTGCACGAATCAAAATTTTGTTTTCATCCAGATTCATGTAGTGCCTTTTTTTTGTTTCTTTTCAGGAACAAGAATTGAATAGAAGTCTCATTGCCTTTTTCATTGCTATACAACTTTCTAAACTTATTTTTAAGTTTTGATGTTTTCAAAAATGATTTACAGGGTTGCAAGAGATATCAAAGGTGGTTCTCGTGTAGGTAACAGCTACAATTATTTGAAATGCCTTATAAACATAAAACCACACATAATTTATTGAAAAGTCATCAAAGCTGAAAGAGGCAAATCCAGTTGACAAGCAATGCTGTAAAAACTACGTGCAAATTTTAAAAAAATGGTTAAATGTAGTGCCACTGATTTTTAAGGAGCCCTGTACTTATTTTATGTATTAAATATTTTACGTTATACTTTTTTCCAGATGTGTCCAAGTTTCAACACCTCTGTTCTCTATGTGAAGAATAAGCAAGGACATATTCTGTATAATCTTTCAGGGTTCCTTGTGGAAGAATATTTAGTGAGGTCTTCCAATAAAGCAAGGTAACCCTAAAATGTCTGTGTGGTTTATCGCTTATGTATATAAAACAAACAAACAAACAAAAAACCACAGTACTTCCTAATCCAAATCACATGTCTGTGTTACTGGGTGTGTAAGGGGCAGTTGCCTTTATTGGTTGTTATTAAAGTGTATGGCCAGGCTAAGGTAACATGGAGTCGCCTCCATGGTGACTTCTCAGAGTTTCCTCCAGCAGCTGCATGACAATTCCTTCCAGGTATACACTGGCTCTTCTTGCCATGCAGTGAGTTCAGTTGAAAAATATAGTGTTAATATAGATATTTCCACTTTATCATTGCAAGAAAAGATTGCTAAGGAAGACAGAGCTTAAGGCATGCTATTACCTTATTGTCTATTAACAGATATGGTGGTTGGTCTTTTGGAGGGAGGAAAGTCTCTGCATTTCAAGAACAAAAATTGAATAAGATCAAATCTAAGCCTCTGGCTAAGGTAAGGGTTGCATGTTTGTGTATGTATGTATGTATTACCTCTTCAGTCTCCAGACTTCATTGCAATTAGCAAATAATAAATCATTATATGAAATCCTTGCATTAAAAAATTGGGAGAAAAACTCTCTGACTAGTGTAGTCCATTTCTCTGTTCATAAATATATTAATATTCCCTTGTGTTCTGAAAAATTTTAAATGAGTTTAATGATACAGTTTTCTTGTGAACCTCTTTCAAAGTCTGTCTGAGCTCACCTTTAAATTTTTTTTTAGGTAGTTCAAATCTTCTCTATTTGTTTGTGTTCTACAAAAAGTTAATGTCAGAATTGAAAAATGTCCATTGAACTTCTCAGAAATTAATTGTTACTGATGCTTGTTTCATTTCTGTAATAAATATTTTTCTTTGCTACATGTCTTTTTTTCCCTTCTTATCCTTAAGACGAAAAATCCTTAAAAATCAAGATAGAATTTCTGCGAATATTACTTCTGCGTGACAAGTGTACTACCTTGCATTTATAATTCTCTTTTCAAATATGAGCAACTTCCCCCTTTTTATCCCAGAGAAACTTGCACCTTGCTGAAATTGGTCAGGTTGTGAAATATGAATCTCTTCTGACAGTGGGTCATTCCGTCTTGCAATGCTACATGTAGCCATTGTTTTCTCTTTGGAGCTTCTCCCAAGAGCCAGGAACAGAAGGATTATTATAAGTGCAACTGAAGTCAGGAGCTTTTCCTTGAGATGTTCTGGTACACACTGGAAGGACAGTGTGAAAACTTGGAGTAGGATCTAGAAGCTAAAAGGGAATTATCAGTGCAAAGCATTTTTTTATTTTTATTTTTTTCCATAGGGAATGTTTTGAAAGGTTCTTTTCAGGTCCATTCAGATGTAGACCATTAATGAGGAGAGGTAGTTTTGGAGGAGATTATGAAGAATCTCAGTGAGAGGCCTCTATTTCTGTATCCAAGCAAAACACATTTATTGCCAGAGGAAGCTGTGAAGCTTGACCTTATGGATTCCAAATTAGAATATGAAAGGAAGGTGCTTCCTTTATATTATTTTATAGACACTAGATTTTATTTGCTCTTGCAAATGAAGAAGAGAAGCAACAGTATAATTAAGCTCTATCCCAAATCCCTTTTGAGGCAAACTGTAGTTAAAACAAGATGCAGATATTCTCTCTTGCCAACATAATTTCACATTTCATTTTGCAAGATTGTTGACTGTTTACAATGCCTTTGCCTTGTAGTTTTGAATAGCAATCTCTCTCTCATATCCACACCTTGTCTTATATATATTTTCATTTAGGTCATTTGTAATCCCCTTCTACCTCCAGATTTCTCATAGGTTTGAAATCCAGTTCCATTGATCCTTAATTAGGAACTTGAAGTCCTAGAGGACTGCAGTAAGATGTGTTTTTCTGAATGCTGTTTTTGCTGTTTTTGTCCTATGTCTTTAATAATTTTAGACTTTTGTTTTGACATGCCAGTGCTGTGTTTTTTCTCCTTTTTTTCTCTCTCTCTCTTTTTTTTTTTTTTTTTAAATATCTTTGGCATAGAGCTCCACCTGGCATCAGCACAAGGATAAATTATAGTTATATTGCTAGTGAGTAAGCTTCATATTTCAGAGCCAAAGAAAATAGTGGAGTAGATTTATAAAGGGCACTGTGTTATCTAAAATACCTCCTGGAAGTGGCTTTCAACTGATGCAATGTCAAATTATTGCATTAACCTTTTAGTAATTAATGACCAGACTTTTACTTTGACCTTTCAGGCTTGTTCATGAGACAGTGAATGTACCATTTACATAGTCTTGTATGAAGTAAAATGAGAAATTTGCATTTGAACAGACTTACTGTATGATTAATTTCATTTTAGAAAATGTCTGAATCCTTATATGTTATTCTCCAATCCAATGGACAACATTTTTCCCAGTTCAGATAAAACAATTATTCAAATGCTGAAACAGTCTTCTGCTTTACTGTGCTGCATATGCATTGTACATACAGAGAAAGTGTATGGGTTCACACATGAGAAAGAATATATTTACCATATGCAAGAGACTTGGCTGATTAAAACCATTGACAATGGACGTTCATTGATGATCATTGCTGCATGGAGCACAACTGCTCCTTAACATTTTTTTTTTTCCCTGAATGTATATTCCTTCATTTATTTTGGTAGTTGTGGACAAAGTTGCTGTTATATGTAACGTAACTGAATACAGGAAGGATATGTAGGAATTTTAAATAGTCCTGAAAGACAACTTGTACTATTCAAATGGTATTCTGAAGTGTGCATTTTTCCAGTCTCAAAGGTTGGGATTTGAGGCTTTACTACCTAGTAATAGTATAAATGTCTAGACAAATCTCACTTGAAAAAAAAAATCTCTCCACTTTAATACCCATTGTCTGGTATTAGCAATTTCTCTGCCCCTCCTCATACTTTTTCCTTGATAGGCCACAGGTAAGTCAAAACATTAGTCTAACATAATTCTGGAATGTTAATGGTAGATAAAAATGGTATGTAGTAATGGGAAACATGTCTTTGCAGAATTTATTTTTAATGTAGAGATGGACAGTATTTTTTCCTCGGAACAAATTTTATCAGTCATGGGTAGATGATAAAATTATAAAAATCAAAATTAATTGTCTCATTCTATATATTTTTTCCAATACTGACCTCTTTCCTGCCATTTGTAAATAATTACCTGTGAGACGCACAAGAAAGATGAAATATATTTCAGCTGGAACTAATATTTTTCCTTTTTCATATTTTAGCTTTGCAATCAATTTAGAATAAACCATAAGACTTTAGAAAAAAAAGAAAAAAAAGCTTAAACATATCTTCTGAGAGCAACCTCAGACACTATTCCTTTTGCTTGTTGCCAGATTATAAAGAATTAAATAGCCAGCTTTAATTTGGTTATTTCCTGGTAGTTTGATTCAGTTAAATAATGCATCTTGGATGAAGAATTCTAATTACTATGTGGGATATTGAAATGTATGGTTACACACAATGCTCTATTATGGATTTTTTTTTTGTATTTTTGTTTGAATATTGGTCACATTATTATATTTCTAAGGTATTCTGTGAATACTTGAGACCTTTACACTGCTTCAATTAAATGAGGACGTGTCATCAGATTTTTGCTTTATTGTTCTCTTAACTGACTTTTTTGATACGATGAGCACAATTTCAGTGGATTTTCAATATATATTTATAAATTTATATTCTGCACAAATCTTTTTAAACGAGATACAATAAGAAATCAGTATGTGAAAAAGACCGTCTACCCTTGATCATACGTTTGTTTCTTGGCCCGGTTTGTATTTGCACAGGAGATTCAGCAGTGGAAGAATCTGTTCTTTTGCCCAGGACACTTAGGTTTTATTTCAGTTCATCTCTTTAAGGAGTTCTCTTTTGATTAAAGATTGGGAGACCTCGTCTGTGCAGTAACTTGTGCATTGAACTGGAGGAGAACAAAAGAGTTGCATACAAGTTTGCAAAGGAGGAAACAGTTTAGGATTTTTTTTTTCTCCCTCTAAATGTGGGGACATAAAATGCTGATGAGATTTGAACCAGCTGTGAATATCACGTAAAGAACAGTGTAGAAAATGTGAAAGCTACTGCAAGAAAGACTAGTGGTACTTGACCAAAGTTGCTCACTTGTGAAATAATGCTGAACAGAGCTTATGACAAAGAAGACTCAAGAGTGAGAGGCACAGGAGAAGCGACAGTGGAGCTCAGATTGCTGTATGAAAGCATGATATAGGTTAGGTAAGAGGGAACTGAATGGGATGATTAAAGTATTTCAGACCTTGCCTCACAACAGAGTGTGATGTAGACATGCAAGCAAATAGGTAGTCAAGAAAATAAATCTGAAGAAAAGAACAATTAGGGGACAGAAATAGAACTGAAGATTAGACAACTTGCACTGGGAAGCATGGAGAAGAACATGGCAGGAAAAGCAAAGTCTGGAACCTTGTGTCTAAGTAAGGATTGTAGACGGATTCTACAAGTTTTTTTTTTTTTTAAAAAGTATTATCTGCAAGTAAATTAAAAACAAAAAAAAAACAAAGAACAAAAAAACATTTGGAATATTATACGAGTACCGAGAAGAGGCTGATATATATATGGAAAAGGACTACCTCAGAACAGCATCTAAGTGATGAGAAAATATTATTCAAGGAAGTTTTCAATATGTAACTGTATAGATGGTAATTTCAGAAAGGATTTAGGAAAATTGAAATCTTGGAAGAAGGGTGTTAAGGCAAGAAAGACCTATATTTAAAAAAAACAAAACAACAAACATATACTTTGTTATATGATTCAGAGTCCAGACACAAAGTGAAAATTGTCCAGCATCAACTCAAGATGGCCAAAATGCAGATTAGCAAAGAGCTGATAGCAAATAGGAAAAGGTTAAGAATTTTTCAACTGCATAAACAAAAAAGGGAGATGAAAGATTGCTGTGCAGTGAGGGAGTGGATAGTAATCAAAGGTGATTTGAAACATGTCATCAAAACTGAAAACATACCTTTTTTTTCATTTGACCTGTTTTTCAGTATGGATAATGTAGGGTCAAAGGCACTTTGCTTAACAGTTAAGGAGGCACAGAAATAGAACTGAATTCCAACAGGAAAGCAAAACTCAGACTTCAGTATATTCAGTTTTGGGACATAACCAGGCTATCAGCACTGATTCTAGCACATGGAAACCTCAGGTCTGAAAGTGTGGATTTTGGAGACATTAATCAAATTAGGGTGATTCTGCATAATTTGAGGATAAAGTGTATGTTACAGCAGAAATGCTTCCCTGTGCTCCTCAGAGGCTTGTGTTGTCTGCTTTAAAGTTTATCTGTCTTCCCTTTCCTCCTTGCTCAAGAAACCATGTTGAAACCAATTGCTTGTTGAAGATGGAGACGTAGCTTTGTCCTTCATGGCATAGTTTCATACTTTCACTGTGTAAGCAGTGTCTCCTTGTTTTTTCCTTTCATAATTTTCTAGGACATGTTCTCTTTCTTTGATATTTTATGCTATATGTCACTTGCAGGTATTACTTTGATAAGTCTCTTTGGATTTTCAATAATCAATATTCTTCACTTGTAACAGGTTTTTTCATCTTTCTTTGTTTCCAGTTAAGTTGGCCAATATTATTTTCACATTGTTTTTACTCTATTATTTGTTTGACCAAATGTGCATAAAGGAAAGGACTGTTTCATTAACATGGAGAATCTTAGTTTAATAATTAAGACAACTTTCTGCCCTGCTAGATTCTGTTGAAAGAACTACACAAATTGAATCGTAGAATCACAGAATGGTTTGGGTTGGAAGGGACCTTAAAAATCATCTAATTTCAACCCACCTGTCATGGACAGGGACACCTCCCACTAGACCAGGTTTCTCAAAGCCCCATCCATCTGGCCTTGAACATTTACCGGGATGGGGCATCCACAGCTTCTCTGGGAAACTTGTGCCAGTGCTTCGCCACCCTCTGAGTAAAGAATTTCTTTATACCTAATCTAAATCTACCATTTTTAGTTTGAGTCTGATGATTCTGTTCTGCCTAGATCACCTTCTTCTTCTAAAAATGTGTGTCTTAAAAGGAGAATTCATCTTTAATATCTTTATGCAATTCTTTAAATTATGGGAGTTTTCAGATCAATGTTTGGATTCAACTCATTTTTGATTCACAATTTCTATTCTCTCTTCCAGGTGTGGTACAACCAAAAGGGTTTCCATTCACTGCCATCCTACTTAAATGAACTTAATAACTTCATCCTGTGGCTGAATTTGCCTCCAGCTGTGGATTGGAGACAGTATGGTAATAGCCTTTGTGTTTATTCATATTGCTTGAAAAATAGTTTTTAAATAAAGTGAATTTCAATGTGAAAATTTGTCATGGTTTCAAGTCAGATTCCAGAGTTACAGATTTTCTGGAAGGCTTTGGAAATGAAACTTTAATTTAAATAGAAGATGTATCTGAAGAATGTAGTGTGCAATAAGGTGAAATTTGAATTGACAGCTCAATGTCTATGCCATATGCAGTTGTTACAGTTTCTTACAAAGGACATTCCTATGGAGTAGGTGTAAATTGGTTTGCTATGGTTGAGGTGTTTGTACCTGGAAAACAACTGGGGGCTTGCTTAAATGGGGTGATTAATGCACAAGAGTATGAATTTAGAACTCGTTTGTCACTACTCATTAAGTAAATATCCAGGATAAACCCAGAGCATCCTGTAAACTCGCACTGCAACATAATGTCCCATAGCATCCTGTTACTCAAGGAACAGGAGAGGCTGGTATATCTTACTATTGTACATACCAAAAGAGGGATTTGTATCTTTGATGTCTGAATTCTCTAATTCACTTATCCTTGAACTGTATAGAACTAGTTAAAACATAAATTTTACAAACTGTCATATGTGGTAATAACTTCAGCCAAAGAATCAGCTGGTAACACAGTGAATTTTTAGGATGTTGAAATCCCGTTTGAAATCTGAGTTTGATAGTTCAGGCTAACATCTGTTCATTCCAATTCCTTTCATTCTTGAGGTTCTATTAAAGCAGAATAGCTTGTGTTGGAGAAATTTTAAAATAGCTTATGACTGATTTTTAAGAGTATTTAAAAAGATCATATACAGTAGGATGGTTATGTATAAATGTGAAATTATACTCAGAGCTTCAATTACTTTTCGCCATCAGTATATCTTGTGGGGAAAAAATACCAGAGTACTTTTCTTTTCTTTCTTCCTGCCTGTTTGTCTTTCTCTGGGGTAGATAGTATTATTATTTTTTTATATGTGATGTTCACATTGATTTATGCATTGCCCTTTTCCAGTTAAAACAAAGTAATTGCAATTTTTCATTTTCAATTTGAAGACTTTCAAGGTGGATTTCTGTCCTATTTAAGCACAGTAGAAGACATGGAGAGGTTGTACATCAACAAGATTTTTGTCTTAGTTTTATCTTATACCATTCATATGTGTTTATAATAATGAAGGAATAAAGAAGAAGCAAATCAGTGAAAAAGGGAAAGGAATTTTGAGTACTAGAAAACAGAAATTCATTAAGAAAAGTATCCCGAGTGTCAAGTCAAAAAAAGAATAATTGTTAGTTTTCAAGATGGCTGGAGTTTTATTTTTCCTAAATGTATTATAAGAACAAATCACAGTTAATGTATTTCTGCAGAAAGTTTAAATTTAAATGAAATCAAGTATTTTAATGAGAATTTTTAATAAAAATCAATTTTTAGTTTCCCTGCACTTGATGAATAGTGTTGATTCTGACTTGTTTTCTATAGCATTACATACCCCATTCAGGGACTTAAATGTTCAAGTACCTTTACCTTTATATCTGTCATGGGGATTTGGGAATTTATCATCCACATTAGGATTGAAGAAAATCATAGTTATCCCAAGGGTTGTGGAAATGTTATATTTTATGTCTCTGCATGACATAAAAATATGATAAACAAAATAGTGCTTGGCAAATACTTGAAGTGTTGGACTATCATATATAAATCTTGCCACTTGATATAAACTTCTGGCAGAATATCTTGGGTAAATCTCTGCGGAAGTAGATTTTATGAACTAGAAAGAAATTTATTTACATGTTTCTCTATTGGAGAGGTGCAATAAGGATGGATTGATCATACTGTTGAGACATAATGGAGAGGGACCTGACATGGAAATCCTAGCAAGAAAGTGAAGTCAGAAAAATACAATATATATGTACTTATATACATACATATGTATGTTTGTGTGTGTATATGTATATATATATATGTAATGTTTTTAAGTTAACAGTTTTCCAATGCTGTATGGGGCACATAAGCCCACTGTTAAGAGGAGTTTAATCTGATCTCCAAATCCTTTCTTTGCTAGGGGAGATATTTCATTTTTTTTCCCCTGTAGAGAATTTTCAGTAGTCTTCTCTGTAGTAATGTTTGGAAGGCCACAATGTTTGCTTCATGTAATTTTATTGTAAAAAATCAGAGTGGGATTGTTGTTGAAAAAATGGTGTGCGTCATCTGGAGGTGCATGTAAAAAGATAGATTGAAGTTGACCAGATTGATTTAAAGTAGTTTGTCATAGTTAATGGATTGGATGTCTGTTTTGGGACATCAGTTGAGGAATCATTCTTTTAAGAAAAAAAAGAAAAAAAAGTTTTCTCATCTTCTGTACCATGTGGATAGCCACATCTAGCTTCATAATCATGTCAGTCTGTTTCTATTCTGGAAAGAATTACCTCACCTGTATTACTGGAGGGGAAATCAAGTCCATTTTGTTTGTACTAGCGGTTATAAATTCAGTGACAGATAACGAAAATGAACACATTAAGAAAACGAAAAAACAAATTAAAACCACCATAGGTGAGAAAGGCACTTCAACAGAGAAGGTAAGATGTACTGTTTTTTTTCTGGTCAAAACTAATCAGCTTTTGTTGGCCCTTAAGCCTCTGTATATGATGTCTATATATTGTTAAATCTTTCTGAAATGCTGCATTTCAATTATTAGTTAATGCAGCTGGGAGCAAATAACAAATGAAATAATGAAGTAAGAGGAGTAAAAAATTAAAAGGCAACATATTTGCCATAAGCTTGAGATATAAATTCTGATCAAGTAGAGCTATGTTATTCTATACAGTTGCATCAAAATGTGTTAAACATGCCAGACTGTAGGGGAAGGATTATTATCTACCTCTTAGGGTAACTCTATATAAAGAAAAAAGGAGTGGTAGTCATCTGTAATGATGTCTGTAATGTACAGTGGTCAAAAAAAGTTCTTACATAATTACTCAAAGAATGGAAATATATCAGTATAGAAAGGCCTTGTGCTGTACTGCTGCCCCATCTCAGTACTTCAATAGAAATCATTGGCTTTTTAAAAAACCTTTCATGCTAGGGCTCATTGTAAGGTTCATGTAGCATTCTCATTTATTTGAGATTCAGTTCTTCAAAAGAGCTGAAGGGATCAAGAGACCCAATTTCAGCTGAATTTTGGTGGAAAGTGACTGTACAGTCTCCAGATCTGCAAATTGTAACTTTAAACCTCTTTTCAAAGGAACCTGTGAAACACCATTTAGTAGGAACCTTCTTATCCCTGTCTGGTTAGTGGGCCAAAAATAAAATTTAAATCATTTTTGAGGTGCCACCTATGAAATGTTCCATAAAATTAAAGTTGTAATTTTTCATTTTATAAAAACAGAAGTCTAATTGTAAATTTTAAATGCCCACAAAGAAGAGCTTGTGGATCGAGCCTAATTTATAACTAATTATATATCATATACTATAACTGATTATATATATAGGCTGCCATATGTAGCCTATCTCCATTTTAAAAATATATATGTACGATTTCATTTTATTAAAGAAATGTAGATTGGTCTTCTATTCAAGTCTGTAACAATTATGATATTTAGGTTTAGTAGTACAGGTCCAAATTGATTTATGTGCTCAAGACTCAGTATGCTACATGACAGAAAGAAGAGATATTTTGAAAGGAAACAAGAGACGGGCTTAGACACATAGTGCAGAACTGTAGATTATACCTAAGTACAGCCCTGATTAGACTACAGAGAAGGTATGCAATCTAGAAGACACTCAAGACTTTTTCCCTAGATCTCTCCAGTCTATGCTGAAAAAGTACTGCCTGGTTCATATCACTGTCTCTCTCATTCCTACTGTAAAACCTGATTGTAATGCCTGATTATGTGAAAAGTTGCATCCAGACAGTATGGAGTGGACTACCTACTATCTTGTTTATTAACCAGCAGGAATGAAACATTTCGAGTCTCTAAGACTATGCCAATGTGCACACAGCTTTCTTTTCTGAGTAATGTTCATGTAGTTTAGATTTGAAATAGAAGATCTAGAGGTATCGTTTGCAGACTGTCAATAAGATATTGGTATGAGGAGAAGTGTCTTGAGTTGTGCAGTTCCCAAATGGGAACTGAACAGGATTTTTCCTATAACTGCCAACATGGTGTTCATGTCAAGCGTGTGTAATAAATGTGTTTTTCCTGTGAACCAGAATAGGAAATGGCAGTATTTTTTCTACAGAATGTCACCATATTTATAAAGTTTATAAAGAATTAATTTTACCAACTTAAGAATGCCTTTTTAAAATATTGGTATCTAAAATGAGTTTAACGGGGAACAATGTAAGGAAAGGAACAGAAATTTTCACCCTGGAAGAGAGACTACTGGGGGAAATCATGGAGAAGTTGAAGAGGGTACAATTAGTTGTTTATTGCCTCTTCCACTGTGAAAAGTGTGTGTAGCATGAAGCTCCTAGTGGCATTCCAAATGTAAATGTAAATGTAGTTTTTCACTGAGCAATATAAGAGGTAGCAACTGAGACTTTTACCTTAAAAACAACCCCAACCAAACAAATAAACAAATAAAAGCAAACAAAAACCCCCCAACTTACTTTGTAGTTAACTGTGCTTGCAAAAAGGTTGAGGAAAGAAAGGAAAAGAATTTTCTTAAAACCAGATAAGAAAATATCGTACCAAAATAACATGTAGCTTATGGTGTGTTGTGAATGACATCTTAGTTCCTTTTCTGAGCTATACACACAGTCAATTTACATGTATACAATCATGTTTCTTACTTTGAGGTGCTATCTAGTCCACCCCACTCTGATCAGGGAATTAGTGCCCCTCATTTCCCAAGTTGTTCATTTTTCTATTAGAGAAGGTTAAAAGGTCTAAGAGTCTTGGTATCGTGGTGTTCATTTAATCTCTGAATACAGCATTAAAACCCTGATATAGTTTAAGGATGTTCATGGTCACAGTTCTTCTTGCTCCAAATTGCTTATGCAGGGCTTTGGAAAGATTGGAATTAGTGGCTATCACAGTTTTTTGGCTTGTGCCCATAAAGAAGTCTGAACTGTCAGTGTAAAAATAATGTGACCAAGGCTGTACCAAGGACATAGACAAAGGATGTTTTAGGACAGTTGCAAAAATTGTGGTTGCATTTAAGTCAGGAGAATGTAATGGCAATCTGTAGATGTGGAAGAAATCATTTTATATTAAGAAATTTATGAAAAGTTGCAGAAAGGGTTAGGGCTGAATCATTTCATATTTGTAGATATTGCCTGTCGTGTGTGCTTCCCTTGTGAATACTGATTCAGTAATATTTGTCCTGAAGGTAGTTCATACAAGGCTTGCAAATAAAATCCTAAAAAAAAGAAACAAACAAAAAATACCCTTGCATAAGCACCATGTACATCTGTTTAATAGAGGCTTTGTCATTTGGAACTTATTGGTTTATCTGTCATTTATGTTTTTTAAGTTCTCAAAGATGGTGTTTAGTTTTCAACATAATGAGCATCATCGTAGCAGCTTTACATAATAAGAATGTACATAAAGGCAAGAAAGCAATTAGCACATCATGCTAACAGGTAGATTGGGAGAGAGAGATATGTAAAGAAAGACAGTCTAGGTAGTTAAGAGGAGAAATTTAGGAAGAGATAGATTATAAAAGTATGACTTTTTTTTTTTTTTTTTTAAATAAAGAAATACATGTACTAGCAAATAGCTTATACCAAAATGATAGGGTTATTTTTGTCTTGGATGATATTGTATAGTTTTCTCCTCCATAGGCTCAAGAGAACTTTTTTTCCCACTGTGAATTACAGGCTTGGCTTTATGTAAATTCATCATCTATTTTTAAACTGTAGAGGGAGGGAGGAAATTGTTATACTAAAAAATGTAGCAAATGCAGGAAAACCTCATGCTCCAGACTAATTGAAAAATTTAAAATAATGAATGAAAGGCAAAATATTGTATTTATGTAATACTTTGATAGGACTTTAGAATTCTTACACAGAGCTGAATGTAGGTTAACAAGAACCTACTTCAGTCAATTGTAATCGGCAGCCCTGAAAAGTTTCATCTTGGTTGTGCGTGTAAATTTCCAAAAATGTAATCCTTTGTTTCATCTACATGGTTTGAATGGAAATTGACTGTAGAAAATGGTTGCTACTTTTAAGAAGAGCATTATTTTTGGGACTCTTCCATAGTAGGGAATTAATGCAGTGCAGTTTGCTTTTTCATCAGTATTGTATGATACAAGCCTGCAAGGAGTGTTATAGAATCATAGAGTCATTAAGTTTGGAAAAGACCTTCAAGATCATCTGATCCAACCATCTGCCTACCACCACTATCACCCACTAAACCATGTCCCTAAGCACCAGGTCCAACCTTTCCTTGAACACCCCCAGGAACGATGACTCCACCACCTCCCTGGCCAAACTGTTCCAATGCCTGACTACTCTTTCTGAGAAGAAATGTCTCCTAATTTCCAACCTAAGCCTTCCCTGGCACAACTTGAGGCCATTCCCTCTAGTCCTATCACTGGTTATCTGTGAGAAGAGGCCGACCCCCAGCTCCCCACACCTTCCTTTCAGGTAGTTGTAGAGAGCAGTAAGGTCTCCCCTGAGCCTCCTCTTCTCCAGACTAAACAACCCCAGTTCCGTCAGTCGCTCCTCACAGGACTTGTGTTCCAGGCCCTTCACCAGCTTTGTAGCCCTTCTCTGGACATGCTCCAAGGCCTCGATGTTCTTCTTGTAGTGAGGGGCCCAAAACTGAACACAATGCTTGAGGTGTGGCCTCACCTGAACAGAGTACAGGGGTACGATTACCTCCCTGGTCCTGCTTCCCACACTATTCCTGATACAAGCCAAGGTGCGTGTATTATGCTATTTAATGTTTATTATCATTATTATTATTGATTATTATTATTATTCCTGTCCTCTCCCTCCAGCAATTATCTCTTTTTCACAGTCTCTGTTTTTTCTGTAGTTGTATCAGTATATTTCTATGCATGGGACTGAAATCAACTGCTGTAGACTTCTTTATGACAGCAATGTAATAATCTGAAGATTTTGTTAGTTTACTCTTGTGGCCTGTGCACTCAGTAAACACAGGCTGTGGTGATTTCAGGAGAGAGATTACTGCCCAGCACAGTAAATGTTTCTGAGCAGAAGTTACTCTTTGTGAAATATTTGATGTCATTTTTGTCTCCATTATATTTTGCATGGTTCATTCAATCCCTGTGGGTCTTTTTGAAAAGTTTCAGAAATGTAGATGATCTTCTATAAAATACATTGATTTGGTTCTCATACGTATAATTGGCCAAACCTATGCTTATGAGCATGAATTCATTTGCACAAGCAGTTGTGCGAGTACTGTTTCATAGCTCTTTCTTTTCTAGCGTTTCTCACTGAATTTGTCAAGAAGTTAATAGCAGAACAATGGGATACGATTCAGATCAGTCCAGATTAATTAATGGAATATAATGGAGAACCTTCCTGAATTCCTGGCAAACTGCCCCAGTTCTGGACACTTTATGGGCGATAATTCTCTACTATAGTCCACAAGACAGCTTTACTTGTTTCAGCTATGGGAAAAGTGATATGAATCATCAGGAACCATAGTCCGGCAAGCCTGGGCATTTCCTTTTCACGGGCAGGAGCTTTAAGATTTGCAATCTCTAAAAATGCTAGCTTTTGAGGCAGAACAATTTTACTGTAGGATTTCAGTCGTCTGAAGCTGAGGGGAGAAGAGCTTGGTTATAGAATTCAAATTTTTAACCATGCGGGCAAGACCTTGACAATTCTGGGAAGTTCCTCTATAACTAGACCTTTCCGCATGGCTATAAAAGAAGAGGCCTAGAAGCTGTATTTCTGCTATTTGCCTATTTAGCTAAGCACTAGTGAGTACAAGAACACTTTGTGATGTTAATTTTCTGTTTTTAGTGCTTCTGAAATTATCTGAATTCCCATTTTTCAAAAGCTTCCATCCATTGTTAGATTGTCTGAAAATCATCTGTCTGTCTCTCTCCCTCTCTCTCCCTCTCTCCCTCTCTCCCCCTCTCCCCCTCTCCCCCTCTCCCCCTCTCCCCCTCTCCCCCTCTCCCCCTCTCCCCCTCTCCCCCTCTCCCCCTCTCTCCCTCTCTCTCCCCCCCCCCAGCCCCCTTCTAACCAGGTCTGAAAGTAAGTTCAGACTGGTTTCAGTCTGTCTATATGGTAAAAATCTGGTTTAATTTTATTTTTGGCTATTCATTTCCAGTTCAGTAGGAATCCTTGTATATATGAAGTAAAGACATTCTTTCTTCTAGTATGTACACATATATACAATCACTGAGAATGCTTAGAAAAACTTTCTGGGAATGAAGCTCTTTTGGATCATGGTGCTTCTCCTTTACACAAATGGAATTTCAGAAAGTACTCGGTTCCAGTGGAAAAAATAGTTCTCTCTGATATACCTGTTTTTACCTCAGAACAAATAGCAGCCATTGTTGTTTAAAAAATCAATAGCATAAAAGAAAAACAAAGAAAAATTTTAAACATCTCCTCTAGGCAAATGACAAGAAAGACATCTGCAAATAGCACATGTATTTACTAGTGATGAAACTTATTTGCCTGATTTTTCTTTTGATTTGTTAACTACCTTTGGGCCTCACTGCACAGTTTTTGACAACATCTGGAAAATCATTACCTTCTACTATATTTTTTATGCGAGTTAATCATCCTCCTCTATTTTTCCACTTTTAACCCCACAGTGCCTTCGTGATATTGTAATTGTTCTGTCTTTAAAATGAGGAA
Organism: Anser anser; assembly: GCF_964211835.1. Lineage (NCBI taxonomy): Eukaryota > Metazoa > Chordata > Aves > Anseriformes > Anatidae > Anser > Anser anser. The sequence continues at coordinate 74,090,564 of NC_139721.1, read as the reverse complement.
TGAAAATTTAAGGGGGCAAAGATCAAAGCATAGATGTATTTAGTCAAATTGCACCTATTACTGGAATGAAGACAACATTTATATTTATACAGCTGGACACAAACAAAGTATGACTAAGTGCATTCAAATAAGCGGTACTCTGTAAAGTTCATCTGAGGCTACTAATAATATATTTCCTTCCCAAACATACTTGGAAGATTATAATTGTTGTTGGGATGGAGTTTTTTTTTTTATTGGGAACAGACCAAATTTATTTAAAAAATACCCTAATCAGTTGTACACCTCCTCTTGCACTGACAGTCTCATCCCCCTATTTTCCTTCTTTTTCTTGAAAAGAAGAAAAGCAAACAGCCACAGTTTTCATCCATAAATTATCTTCCAATTCCGAAGTTCAATTTTCATTTACATAGTTGGCTACATTGTTACAAGCTGGTTGTACCAAGAAACAGAAAACAGAAAAAGTATGCAGTGCACATGTAGGATTTTTCTCAGCCTCCCAAATGGGACCTATTCTTAATTTAAAACCCTGTGGTTTCAATCTGAGGTATGCATATTTGCTTTTTTTTAGGGGGTGGGGTGTGCGGTGTTGTTGTTAATTTAGCTGAACGGTTTTTGCCTGCAAAACATCAGCCATATGCAATCTAAAAATATTTTTAGCACTGATAAAATATCAGGTGCTTCAATAGCGACCTAACTTAATCCAGAAGATCAGATATACAAGCACATTCTACTTTGTTTTGTATTTAGTCTTTTCTGTGATACAGATCCCACAGCAATACATGACATTGTTGAACCTAATTCCACAGTTCAGAGTGCAGAAAAGCAGCTAGTACTTATGCTTATTCATTAGATCCAGACTCTGGAAATCACTCAACAGGATACAGTATTTGGTTTGGCAGCTTGGTGGCTGAGCTCTTTCTGTTGCTCATTAAGTATTTAGCCTTTTCATTCATCTTGTGTAATGAGGTTTCAGAGAAAGAAAGGGGTCACATATAGGTGCTGGGTGGTGATCTCTTTTGCTAATGACCAGAATAAGATAGATTAGACCAATTCAAGACACCAATTCAGCTCAAAGCTATTAAAAAATTCCCTCAGTGTCCCCCCAGATGGCTCTGTCTGGCACAGGCAAGAGGTGTAAAATGGAAGAGAAGCTAACATTTTAGTTTGTGAACCTGAAATAAAATTTAAAAGAAAGTCAGCTACTGTTATGTAATAATGCCACATTTTAGCATATCATTAAGACTGTTCATTTCTCAACACCAGTTTGGTTTATTTTAGTTGAGGGACAATGCTTTAGACATTCTACTGTTTTGCATTAGAAATGGTATTTTGTTTAGACCAGTAGTAAAAATGGAGTATAAAGAAAGTAAATTTCGCATTAGTGTGAGACAGTTTATTTTATTTTTTTTATATAAAAAGGTAACATTTTTGTAGCATAAAGAAGAAAACAAGATCACATTGCTCTGGAGTCATACCACAGATCTGTCCTAAATATTCAGGTGGTGGTTTATAGGATACCAGTTTAAGGATTAATATGGAAGAAAACTAAAGTCTGCATCAGTCATAATTGTGCTGATTCCTTTGGTGGTTTACATACAGCAAGCCTTCAATTTCATTTATAGGCTGAAATTTGTGTTTTCAGCAGTTCAAAACTATGGAGAGAGTAAAATTTTCTCTCTCATTCAATAAAGCATATGAAAAGTATACTTGCAAAGTATTCAGTCTTTGTGTTCTTGTAATTTGTCAATGAAGGAGAGGGATTTTAGAGCTGCATCCTGGTTCTGGAAAGTGAAAGTGTAACCTGCAGGTCCAGAATTTATTCACTTGTCAAGGAGGGGTAGCTAAAAGAGACAGCAAGTTGACTTACCTGTGCGCTGCTTTAAAGCCACCTTCCAAGGGCAGCAAGTAGTTTGCGAGGTGATACTTTGTATGGAAGATCAACATCCTGTTAACAGGTGCTCAAGCAGTGAGATGGCTGCAGTTCTTACTTTCAGTTCTTCATCCTACTCCCTATTTCATCTTGCTTTGCTTCTCTCTCCTTCTTCTTCTACTTCAGGCTTTTGTAAGTTCTGCTTCTGCTTTGCATGCTTTACCTGTTTTGTTCCACAACTGACTGTTTTCATGGAAATCAAAAAGTAAGTGAATCATCATGTGAATTTCCAAAGACTGTGTACCCTAGAACTCTTAAATCTTGATGTAGCATTTACTCTTTCATAATTTTTCTTTTCACAGGGATCACACTCTACAGCCAACCTTACGGAGGAGCCTTGCTGGATGAAGACAAAATGTGAGCAAACTCTTAAAAAAAACCACAAAACCAAACAACGTAACAAAACAAAACAAACAAACAAAAAAAAAAACAGCTGCAATGACTAGGCAATTGAAGCTGTTAATTCAATAAGCATGTATGTTCCATTCAATGGCAGTTGACTTGGTAGATACAATTAAGTTCCACTGAGTGAAGTATGTTCTCTAACCTGCTGTTTATACATCAGCTACTGTTTATATTAGATAGGTTACATTATTTTCTAAAGAAAAAATATTGAATTTATCCAGACTGCACTTTACAGAGTGTTTGTGAGCAGGTTGTGACATTCTCAAACAGGTTAACTACCTTAAATGATCGTCGAGTTTCTAAATTTTTTTTTTTTGTAAAGGCAGAAATATTTGCAAAAGTTTCACTTTGTTTTTCAAACTTCTAAACACACTCTGTGTTCTGTAACTAATGTATAGTTTTGTAGTTTTGTAACTCAACACATCATCTTGCTCCTGTTCTCTAATTGGATGTTGACAGTGTAGAAACATGGTCTTTTTAAGCAAGATTAAGGTCCTAATGTGTGGCATTGTTTCAGTAAAGAGTTGGGCTTGAAAATGTTTCATTTATTTATTTATTTATTTTTCACTGTGTTTTAATTGCAACATTTTGCTTTGTATCCTAGAATGGAGAATGTTCGTCAGTGTGGCGTAGCACTGTGTATCATGTTGGGTTTCTCCATCCTCACTGCATCCATTGGCAGTGCCATAGTGAAAGACAGAGTATCCGGCACAAAACGTTTGCAACACATCACAGGCCTGGGTTACAAAACATACTGGTTTGCTAATTTCTGCTGGGATATGGTAGGTATCCTGTGGGGCAGCATGTGAAAATTTTTAACTAGTTTGCTACAAATCAGCAAAAGATGTGGTCGCAAAACATGTGAATAAGATTTGAGTTGTATAGAGCAACAATTTTTGTCTCTTGTGTTAAGAAATATTGTGGCTCCATTCCTACTTTAGTACTGTGAGATAAAATTCCATAAAGCAGGCACTGTGTTCTCCATTTTTCAAAGCTGAACTGTAAGAAGGTAAAGTGTATGCTAGCTTTAGGCACCTACAGTGTTTCACAAATAAAAGGAAACTGGCTAATCAACCTAGACAGAGAGGATCTTCCACAGAGCTGTTCATGACAAGAGTTACTGTGTTTTCAGTGCTTTGAGTTGCCACTGGCAAAAGCTTTCATATTATGGGAGAAGCCTGAAGATACTAGTCAGCTACTTTAAAGGCATAATTAGGTTGTTTTTTTTTGGTGGATAATATGAGAAGTACTCCCTGCTAGTATCTATTTCTGGCAAGATAGACAGTAGAAAATCTCTTTTATGATTTCACTTTCACGGAATGACCTACATCAGAAATGGACAAAGTCTCTGTCCTGCAAGTTTGTTTTTCTCCAGCAAAGTAATTTCTATCATTCTTAGCATTACAAACAGTATTGTTAGCATGCAGTTCGTTAACAAATAGGAAAATCTGAAAAATTTGTCTTTCAAAAGTACTAAGGAAATTATTATTTTTCCCTGAAGCTTAACCTTCTAACCAAATGTAAAGACAGGAACGCCACTGAGACCTGATTTTTGCATTAGATTTATGCCAACAGAGTTAAACAAAATAGAATTTTTTGCTTACCTTCTTCAAGTCTGAGAAGTTGATATCTATTGAGGAAAATAAGCAAAGGTGGTGAAATAGAATTAATTTTCTCAATGCAATGATAGTCCTCAGTGACTCACTTTTCACCAGCTATATAATGTAAGTCCTTCAATTTCCCTTTAAGTCTAGAGCATCCAAATTTTCTCCAAAAATCTTGTCTAAAGGTGTCTCTTTAAAAAAAAAAAAAAGGCAAAATTTCTCCATTTATATGTGTATATATAAATACACACATTTGTGTGTGTTTGTCCCCTCCTGAAAGGTGTTTTCATAACTCACCTGTAATGAAGCTTGCTATAGTATTAATTGAGTGTTTGGAGGGAAGTCGGAAGTTGGGATTAGGGCATCTAATTGTGGGAAAGGGATAGAATTCCTCCTTTTAGAGAACTCTTGTGCTCCATGTTGATTGTTCATTTAGTAACTGTTTTTAGAAGGAATTTGTGAAGAAGGTGTTTTGGCTTGGGAGGTTTGTTTCAGAAGTAACAGTGAAAAATTGGAACCCTGGATTATCCAAAAGTAATGCAAAGGTTCGTCACTCCAGAGGAGGGAAAGAAATGTTCTGCACTTTGTTTAACCCACTGAGTAATGGTAGGAAGGTCTGGATTCTGGCATAGGCAATGCAAACATGAATTAGCCTGGTCAAGAACAGAGATTTTTTGGAACACTCTATTCTCATTCAAGATATTCTAAATCTGAAACTTTAGAGCTTCACCCATCCATGCTTGAAATCAGGATTTTCACACTTGAGCAAGCTTGAAGTAAGAGCACATTTATCCAAAAGTTATTTACCTGGCCAGTCAATCTTTGTGCCGTATCAGATGAAAGGGTTTGGTTAAAAACTCGGTCCTTCATCATTCAGTTTTTCCTTATGCAGTGAAGTCAGCTCTTTGTTATTTTCTGCCAATCTCTTCCTCTCAAAATGTTCTCACAAATTCAGCATCATACTGCATGATCAATCATGATCTGGGAAGGAACAGACACTACTTTAAATGCTAATTGTGCCGCAGATCATCTAGGGACACTGAACGCATGAATATATGAACTGTCAAATTTGAACTCCCTTTATACATTTTAAGCACTGCAGGCCGTGTCCTGTCTTATTGGAAGCATAATCTTTACTAGACCTGCAGAAGTATTTGATTTATATAACTACTGTCATAAGAATCAGGCTGTTCTTTGTGTATTTATGCACATGAATAATATTCATTGCAACGTTCAACAAATAGAAAATGTGTAACTGCTAAGAAAATTTCATGACAAATAGAGATATTTTGTTTAGATTAAGCTTGTTTCAATAGAGGGGCAATTAAGATTATTTATTTGTGCCTAACTTTTATAACATGCCATGCTTTCAAGTAAGATTATTTAAATAGAATTTAATGTTAGAAGTTATTTATTTCTAGAAAACAAGTTGAATATATTCATTTGTTGAAATATTTTAGGACTCAGATGCTTTGTGACTTCTATACAATGTTAAACAGCTCCAGAATAAACTGAAGCCCAAATCTATGGAGTGGTGTTGTATGATATTTATGTATGGCATTGATGGTGTCATAAGGTACACTGTGAACAAGATGAGAACATTACACCAGTCTATGTTTTGCTCAATTGCATTTCCCTTAAAAAATGTTTTCTTCCCATTGGCAAGGAAATGATGCCTTCTGGTTTAAGCATAGACAGGTTTGCATTGTCCTTCAGTATGAATGTTTACTTTTACAGTATGTATACTCTGCTACACTGAGTATTTAGCTAGACCTTGATTGCAATCATTTGTTGCCTTTATTGCAGTTTCATCTCAGAATCTCAGCTATATTAGAATAAAGTTAAATGTTATATAGCATGCAAGTGGAGGCAGTCACTGCCCTAGTGAGCTCAGCTTCAATGCACAGAGCATGCAGATGCTGGGAATAGAACCAGGCGCAGATTTTCACATCTTGCCATCACTCAGTGTGGGCAGAGCCCCTCTCTCTTCACTGTTTGTATATGAATCCCCTGTACCAATCACGTCCCCACACTAATAAGTATTTGCTTACCATTATATCAAGAGACTAAATAGAAATTTCTTTCCCTGTTGCCTAATGGCTGTAACTCTTGTAAATGTTATGCCTGTTCCTATTAAAAAAAAAGTCATTTGCTTCATCAGCACGCAAAGTCGTTCATTAACGTCTCTTTAAAAATTGTGTCTTTACTAGTATCCTGTAACTGAAGCATAAATCAGTGAAACTGCTCTTTCTGGATCCAAGAAACTGTATTCACAATACAATTGGATATTTTGGAGCAATAGTCCCATAAGGACTCATTATCTGGAAGAGTTAGCTTGTTAAATGGATGTATTGGAAAGGTGAATAGAAACAGAATTAAGGGGAATACTCTGTAGCTGGATTTTATTTTGTCAGGGTAAGTTTCGTGTGTATATGTGTAGGAGGGGTAGCTTCACAGCCAGCGTGAACTCTGAAATCTCAGAGCTCTTCTGCCTAATTCTTCCTAATTCACAGAGTAATTATATTGCAAATATGGAAAAGTTCATTTGTAGAGCCCTTCTATGCTAATTAAGGATGTCACTAAGAGACAGTCCCCTGCTAAGTGCCTTTTTTTTTTTTTCTTGTGTTTCTAGCTGTTTTACATGGTTCCAGTCACCCTCTGTGTTGGTGTTGTTATTGCCTTCCAGCTTTCAGCCTTCACTTGCCGAAAGAATTTGGCGGCCACTGTTCTCCTGCTGGTACTCTTTGGGTATGTGATTGGAAATGCTACTATGGAATTATGACTCGTAGAAAACAAACAGAAATCTTTAGACTTGCTTTGCACCTGCTGCTGGATGCATGATTTTCTCTCTGTGGAAGTGATTACAATTCAGCAAAAGATAGTGAGAAAACAGGCTGAAACGTGAGTTTGAAAGTGCCACATGGAAGGGATGGTGGTGATGGATTTGCTTGCTTGCTCACTCAGGGGAATTAAAAAAAAAAAAAAAAAGCTCTGGAAATGTCTCAAAGAATAGTCTGTATAACAATCATTTGCTGATAGAAATTGATTGTATGTAATCTTCCAGAAAGGAGGGAATAATAACAGTCAGGTCAGAATTTCAGTGCTTACATGTGCAGAGTAGCAAGAAGGCAAGAAGTGGCTGTCTTTTTTACAGTTCTACCAATTTTCAGTAATTCTGTAATCTTATACAGCTCCAGCAATTTATATATCCAGGGAGAAGGCTGTCCATTGTGGAGTACTGGACTGGTTGAAGATTTGTCTCCAAATAGTGCGATGAGATAGAAAAGTCCTCCCTTATAACCATTGTGCTTAAGCTTCACATTAAAGAAAAAAAAAAGTTACAGAAAGATAAAATAACTGATTAAACCGAGTATTGATTTCTCTATATAAATACATATTGAACCCTGGGCTTAATCAAACTAATGGTTCATCTGTGCTGTTGTTTTGCCTGCTCTTATGTGCAGTCCCAGGTGATGTGAGAAATGCGGAAAATGAATAGTTACAGGATAAGCATTCTGAAGAAGAATTTTCTTCGTTAACCAAATAATAATTGCTATCTGTGTGAAGGAGATTGCATACCTTATGAGACAGATGTTTAAATATGACTGCTTATGAGAGAATACAGTGAAAGAGAGGACTTTCTGTAAGATCAGGACATCCCCTCATAGGAGAAAAAAAACAAAACCAACTTTTGCTAGATCAAATAAACCAAGCCATAACATGTCATATAACGATGTCATATTACTATTTTCTACCCCCTTTTCTCCCCTTTCATTTTATTTTACATCTTCCCCCTCTCTCTCACGGCTTTCTCTTCTTTCTATTTGTGTTCTCTTCTTCTTTCTATGAAAGCCTGCTTTTAATTCTGTCCCCGCATAAAACACTTGTTAAAAGATGTGTGGTTTTGCCGTGAAGCTTGTGAACTCCGGAACAGTGAAAGTAAAACCATGCAGTTAATATATGCAAAAATGGTTCATATCTGCCTATTACATGACAGTAGATATGGGTACTTCTACAGAATCATAAGGTAATTAGATAAAGAAAATATATCCCAAATTTGACCTCTTTTTCAGTTGGTCAGAAGAGTTGCTTAACTTGTTTGTGATAAGGTTTTTTTTTTTTTTTTTAAACTTTCAGATATGCAACTTTACCGTGGATGTATCTTGTATCCCGATTCTTCTCGAGTTCAGATGTTGCTTTTATTTCTTACATCTCCTTAAACTTTGTGTTTGGCCTTTGCACCATGTTGGTGACTCTCTTACCTCGTTTGTTAGCTATACTTTCCAAAGTACAGGTCAGTATGAAACCTTAGCTTCATATTACTCATGAGATGTATACACACACATGTATGTGTGTGTGCATATGCATACCTATGCACAGTCTAGATCATTTCTAGCAGAAAAAAATTGGCATTTTAAACCATCCTGATTTTTCTGTCCCACTATATACCGTATTGCTTGTTACCGTCTTGAATTTTAACTTGTTTATAAAAAGAAGGGGAAAAAAAAAAAGCTTGCAGTGAAATAATGGAAAAATAGTGTTAATTGAAATCTTGACATTTTCCAGACCATTAAGTTGTAATTTGCACATAATGGGAGCTGTTCTGGTCCATTGAATAGATTATATGCATTGTAAAATGTGTTTGAATAATATTGACATAAGAGATAATCCACTTATTTCTAGGATCTGTAATGCGCTGTATGAATAGTAATACACATTCTCAGTCCATGTATTTAATTTTCATTATTCTTAATGGTAATTAAGCAACCTGATGGAGAAGAAAACCAGAATGTGTGTATTTCACTACCTATGCATGTAGCAGGTCAAAACTGTAATGTTTGATGACAAATGTGGATTACACATCACTCAAATTTGGAGGCAGATTTGATGCCTCCAAAATTCAACTACGGTTAAGTTGGTGATTTAGAATTAATAGCATTCAAATATTAAAATTTTAAGAAAACGGAATGACCACAGCCATGTGTCTGTTCTGTCATTGTCTGTGAACCTCAGCAAACTAGGACTCTGTGGTTGTAGGCACTCTAAAACACAATAAGAAATGATCTGGGACAGCCCAAAATAGTTCATGATATGCTCTGCCAAAATCAGTTTGCCTTGAGTGAGATTTGAAAGGTGTATCCAGCTTAGTAAGTGTGCTTAATGTTTTGTTAGAGAAAACTAATTTTCTTTCTTTCCTCCTTCCTTTCTTTTTTTCTTTCTTGGTGGATTTTAAGAGTTTTCAGTACATCTACAATATCCTCAAATGGACGTTTATAATTTTCCCACAATTCTGCTTAGGCCAAGGTTTAATAGAACTTTCATACAACCAGATCAAGTTTGACCTGACCAGCAACTTTGGAATAGATTCGTATGTGAGTCCATTTGAGATGAATTTCCTAGGCTGGATTTTTTTGGAAATGGCCCTGCAGGGAACCGTTCTTCTTCTTTTACGGCTTTTTTTCCATTGGGATCTCCTCCAGAAACCAAGGTGTGTGCATTACCATTTGTATTCTGCCATAGTAAACAGTTAACTAATTTTTAAAGAAAGAAAATGGTGGAATCCTGTTCACTTAGGGGTTTTATTTTGTTTGCTTCAGAGTTATTTGAACTGGATGGTTTTGTGGTCCCATGCTTCCATTTTGAATGAAGGATTTCCCCATTTCATCATTCTTGTTTCTGACTTAATGTTTCAATGTGGAGTTCATTCTCAGTCAAATGTCTCTGTTGCTGTTTCATATGAACAGGAGAGTGCAATTTCAATTTTAGGAAGGAGAAAAAAAATCATAGAATCACAGAATCATAAAGATTGGAAAAGGTCCAAAAGGTTGTCTTTTGGACAAGATCACCTAGCTCAACCATCCCCCTACCACCAATATTACTGTATTATTGTAAACTGCAGAAAAAAACACAAGTGCTTTCTTTTTCCCTTGGATTCTGCTGAGATGTGATCACAGAGCTTTAAGGGGTTTCAGGGAAATAAAACAGAATTATCCAGAGCACATCAATGTTGAATTTGCCATGTGGTATTTGGTATCTTCTATTTTAGGGGTCAGTGTTCACTTAACAGCACAATCAGCCCTTCAGAAGATATTGATGTAGAGATGGAGCGACAGCGACTTTTTGGTGGAAGAACTGGTAATGATGTCCTTCTTCTGTACAACCTCAGCAAGTGTTATGGAGGTTTCAGTAAGAAGAACATAGCTGTGGAAAACATAAGTTTGGGAATACCAAGGGGAGAGGTAAAGAGGACTTTTTTCTTTCTTCGGAAAAACAAAACAAAACCAAACAACTAAACAAAACCCCCTCAAAAATTAAAATCCCCCCCACCCAAATCCCACTTGATTCCTAGCAGTTGTTCAGACATGTATGTCTGCAATCAAAGATATGTAGATAGCAGAACAGTTTTAGTTTTAGTAATTTCTGAAAATCAGTAACTGGATAGAAGTAGAAGATGTGGTGGTCTTTAAGAAGCAACAGTTCACTTATTTTTTTGGTTTAACACTGTATCAGAGTTTTTTCATTTTGTTTATCTTTAGCAAATTACTGTTTTATCAGCTAACATGAAATGCTAGGAGGTAGCAGAGCAATTCAATGCCAAAGAGAAAGCAAAGAATATGTAGCTCAATTGCAGAATGTGAATAGGACTCTGAATTTGTCTCCAAGGCAACATTGTATTTCTCATACTGAAATCATTCCAGTATATTTTAATATAGTATATAATATACCAATATACTATTTTAATAAACTGAAATCTCACACTGAATCACGATAATCCTAAAGATTTCAGAACAGCATTTAGTTTTTCAAGATTTAGATCCTTTTGGGAAGTGCAAATTTTCATTTAAAATACTGATAAGGAAAAGACTTTTTTTCCTGGTTGACATTAGCAAACTACAAAGATGCATTTGTAAAAACAAATATAAGAAATGTACATGGCAGCACAGGTCCAGTGAGATACAGACAGTTACAGGTCAGTTGTTGGGTAAGTGGAGTAACCTAGAGGATGTTGCTGGTTAAAACATATTTATTGATAAGAAAGTTCATGAAACAAGTATTTTTAAAGTTATGAAGTGCTATTTGTAAACTTAATACAAATACTGTCCTAGCTTAAGCATGTGTTCATCACAGCTGGGCTCTGAATTAACTGAGTCAGTGTCTTGGATGTTCACTGTTTGTTTACTTGTACAAAGTGAAGCAGCTTACGAGAAACTAAGAAATATTCATTAAAAAATATTGACTATATTTCTCTCTGGCTCAGTTTGGATGTGAAACCCCCAAGCTCAAATTTAGCACTTAATAATATGGATAACTAATGCATTAAATTATAGGACAGGGTTTTAAGTGGAAGGCTAAATAAGTCATTTTTAAGAATGTAGGAGGTAATCAAAATATTTTATTTTATTGAAAACTTATTTTCTGTTGGAAAGGGAATTGCACATACTGAATAGCCATATACAGTATCTTACAGACATGATAAGAAATATGAAAAGGGGAGAAACTGTTGAAGAATTAATATTACATATTTCCTTCAGCATAGCAGATTAATAACAATTTCTCACCTTTGCTCTTTATTTCTTCTTTTTGTTTGGTTGTTTCTTTTTTGATCTTAGTGTTTTGGACTCCTGGGAACAAATGGAGCTGGGAAAAGCACAACATTTAAGATGCTGACTGGAGAGATCATCCCATCTGCAGGGCGTGCTGTTATCCGGACTCCTACAGGGTAAATAACACAGGGTTTGATCAGAATAGTGCTAATTGATAATGCCAATGATCAAAAACTAGCAGTCTTCAGTACTTTATATTGTAGTATAGGGACCTGTTTTGATCCCTTTTAAATCCATATTGCATCATTGCTGTTAAGCCCTTGCCAGGAACGTCAGGGATTATGACAACAACATTTTAAAGTCTGACAGCTCTGTTAATTGAGAATAAAGTTGTCTGGTAGCAAAAGAGCAGGCTACAGGAAGCCTCAGTTATAACAAAAATCTTAATATACAGTACGTACAGATGCATGGACATAAATCTCCCATACTAGTGCTACACCAAAAAGTTTCCAGGCTTAGGATGATGACTGGTGCTTAAAGTGGATAATTTTAAAATGTTGACACTTGGGTCCTTCAGAGTCATTAATTAATTACTTGATCAATATGTTGTGTAATGAAGAAAAGAGATATTGTGTTCGTGGTATTGAGGATAACTTTGATGGAGTGATAAGTGAATAATGGCCTTTTTGGTTTAGGTGTAACCAACATATACAGGTTTTACCAGCAACATTGGAGGGAAAGTAAAGTTATTTTTGAGTAAAACCAAAGTAAAATGTGTGTATGTGTATGAATTTTGAATTCATATTATGAATTGTGGGCTCGTTAACAATTTTAAACCTTGTTTGTTTGTTTGTTTTTTAAATTATGTCCATTTCAAAATTGGAGAATGAGGGGTGAAGGGTTTAGTTCAGAAGACTTTAAAATGAAACATTTCCAAAATGTGAAGATACATGTCTTTGTTTTAGAATTTAAATGCTTTCATATGTCAGTATTTGCTCACTTCTTAATGAAAATAATGATAAATAGATATAATTTCATAATGCAAGTAGTTTCAGTCATAGCAAAATTCTGTTTTCTTGAAAGTTTACCCTTAAAAGAAGAGAAAAAGTGGACACCATCACCACTACTAAACATGGTTCTACTTAGTTGATTTTGTTGTTGTTATTGTTTTGTTTTTAAAACGTCTTTCATAACAACATTTTTTTGTTCAATAGATTCAGGTAAGGGCTTAATAACAAAGAACTCCCCAAATCACCGTCAAATAGTTGTTACTCAGGAGGAAGGAATGACTAAAGAGATTTTGGAAATATAATTCTTAAAAGTATAAGAAGTAATATGAGAGTGTTATACAATGCTTGTAGAAACATTTAGATATTTATTTTCACTTATAATTTCCCCAAACAGAAGACAAACATTTTCAGATATTAAGCAAGAATGACAACAATGATCAAAAAAAAACCCCAAACCAGTAATTTAAAATTAGGTTAAAAATAATATTTGTTGTTTTTTGGAACCTGTGGAATTCACTTACCAAGATATCGTGGAGGTCAGAAGTTTAGCATGTGTCTGAAAAGGATTTGAGATTTATAGAAATACAATAATCTGTAATGATTTCCAATAAGATATTGTCCTCAAGATAGTATTTAAGCTCCCGGGTTTTGCTTAGATTTTGAGGGTTATTCTTCCAAAGCTTTTAATGGTACTTGCCTTTGGTCCTTCCTGTGCATTCATGAATTTCATATGTATTTCCCTATACAATGTGACATCAGATCTGTATATGGGCAAATGATTTGATTTGATGTGACAATTCCTATATTTTAATACCTACTTGAAAGCCAATATAAAATTATAAGAATTTAAAAAAAAATTATAAGAATATATTTCATTGTCAGGTGTCTTGGCAGTTATGCTATGTTTATTAAATACATCATTTATTTTATCAGAACCCCTAAAGGTAATTATTCAAAAAGTCATAAAACAATATACCAATGCTTTTATTCCTTTTACTAGAATGTTGCAATTTATTTTTGGCGAAAGAGATAACAGTTCTTTTGAGGTCAACTTTATGCTTCTGGTATTTAATAATAGTTTCAAATAGGCAGTAATACCTGATAATTCATGCTACATAATTACATAATATTTGATTATGTCTGCTACCTATCTTGTATGTTACTTTCATTTACCCCATTCATTTAAAATGTAATGTTATTTACTATGTACTAAAATATAGGTAATGAAATTTGACACATTTAGAAGACTAGAGAAGAACCCATAGGAGATGGTCATATTTAAGTCTCCAGAATATCATTAACAATATTAATCATCACACTGACCTGGATGTCACCTTATGGGTTTTAATGTTTCTTACATAGTTGAAGTCTACAAGTGAATGTAAAGCATTCCTGTGTTTTCAAAACTTATCACTCACTTATTCTAATATTATAAAGGTGGCAACCTCAAGGAGAAGCTGCAGTTGCGGAGTAGCTAGCCCTGGGGAAACAAGTTTGAGGCTGGGAGTAGAGATTTGTGTCATTGTGTCATTCCTGATTTTGTTGCTTGCTTCATATTTTGTCAACTGATGTAAAGCAAATTAAGATGCACTGTGTTGCTGTGCTACTGTAAATTAGTAGTGGACAAAACTGTTGACTCTTGCATAGACAGGATTCTAACCACAGCAGGTCTGGAGAACCCTTCCTCAACACTTGAACTACTGCTAAAATTTCTCATGCAAAGCAGAATATATTTTTTTCTGAATAGAATTGATTTATAATCTTAAAACAACAACAACAGAAAAAGATTATGATCTCTGAATCAGTTAAATTGATGTTTTCTGTAGTCTAGTGAGAAGATACAAAGATGCTTGTGATAAGATTTGATGTTCCTTACTTCAGTTTCAGGTATAGCTATTTTCTTTCCTGAGCAGCAGTCACGTTTATCCTGCCAAATACCAAATACCAAATTCTCAAACAGGAGGAAAAAAAAGGAAAAAAAAAAGAAATGTAAAATATTTTGTGTAACAGTTGATATATGTGTGAGCGTCTTGAATATTTTCTAGCTTCAGGTGTCTTTAGACTGTTAATTACATCTTTGTTAGTTGCAACTTCTGGGAACAGTTATTAAAAGTGAAACGAGTGTGCTTGAGTCCCAGATCTTTGGCTGCAACACTTAAATCAGTATTTGGAGGCAAAACCAAGAAAATTCAGTACGATGGAAATATTTCTGTTCTTTTAACTTGCTATGCTATGCAATATGTTCTGTAAGGGATATGCGCATTTCACATCAGGCAGACAATTGCAGCTTTCATCTTTCCTCTCTAAGGATTGATTTGCTGCTGATAAATAATTATGTATGTCAATAAACACAAAAATGTAAATAGTTGGAGAACACAGCTCTATCTGGTTTGTGTATCAGGTGCCCAATGGGTTTTAGGTGGGTTAAAAATCCTTAATTCATAACAGGTTGTGTTTCATTGAATAAACTGTTCTTGAAAGATCCTGAATATAAAAACAAAACAAAACAAACAAACAAAAACCCCAAATTTTCCTGATTATTTGTGTAATAGTTTCACAGAATATATGAAAAATTCAGAAGTGTCTCGTTGAGACAGCTGCACTGAAATGAGACCTGAATTTAACAGGACAGCATTTGCACCTTTGGACAGGGGACTAAAAAAGGCAGATCAACTTTTCAAAAGTGCATGTTGAATTGCAAAGCAGAATTTTTGGAACTTAAGCCTAAAACATCTTGGAGGTGCCTGGGGTTATGTAGAGAGAGCTGTGCTCCTCACACAATGATGATCAAGTCGCGTTCAGGGAACTCCAGCTAGACTCTCAAAGAAAATTGGAAAATGTACTTCGGGTCTAGAGCTGCCTTTTTATAAGGGCAGAAAATCAGATTCACAATGCCTTCAAGTACTTCAAAAAGATTTGTTGGCCTCCAAATTGTTTGTTTGTTGAAAGTTTAAAGCCACAAAAAACGAGCTTATTCCTAAGAAAACTTTTTTTTTTTTTTTTTTGTAACAAAAGCTTAATAAAATGCATTAAAGCTATCACTCAGACTTGTAAGACTGGTGTTATTAAGAAGAAAATTGTATTAAATGCTAGATCCAGCTTCATCTCTTCTGCACATTAAAGTTTCTTGGCATTCTTTTTGATGGGGACATTCTTTTGGGGAAGGGAAGGCTTATGATCTTTTTTAAACTTTTTCTTTTTGATACATTACAAATCAAATAGATACTTGTATGTATATTTGCATTGTATGTATTTGTAGGTATATTTGTATTGTATGTATATTTGTACAGAATATATTCCTAACTTTGATGTATCTTAGCATTTACACGGGGAATGCACATTTATAGTATACAAGCTAAGCAGTCTATCAAGGAAATACTTTTAAAAAAAATTCATATTCTTGTGAAGAAAAGTCTTTCAGGCAACATCTAACCTTTGCAATCCCATTCTGGTTGTAACTGTGACCTCATAAAGATACTCTTAGTAAGAGAAATAATAGGAATTTATCACTAACCACAGACAATCTTGTGAAGGTAATAGCAAAATGCTATTCATAGGGGATTTTGCCTTTTTTATTATTTTATGTACCTCATTAACGTTGCCATTATCAGTGACATATCTGTCCAGATGAAATATAAAAATAATATCATATAGAGAAAGTGTCTTCATGTTAGGGATATTTGCAACCCCTAAAAGTGGATTAAAAAGTGGCAAAGGAAGATGTGGAAGTGAAATATTGACACTGAAGCACCAGCAGTCCCTCTAGTGAAGGTCAGAAGTATTAAAAGCAAAAAAGGGAAAAAGAAAATATTTTAATAAAATTTACTTTTTTAAAGTAAAAGTTTAAATGTTAAGTTAAATTTACTTTTTTTTTTTTAAATTTTACTTTTCTAACATATTCTAGAAAAGAAAATATTTTAATAAAATTTACTTGCTCGTATTTGTCAAGAATGGTGCTATAAGACATTAGGAGACTGACTTTTGAGCAACGTCTAGGCAAAGGAGTTGTCAAGCGTAAACAAATATAACAGTTGATTGACTGCATGGCACTTCTTTTGTGTTCTCTGTAGTGTATGTGCTCCTCTTTAAGGGTGCAAATGGACTCAGAGTAGTATATCCTTAGCTTTACTGCTATGACCAGATTGTCACCAGAAGCTGGCTATTTGAAAGCTATTGCGGGTATCCATAAGCATTTTCATAGCTACTGTTTTTGTCAAATAGCTTGAAGAAATAGTATCTGTATTATATATGTACTCAGAAAAGCTGACACTTACCAAAGTAGTAAAAGAAAGGAGAACAAAGTGAACCCAATAAAAGTGAGACCTCCTAGTCTTTGAATCACTTCTGGACTGATGCATCAGCAGATACTGCATATCTGTTCCACTTTTTAAGTGTACATTGGCCACTCTTAGTTTTCTTCCCTTTTGCAAGTTTGTACCTTAGCCTTCTGCAATGACTATTATATTGTAAAGCCCTCAACTGAGAAGGGCTAAAGACAGCTAGGAAGAAAATGTGTCAAAATCCTTTTAAGTGTCATGTCAAGATCAGTGTAAAATAATGTGACAAGTGTTTAGTGTTTTGTTTACCTTTTTGGCTCAAGCTATTTTGCAGTTTTCTCCATTGTAGTTTGCTGAATGTAGTCAATTTTAAGTTCATACTCAGTGTAAAGTCTTGGTTGTAGTGGGGGTGCATAGAAGAAGTAGTTGCAGTGGACCTGATCTTGTTCATAAGTGTCCCGAAGCATTTGGCAGTGTTTCTTATATAATTAATTTATCTACCATGAATTTCTCTCTTTCTTCTACATAGAGATCCTCCATGACAGCAACTCCCCATCCTATTTGATTTGACAGTCAGTCATCTCAGCTGTTGGATTACAAAGTCATAGGACCAAAGAACTGCTTTCCAAAGAGGGGAAAGTAAAATATTTCTATAGAGCTACAACTTGGACTCTTGATAGTTATGATATTCAGCTTGATAAATAATTTAAAATGTAATTCGAATAGCTTTACTTGAAAGGCAGAATAAATTTGCATCAATATAATGCCTGAGAAAGCTGTTGTTACACTGTATATCAGTATAATTAGTTTAATTATAACTAAGCTTTAGTTACATTAATTATATTTTAACCTTGATTTTTTATAATGTTAATAAAGCATTAGTATGCACTGAATTGAATGTGCAGTTATGAGTACAATGGAATGTCTAACTACTTTTGCAATTTGTAAATTTATATTTCATTTTGACTAATTAATGGAATTTATCTCTCTGCAGAAGCCATTGTAAGTACCATATATATCATTGTCTTTATTTTAACTGCATTCAAACACCACAGAAAAAGCACTCAAAATGAACCAAAGTGCACAGCAGAGTCAATAGTGAAACATTTTTTCATAAAAAGCCAAAAGGCTGATATTGGGGGCACTAAGTTGTGCTGAAATTGAGGTCATACCTTTGAATGTCAACCCACAGCTGCCTAAGCAATGTTGTTGGTAACCACTGTAACAAATGAGAAGGAAATTCAGTCTCAGCAACAACCAACCCAGCCTTCTGGAAGACAGAAGTCCAGTTCACGTGACAGAAAGCAGCAGGTTTTAGTCTGAGATTCTTCACACACATTCAAGTGTTTTGTTCTCTTTTCAGTGCCAGCAAAGGCTTTCTGACTGGAGTGGCCCATGCCACTCCAGGGTAGCTTTCAGGACTGGAATCAGATTTCAGGGGTACTGCAACACACAAAAGAAATGGATCGGTTAAATACCTTAAAATGATCAATGGAGGAATACATTTAAGTGAAGGTTTCACCCCCTCTGAGTTTAGTTTGCTAAAATCCTTATCGCCTTGCAAGGCTGGCAAGTTTCTTTCATCATTAGTACAAAACTTTGTAAGATGAGCATTCCAAATGTATGGTCCTGGAGTCCTGGATTTTTTTTTTTTTCCAGGATGATTTACGTGAAAGTTATCATAATTCTTACTGTGTAAATGGAGACAAAAGCATATAGAAAGGGACAGAATACAATATTTTCAAGGCTTCAAGTGCTACTTCTGTACTATTTTTCTCAAGGATGTCATACAGTCTGCTGACCTTTTCAAGAAGTGTACTAGCAATGTAGTTTTTCATCTTTAAATTTTATTTAACATATAAAGTATTCTGGATACATTCTGCTGGTTTTATTTGTTGCAGCTGTTCCACTTTACACAAAAAATTAAATAGTAAGTGAAAGTGTTGACTGAGCATAACAATATAATCTAAAAATGAATCTTCACTAGGAAGAAGAGAACTTATATTCCATGCCTGAACTAGGTCTGACCAAAGTAACTAAAAGAATCTGAAGATAAGAATTCCTACCATTTCTAAATGTTTTTATAATGATAAAGAAATCCCTGTATTTGTGTAAATGTCTGGTTTCTATCCTATAGTTTTTAGAAATTACACTGGTATTCATTGTGTCTACTGTACTATGGACAGAAAGGCAGAGAAAGGTTGGAATCTGTAGTTATATGTGCTTTCTCTCTTCATTTCTAAAATGAGCTTCCCCCCCCGCCCCTTCCCCCCTGTCTCTCATGTTGTTTACATCAGTGGTCTAATGAGAAATGCTAGCATGTTGATAATAAAAGGGCAGAAAACAAAGGCCTGCTTTTGTCTAGGCTGAGAAAAAGTTTGGCATTTTGCTGAATGCTAATCTATATTTCAGAAAATATAAAGATGTATGTTTCCAATTGTATTCATGTCATACATGATGTTTGTTAAAGAAAGATAATAATTAGTGTACTGAATATCATCAGAGGTTTTTTTTTTTTTTTAAGCATTTACAGTATATCATTTAGTGAAAAGGGTTTGGGGTATCATGTTGTAACTTCTTGAAAAGTTCATTTCATTTAAGCCCATGAAAATGAGATTTGAGAGATTAACTGAATTCCAAGGAAAATTAATTTCCCGAGATAAAGGCAGGTTTCTGTCCTAAGATATGTACTGTAATTAAAGATTATGCTGTGTTTTTCTTTCATCTCTTATTCTAGTATTCAGAGAAAGGTTATGCTGGCTAAACAAAACCCAGTTATGATCTCCACCCTTTTTGTTTTGGACATCTACTCAGTGTTATTGCTGTGGAAAGAGTAGGCATTCTAATATATATACCAAAAAGGTTTCAATAAAAAGCTAGAATCCACATATGGCTTTTTTTGTTGTTGTTAAATTCTATTCAGATTGCTTTCTCCTTTATGACGGACAGAGGCACCTAGCGATGGAAAAAAAATAGGTCCATGAGTTCATTAGTGGATACATTAGAATTTCTTTACTAATGGGAACGCTTTATGTGTTCAAGGTCAGCACTAATGGATGCAGATGCAAGATAAGGACCAAGCTGAGTAAGAATATTAAATGATGTATTCTCACTGCATTCTTCCTTTATGAAAGCTAAAGGTTGCTGGGTGGGATCTTGTTCATCTAAGGCTGTGTCTGCTTCATAGGAAGCACAACACTAAAATTGTATCTGTGTAATTAGCACTGTGGACACAGAAGTGTTTTTATTTCCCAGTGCGAACTGAGTAACTATGGTCTAATCAAGTTCTAGCTTAAGGACATCAGGTGTCTGTTATATTTCGCAGTCATGCATACTTATTTTTTGTTCTTTGTGGTACGGATCCATTCCAGGCTATATGTATCTATCCAGATAGAGAGTTCATGCTGAGTAAATGTCCCTGAATTTACCCCTGAGTGTGATTTGTTCTCTTGTGATTGAACTTGGCATGTTACTAAAAACTCAGACTCCAAGGAGAGTACCTGCAAGAAAAAGAAGCCTTGTTAGCTTGCCTGAATCTTCCTAGTACAGCAAACCTTATGCACATCACTCTCTATTCAGCAGCATCTTGACAGCATTTCACTGTAGATAGTTTCACAATGTTAGAGTTTGTTAAATAAAGAATACACAGCTTCTGTCAGGTCATGTAACAAGATCAACATTATTCAGTCCATAGCTTATGGTAGATATGACCTTAAAAACTCATTTAATTTGATTTAGGTATGTCTAGAAACTGAGATGGGAAAAAATCTGTATATACCTTATTTAAAATAATCTTTAAGTAGATATAGTTTAATGACAGAGTGCACTTCTAGCATCCTCTTCCCTCCCCCCTTTTTCTTTTCTTTTTTTTGTTTTTTTTGCTAAGTCTTTACCTAGAGAGATATCTACAGACAGTTAACTCCTTGGCACCATCCAAACCTACAAAGGTACTAAAATTTTATATCTTTGCCATTAAGAGCAAAAGCCCATTCTAATTAGTCTCCAGCAAGGTTCATCATAATCATGATAATTTATCTTTTGACAGGATTAAAATATTTTGATGTTGTGATTCATCAAGTAAGATGCAGAGTTGTGTTTTTCTCCACAGATTCCTGAATGTTGTTAAGAAACAGGGGATACATATTTATGTTTTCACTGGTGCTGGTATTAGTAGATCCTCCATTTAATGCATTTACATTGTGTCTAAATTAGTAATCATATATTTAGTTCTCTTAACCAGAAACATAGAAAACCACTAAGGGGTAAGCCATTCTGTAATGCAGAACCTTTTAAAAACTTTTTTCAAAACTAAAATTTTCTCTTTTTAATTAAGTAGCTTAATTTTGACAGGTCTTTTCTGTAAATGTAAATCAGCATCATTGAATGTTGGATTAGATGTTGGAATAAATAGGATAGATTTAGTGTCATTATGGGTAATGAGACACCCTTGCAATCAAGCTTGTTTCTTAGCAATGAATGCAATTTCAAGTAATGCCATACAGCTACAAAGAGATGGCCAAAGTCTCTGAAATCAGAATCACTTTATATTTTTACCTGTACTGTCTTTAAACTTCCTAGTCTTTAATAGGCTTTGGTTTTCTGGCTTTTGTTGTTTAGACAATGCATGTGTACATGTATACAGACATGTAAAGAATACATAGCAATGTTTCTCTGTCTCTTTCAAGACTAATGCCCCTCTAATATTGAATGTGTTGAACACTGTATGGTTTTGAAGTATATCGCCTCAGAGCAGGGTCTACTAAATGTATAGGGGAGGTAAACCTGCTAAGAATTAGTTCTCATAGATCTGTCCTCCTGTGTTTGTTCATCCATGCACATTTAGAGCAGTGAAGCATGGGTGGCAGCACAAATCTCAGAGAAAGGGACAAAAAGCTTGCACTGAGTATGGGTGGTACCATGTTAAGTGATGACAGTGAAGAGATTCAAACTCATTTACCAATAGAGTAAAAGATGTGTGCTTGTCTTGAAGACTTTATATCACAAGGGTGAAAACCAGGGCTGTATTTTTTACATAACTTTTTTTTCCCTTTTTTTTTTCTTTTAAACAGATCTGAAATGGATATACTGTCTGCTAGCTCTGAAGGCGTTCTTATCGGCTATTGTCCACAGCACGATGCCCTGGATGAACTTTTAACGGGTCGGGAGCATCTTTATTATTACTGCATACTGCGCGGAATTCCAAAACAACTTATCTGTAAGGTAAGTCCAGAACAGATTTGCAGGTAGAGCTACAGCCAGGTTGGTCAGTGGAGTTTATGAAAAAAGGGTGCTTTTTTTACATGTGAGAATATCCAATATTTCATCTTAACAGTGTTAGTAATAAGGTTTTTCATTATGCTAATTTATCTAAACAATACATATTTTCTTCTGTCTAATGCTAGTTCAAACACAATAACATCACTGAGGATAATGAAATATCACTTATGTAAATACAATCTCTGATACACAAATTCTAAAGGAAATGAAATTTATGAATGATTCAATACCTTCGTTGTCACATGTAGAGGACTGGGAGGGAGCACCAAATGTGCCAGGTCATGCATCTTTTCTTCAGAGATGGAATTATACTTGGAAGAAATTGAAATCTGTTGAATTTCTATGTAAAGAAACTAAGCATCTGGGTGCCGAGGCCAAGTGGCAGCTGTCAGCACTCTGCTGGTAAAAGCTTTAACCTTCACAAGACAGTGGCTGCATTCAAATTGCCTGCTGGGAGCAGTCCCTAAAATATTCCTGGATTTGTCTGAGGAGAAGAGGCCAAACCTGTGGCAAGAAATAGTTTAACAACTTACTAAACTTACTTGCAAAGGCTATTATAATATCTGGCAATGTCACTTGGGAGTTTTTGGATTTACTGATACGGATGTGGCTGTTCTGAGCAACAAACAGCTCTGTCTCTTTTTTTTTTTTTTTTTTTTCTGTAAAGAGCCTCACCAGTCAACTCATACTAGAAATTACATACTAAATGGTTATAGTATAAAATTTATTTTTTTCTATCTCCACTGATGGAAGTTTCTGATATGGCCTGTTCTTAAGCAGTTCAGTCTCTTGTGCATCTCTATTTACAAGTGAAAACTGAAGCGTGATATGAAATCAAGGCCATTCGTGCTGTATAGATTGGTTCCACATAACTGTTAGGTCTGTATGGTATCCCAGATTGTCCTTGTAACTTCCACAAGGCTGTCTGTCTTCCTTTTCCTTTTCCCAGAAGCAAAACTGTATGTAACTGAAATCTCTTTTCTACCTACCTACCTACCTACTGTCTTCTTGCTTACTGCCTCAGGGTTCACCAAGTGGTTTATTGTCAGTTCCTTGTCTGTGTATTGAGTCTGCTGTCTTGTTTCTTTGCAGCTTTTCCCCCAGCAGCTAGGTACTATTTGAGAAAAATGTCTGTCTCCAGCAATGGGACACTGAATATTCAGAAATAACTGCTATCTTGCCCCAGTAATAGCATCAGGGCAGGCAATATCTTGAACATTTCCTTAAGCTAATCAGTTGGGTGTTGCTGGATCAGAGTTTACAGGATATGAAAGATTCTTACAAGTCTTTGCACCTTCTACTGTGCTATCTCCTTAATAGACCCTGGCTGGACATTAGCTTATTGTTTTGACAGTATACTTCTTGCAGGCTTCTTAGAAATCATGCTGCAGTCTTTTACTTAGTTGTTTGCTGATCTTAACGCGTCATCGGTATTTTTTGCTTCAGAGTACTGGCAGAATACTGCAAACATGAATATGTTTCCTTTTATCTAAAGGAAATATATTAAGGGCTAATTGTTAATGTACTAGCCTTCTCAACTATAATTATGTGTTTTGTCCATTAACTGGCAGATCTAACAGTTGGGCTAAAAGCCTATCATAACTAGCATTTGTTATCGTGGTGCTTTAAAAGAAACATAGGTGGCAACAGATTGTGGCACCTCTCCTAGAGCTGTGTAGTCATTCAAAACGATGCTAGTAAATATTCATACCTCTTACAGAAGTTATTGAATACTATTGATCCTCAGTGCAATTTAAAATGGGAATCAAAGTTTGATTGTTTAATTACACAGCAGTGTTCTTTAAAGTGCTGTAAACATGGCTTTTAAGCTTTTTTTCTTATCATTTTCAGAAGTACAATATATTCTTATAACACGTATGTCCAAATGGTACACCATGTGCTATAAATGAAGCAGTTTTTAAGACATCTTAAGAAGAGTGTGAGGTTCAGAAAAGCACTTGAATGATAGAAGTACCTGGTTTTAAATAAATTTCAGGCGACTCACTAAACTCACAGACTTAGGGTCTTATACATACATGTTGCTCTCAGCAAGTGCACCCTGGAGTATAGAGGAAACATATTCTCCCTTTGTGAATAGACTGAATAGCACATAAAGTGGGGCAGATGGTGACCATCTCAGAAAGGAATGGAGTTGCAATGAGCCTATGATGTAGGTTTCCAGCAACAGATGCTTTGGAGACAGCTAGGCCGTCTGGATAAGGAGCAGGATCAGGAGCTAGTGTGGAGCCTCGAGAATGGAGATGGATTTGTGGTGTGCCTAAGGATCTGCATTTCATAAATAACCTGTCCCATGCGGTATTGAACTCATCTCAGGTGCCTGGGAAATTTTCCAGATTGCAATGAGCAGGATGATACTAACAGCTTTCTACGCTGTGCCTGCAGGGGGTCTCTCTGCATGTGCATATGTAAATGAACACCACTGTAATTGCTATCTCCTGTCTGCATTTGGTGAGGAGCCACAAGGATAACCTGGCTTCCTATACCTCCTCTAAAATGAGAATTTTTCTCTCTCTTTGAAATATCTGGCCTTCATAAAACCCCTTGCAAATGCAGAAGTATTGATGAATAATTGCTGTACCTAAGAGCTTCCACTTTGTATTCAGCTCCATCTATTCTCTGGGTAATTAGTACACAGATACTCCAATGGCTGCTCTCAAAACCATATGGGGAACAGTTCCTCAAGAGGAGTAGTAACTCACATACTGTTCCTGATTCAAGTGGGTTAAAATCAATTATGTGTTGTTTAGAGATGAGTTACGTTACTGTGGTGCACTGAGGGAAGATAACTGTCAATCTTCTGACTATCCTGAACCTTACATGATCTAGGTGCTGCCTCTTGTGCCTTAGTTTCACATCTGTGATATAGAGACCGTTCTTCCTTTCAGCTGTCGTTGTTTTTGGTCTACATAGATGACAGAGCAGACTTTGTTGCCATATGCTTGCAATCAAGGCATCAAAGGCCTCCTGCAAATATTATTTAGCTACTCCGGTTTACCTTCATCAGCAACTGAAGTACAGCTATCTCAGAGGAAAACAAATGTTTTTGTCAGTGGGCCCTTCCAGCAGCGTGGCATTGCTGTGAAGTGCTGAACAGCTGCTGTGCTTCAACCCAGAAATGGCTGGTGCCTGGAGAAAGTGTGCATTTTAGTTGCCTATGAAGAAAATAAGGCCTGAGAATGCTTTGGAAGAGCAACTGTATGTAAATGTAAACTGTTATTTTCTCATTCCCTCCTGCCTATGATATGGTGTTCCAAGCTTGCCTCAGAATGCTTACATGTGAGTGTTGATACTAGTGCACACACACACACACATGTATATTCTAGAGAGTACATGGTTTTGATTACTATGTAGAAAGCAACATACATTCGTTTCATTTTTTAATAAATTAGCAAGCTGGCAGGTGAGTTACTGGATGCCTTGCTACTGAAGAAATCCACTGAAGCACTAACTTCAAAGATCAAATCCTTTTGCTAGACAGATTTATCAACAGCAGGAGTTAAGTGCCTGACATAAAGTTGAGTGCACTTAATGTTCCAAAACAGTAATTAACTGAATGGGAAAGGAGGAGGAAAACGGGTCATTTGCTATCAATGTTAAGTTTCATGGAACGTGAAGTTTTACTTTACTTCCTAAAGCTGCTCTGAAACTTTCTTTTTTTTTTATGCAAAACTGGTAAGTTGGAAGTAGAGCTTGTGGTCTATTTAGACATATGCTGGTTTAACGTAGTATTTTAATAGTTATTTTTATTTCTTTAATATATCAAGTTTCAGCATCTCAGTTTGTTCCAGAAGACTGCATACAGTTTGTTAAAAAAAAAAAAGTCAAATACTAATACAGCATTAATTGACACATTCCATTTGCATTAAAACTTATGCATTGCAGATCTCAAAACAAGCTTCACCAGGCCTTCAGAGGCAACTTCTTGCTGTGCCAATGTGATTTCTTTTTAAGTTCACTCTCCAGGAAGATTTTTGCACTGACTCTGGAGCCTCATCGACTTGCTTATGTGTTCTATTCTAGCGCTGCTGGAAACAGGAACATGTAAAAGCAGTTACTCTTTCCATGCACAAAGCTTTCGTGCTTGTTTTTTAAGACTCCAAGCAGAATTAGAGTGTACAGTTTTATTATCTGGGATAACGAACTATTTCCCCTTAGAACTTTGACCATGAGATACTTTCCTAATGAAGAAATCTAACAATTTGGGGTTTATTCTGAAGCAGAATGAATACTGTTTTGCGTGGATTTGATGCTTGATTGTTACTTAGGATATTTAATCTGTATGGCATTCAGATTTACTCAGAACCTGACAGATAGAACAACTTTTTTTGGAAGTGTATAGCTTTTTCAAGTGACTCTAGAATTCATCTTATGCTTATTATTTCTGTTAGGTCTGACACAAACTTTCAGTATTTTCAGTCAGGTTTGCTTTTCGATGGTTTTGTTCACAATAAAATAACAAAGAGTTGCACGTTATGTTTATTTTGTCAGAATTATGCAAAATTAATAAGCTGGTGCTTACAGCTTTTTAACTCAGGATAGACACACTACATTTCTAGACTTCTAATTGAGGCCTCTCTAACTCAATCCATTTTTTCCAGAAAACATACTAGCTGATCACTCTCAGTACTACTTAATGTTTTACTTGAATATTAATGGTAACTTTGGAGGACAGTGGAAAATAATTAGCATTGTGGGTTACATAATTCGTATCATTTACTGATTTTCAGAGAGGTAGATGTACCTCTTGGTTTCCTGGTGGATAGAAGGCACCATGCCTACTTTAATCTTTACTCTTAGAAATATTAACGTGTGCAAAAGTTCAAGTTACCTTGCTGTGGTGTTTTCACCCAGCTGGACAGCAGAACTCCACCACAACCACTCTCTCACTCCCCCTCCTCAGAGGAAGAGGTGGAGAAAATACAATAGAAAAGGCTCAAGGGTTGAGATAAGGACAGAGAGATGATTCACCAATTACTGTCGCAGGCAAAACAGACTTAACGTAGGGAGATTAATGTCATTTATTGCTTGTCACTAAGAGACTAGAGAAGTGGGAAACTAAAAGCAAACTAAAACCACCCTCACCCCATCCTCCCTCTTCCACCTCCCCTCCCCAAGCGGTGCAGGGGAATGGGGGCTGCGGTCAGTCCTCACACAGCAGTTCTGCCCCCCCCCCCCAGTCTGCTCTCCCAGAGGCCCAACCAACATTGCTCCCTGGCTCAGCTCTGACCAGCAGCAGGTCCCTTTTGGAGCCGGCTGGAGCTGGCTCTGATCTGACATGGGGCAGCTGCTGGGCTCTGCTCACAGAGGCCACCCTGCAGCCCCCCTGCTACCACAACCTTGCCAATATACTTGCTGCCTTTTCTGGAATGCAAGTAGTCTTCAGGAAATGCAGAAAGTATTCAGGGATTTGGCTTAGATTTTACAGATTCAAGGACTTATTCCAATGAGTATTCCAAAGTTGAGGGAACTATTAAATTAATCTGGAAAAAAAACAAAACAAACAAAGCAAACAAAAAAACCCCTTTTTTTTTAGATATTAGACTTGGTTAGGGAAAAATAAATCAGTTTAAGGAATGTTGGAAAATAGGGAAATTGTTATCTTAAAAATATAAATTCTGTTATCTGGAGGGGGGGAAGAGAAAGGGAGGAAAGATTAAATTCATGACTACAGGCATGAGTAGATGTAAAACATCTTTATGGTTCAAATGCACTCACAAAATATATATTTGCATATAACTGTGTCTTTTCATTTGGCCTCAGTGTTACCAACTTGCTAAGTAAATTGATGTATCTCCTCACTCTTCACTGCTGAAAGTAATTGAAACCAGAAATAGAACATCATGACGAATATGACAAGGAGGGAGAGAAGGTGATTGTGGATATATCTCATATTCACTAAAGGAAGGAAACCATTAGAATTGTAAATGTCTTGCATAATTGTGTGTATCTGAAGATTTGTCACATGTCCAATTCTGGATTTCACTTAAAGTCGTTTAAGAGGGATTTTCATTTTTACTTTATGGTACACTATGATGCAAACCAGAAGACACCACTGGTTATACAGATAAATGAAGTTATAATGAAGATGTGCAGGCTCTTCCACACTATATCTAATGTATAATATATCTACTTTCATTCAGATGACATTTTCATTATCATTTAGGTCACTTTAGAATCATAGAATCCATAGAATGGTGAAGGGTCTGGAGGGCAAGATATATGAGGAGTGGCTGATGTCACTTGATTTATTCAACCCAGAGCAGAGGAGACTGAAAGGAGACCTCTTTGCAGTCTTACAGCTTCCTCATGAGGGGGAGTGGAGGGGCAGGCACTGATCTCTTTTCTCTGGTGACCAGCAATAGGACCTGAGGAAACATCTTGAAGCTGTGACAGGGGTGGTTCAGGCTGGGTGTTACGAAAAGGTTCTGCACCTGGAGGGTGGTCAGGCACTGGGACAGGCTCCCCAGGGCCGTGGTCACAGCACTGAGCCTGCTGGAGTTCAAGAAGCATTTGGACAACACTCTCAGACATGTGGTCTGATTTTTTGGGTGATCCTTTGGGGACCCAGGAGTTGGACTCGATGATCCTTGTGAGTCCCTTCCAACTCAGGATATTCTATGATTCTGTGATTCGTAGGAGGATAATCCTCTCGTCACTAACATGCATGCGTTTCCAGTGGTAGCAACGTTAAATCAGCTTAGTAGAGTGGATAAGCAGTTTACCATGTGCTTTAGAGGTATTTATTTTACAGGCTGCTTGAGTGTATAAGAAGACCTATGTTTGAAAGATAAAACAACAGCAAAAACACAAACCAAACCAAACAAACACAACAACAAAAACAAAAGACTCTCAGCTGTTATAATTAAGTTTAGGCTTTCAACTGTTTCTAAAGCCACAGAATATTTGAGTTTGCAGCACTTGTACTGGTATACAGCAATAGTGTCTAAAGGAAAGCAAAACACTATGAATTACGTCTGAAACAGCAGAAGATGTGAACTTTTCAGTATAAAATTGCTTTTGGATGGTTTGATGGTTGTCGATTAAGTGTTTTTTTTTGAATGTAGGTTTTGTCTGAGAACATCCACTGCTCTCAGGTTATACAATAAGGTACACAGAACACAAGTGACTTTGGAATACCAGTGCCAGTGTCTATGCTAGAGCATTCCAGATTCCTACCACTGCAGCATCATTCCTGCCTACAAAGAACTACCTCTTGGAGATGTCTTTTATTTTTATGCATACTACTGAAAATTTTGCTAGAAGGGTCATGAATATCTTGAGTATTGTCTCCTAAGGAAATTGCATAAAGTTCTCATGAAAATGATTGTTTATGGCAGTTTACTTGAAATGGATAGTGAATATTCACAATATTGTTGATTGATATATTGTTTTCTGTTGGATTTTCTAAATTAACTCAACACTGGCCATCTGATATGACTAATCCTTCCAGTATTTGCTTTTTGCTGAAAGTAGCACAGAGGGAGCAAAAATAATGCATAATACTGTAGTGGATGCTCTGGTGTTGGATCTGAGACATGAGTTAGAACATCATGCAAGTACTTGTTACAAGAATCCCCTGGTTGTGCTACATCTAGCATAAAGGCAGATTGGCTATAGTAGAAATCTGATCACCTGATGATGACAGAGCCATCCAGCAGCATGCCACTAAACACATAGTGTTTTGCAGGGTGTCTGTTAGTGCTGAGTAGAAGACTCCTACATGTTTTTGCATGAGGTCTCTGGATGGTCTAGCAGTGATAGTTGATATAGGTGGAACAAGGCTCTTGGTACACTTGAAGTTCTTTAGCAGCAGTATTTGAGGGAGCCTTGTACATTAGGATTGTCTGACTGGTAGAGAAGAAAGGCCATAGAGGATATAAACATTGTCTCCTGCTGCACTCTTGTGCATGACCAGCGTAGATCAGAAATACTTATTTAAGCAATTACACCCAAGAGCTGGGTCTAATTTGCCCTTCCCCTTTATTCCAAAGGTTTGCTAATTTAATCCTAAATTACCTTTTGTCTTTAAGAAACTCTAAATGTTTGATCCATGACTTGCTTTTCTGGCATTACCATTTTTGTAGCTGATGTAGAATTTTATTTCCTGAATTTCAGTCACTGAGGCGTTTGATCAGGTGAATACTGGAGAACTAAGTGAAATGAGGAACATTTTAGATCATTGAGCTGCTAAACCAAAGTGAATGCAAATGACTGTTACAAGGAATGACAAAGGCAAATTTTTTATATAAGAAAATCCTTATTCTTTGTGGGGAGGAAAAGGGTCCCAAAGTAGCTTTTTGTGCACCTCTATGATTCAGAAGTAATAATATGCAGCAAATGGGGGTAAATAAGGAAATAACTTGTATGTTTGCTTTTAATCTGCACGAGCAGGGTATTTAAATGCTGCCTTATTTGGCTTGTCTTTGTTGACTTTCAAATTTCTAAACTGCAGGTAGCAGAAGACCTTGTCAACCGGTTGCATCTCAATGCCCATGTTGACAAACTAGTGAGAACATACAGTGCTGGCACAAAGAGAAAGCTCTCTACTGCTGTGGCTTTAGTTGGTAAACCCCAAATACTTTTACTGGTGAGTAGAGGCAGTACTGCGGCTACTTTGGAAACATGATAAATGCATTGAATTTCCTTGTCTTGCGTGTTGCTTTAATAACAATCAGGTAGTTTTCTGGTCAGTCAAGAAGTAATTGATACACAAATGATCAACTGTCCTGTTTGCTTTGCTGTATGAACATTTAATTTTATTCACCAGTGCTTCCAAATCACAATCTGACGTTGTTTTTCCTTTTTTCTTCTTTTCCTTGGGGCAATGGGATGGGCAAGGAAAAAGGACCCCAAACAAGTACAAATGCAATTATAGCATCCCATGACCCAAATAGATAAATAATTTATATTGATTTCTTTATGTAGAAGATAAAAAAAAATGCTGTAAAATACATTAATGATGTATGTATTCTTTACTTTGTATATAACATGAGAAAAATATATATGAACAATTCTACTGGCTGTCTCGAGAAGGAAGATTCTGATTTTAGTGAGTAATTTGGTGCTGGCGTTACTAATTACCTGTCTTTTTGAGGATTTTCATATTCCTTTCTTCATCATGCTTCATAAATTTGTCTGGTTTTTATGGTTTTATTGGATTCACTAATCAAACTAATAATCCTGAATGGTATTAAATTGAATTACGTGTTGTCTTGGTGCCCACATTCTACCATTCATTTAGGCTTGAAACTAGCCTTTCCAGCATAAACAATGTCTTTTGTATTGAAGATCACGGAATTACAAAGCTATGGGAATTTTGTACTGTTTTCTTTTTCTCATCACTACATATTTTTTTCACTAGAGATGAGACCACTCTTCCTCCAACCTTGGGTGGGAAGATCTCAACCAGTTCAGTGGTTGAATCAGCCTTTCAGAATTGTCAGGAGGACGTGATTTGTTCCCCAGAGTTGAGAGGGCAAATAGTACTTCTAGTCATAGATCACAGACTAAGTAGAAAAATATAAAATTGGTGTTGTTATAGGGTTTATATTTCCAAAGCTGTGTACGTTTTGAAAATGAGACATATTTTGTTTCTTCTGGCTTCGTAATGTTGACTCACTTCTGAGTTGAATGATTTTATTTACATTTTATGCTTAAACTGACACTGGTTCAGTTAGTAAAAGGAGATAATCTTAATTCAGTGCTTTTTTCCTGATCTTAGAAAATGCTCCAACTGTTTTTTAATGTTTTTATGACAGCTTGCTACTGCAAGTAGCCATACCTTGAGGGCAGATGCTATTGCATATGTAATGACAAAAGGAAAGAAATGTATAAACATGTCAAACACTTTAAAAGATTTGGTTGGTTTTAAAAAAGCTATCTGATTTTAAGGGAGCTGCTCAGTATTTTAAAAAAATTCTCCCTTTTTTTTTTTTGTCTGAGAAGCAAAAGCACCAATGTAAACTACTGTATCTGCTTCCATCTTGCATCCAGGATTGTAGCTATTAATTTAGGTGATAGCCGTAGTTTTTTTTATCATTATTATTATTATATTTCATTTTCAGTTTTGCTGCTTTTTATCTTTGTTTTGTTACCCCTCTACAGTTAAGAGGCTGAACCGAATTCCTTTTCACCTTTGTTGTTGGTAGCTTAGCACCACAATCAGCATCAGACAGGATGCTTTGTTTGCTTTGTTTCTTGATAACTCTGCTTACAATTTTCAGCTAGGAGTCCCTGCTGCAAATACATTAGCCAAGCCCATGCTATCCTAATTTGGTATGTCATGAAGGTGCTGACAGCCCTCATGAAATTGTACAGTATTAAAATTAACATAGAGTTTAAAGAGTTAAGGAGTTAAAGAGACTTCTCGCTAGTTTTGTTGTGACAGAGAATAGCTTTAGACAATAAGATACCATTCCTTATGTTTCTATGAGTAGAAGAGGTCAAAATTTGATCTACTGAGGACAGCAGGATTAGATAGGAAGGGGAAATGTAGTCTTTGTAGCTTTGCTTCTTTCTCCGTGGAAGCCATCTGAGTTGGAAACAGGAAAAGTCAGAGAGTTTGCATTGGGCAGCACTGATTGGGTCATTATTTAATTCTGTGGATTCTTTCCGTCATGGGCGGGAGTTTTTCTAAAGGGACTCTAGGAGTAACAGCTGGAGGATGTAGAGTCCAAACATACTGTCCATGCCTTGTATGGGGTGAGCAGTAGCAAGCAGCTGTGAGTTACAGGAGTTCTTCAGCACTTGTTTGTGCTCATGGCAGCTATGCATGTAGGGGAACAGACACAAACCAAAACCTTGCAGAATGTATATATATACATATATATATATTACATATATATACACACACACATATACACGTCTCTTGAATAAAAAAAATGCATTTTATAAATATAGAAATGAAGTTAAATGTACTAACACAAAAAACTGATCAGGGTGTCTTTTCAGTTATCTCTCCAAACCATAGTTTTTAAAAAGAGACAAATATGTACTGTTACTGTGAATTCTGTCCATGCTGGGCTGGAAGTCTGCTGTCTTTTTCCTATACTGCTGTATCATTATTTTCATTTTTCCCATAGGATGAGCCCAGTTCCGGGATGGATCCTTGCTCTAAACGCTACCTTTGGAAAACCATTCTGAAGGAAGTTCAGGATGGCTGTGCAGTTGTGCTGACATCCCACAGGTGCGACCCTTATTACAGCAGCAAGCATATTCCTATTCTCCTTCCTGACTTGCTCTTAACTGAGGGCAGAGGAGCATATTCTGAAGGCATATTCACTCTTTTTTCACTCTCATATTCACTATTTTTGGTATCTTATGGCAACTCCTTCCTGCTCATGAAAGTTGAACTTACATAAATCATAAATATTTTCCATATACATTTTTCAAGGATTAGATTGTGGCTTAAGGAGGCTACAGGCAGAAAGATGATGCAGTGATTCTTCCCTTTTCTATGCTCTTTCCATTCAATGTTGCAGCATCTCTTCTTGTTCGGAACAAAAGTTATCCTTTTGCAGTTGCCCACTTTACAAATCCTTAGAAACATGGGAGTGGAAAGCCCTTTTCTGATTTTATTAATGATTTTGTTTTGCATGAGTGTATTGAAGGAGAATGCTATAGTATGCTAAAGACAGATACCTCAGCTATTCTCTGTATCCACTGCTGGAAATGGAAGGATTGACCCTGTCTTCTTGGAAGCGTCTATCTTGTCAATTCTTTGGTATGCTTATTGGTGCATCATTGTATTGGGGAAAACATCAGAACTGTTTTTTAATGTCTATAGTAGAATGGAATAAATTACATGTTCCCCTAGGGAATATAGTATAGTCAGTATAATTATATATAAAATGTCTTTGATTGAAGGTCATGAAAACATGCCCAGAAAGGACAAAAAATGATTAATCAAAACAGCAACACGATGTTTTGGCCAAATGAAATTTGAAAGGTAAATGAATCAATAACAGAATGTAGCAAAACTTCCTTATAGGTTTGCTGGGTGTTAAAATTTTCAGATGTTCTCAAAACGTCTATTTGTTGTCCCTGTACATGTGTGTGCGACATTATTGCTGAAAAAAATGCATTCAGAAGTTTCAAGAATTCTGTTCATGGAAACTGAATCTTCAAAAGCACATACCTGTATTTGATCCCCAAGTGTTTACCAGCTCACTCATTAGGGAACAGAAGTTACACAGTGTGAATTAAATCATCTTCAGTAAAGTTTGCTTTAACTTTCCAGTCCATAGTAAGAACCCTCTGTTGTCAAACACCAGCTAAACAGAAGAGATGTGTGGTCTCATTATTAATATGCTGTGAACAGAATAAATAAATAAATAAATCCATCAAATAAATTGTAACTAATTGCTCATTTAGCTCCACAAATTAATGACTTCTGGCTGAAGCAGTTATAAGTACAGTGATAGTGTACACATCTCGTTTCTAATTAATCAGACATTGTTGTGCCAGGTTGGATGAAGGAGAAATTATTTTATACTATTTGCTGAAGGCCATTGGAGATTTATTTGAGATTATTCTCTTGAAGGCTGCTTCATAAGTAAAATATTCCTTCTTATGAAATGAATCTTTATGCATATCAGCAAGTAAATGCACTGAGGTATAGAGATGGTTTCCTGTGTAAAGATTGGCTTTTGAGACCTATTTACTTCTTTTTCAGAAAAAATGTGCAACTTCTGTTTTGAGGCAGGAGAGGAATGTGGTTGTATTGACTGTCCATACAGGCCTAAATTTGTGTTATTTTGTCCTAACTGGGAACTGTTATGCCAAGAGGAGCATTATGACACTACATGCCAAAATGACTCAGCTAACTTCCTGCTTTGTGGGAAAATGCGTTAGCTGTTTCCCCATCTCTCTTAAACATAGTGGCTTGTGGTTTGGCAGTTTTCACCCTATTCCTGTCCCATTTTAAGAAAATTATTCCTAGGAGGGTACTTAATCTCCCTGCTCACTCAGTAAATACTATAATTTGGACTGCTGTATGGCTGAGGCATTCAAGAAGACTTTTTAGCTTTCTCAGAGGCAATGGGGAAGTAAGCACAGTGAATTGCAAGAACATCAAACAACTTCGACTTCTCTTTGAGAAGTCAACTCTTTGATGAATATGTCCTGACTGATGTCCTGTCTGAAGCAATACTTTGGAAGAAATGCTTACATAATTCTGTGTAATATGTAGAAAGGCCGCATATCTGCCCTAAGCTTTACAAGTCAAAGTTATTCTTTATCATCTGAAGCAGCCATATCTAACAGAATCATGCTTTTCTATTCAGTTACTATTCCATGTCCTAAATTCTGGTTGGACTATAGTGTATTGCATCTTCTTCTGTCCTGAAGTCAGGCTAAGGGTAACTTTCGTTTTTAAGGAGATATATTTTGCAAGAGGCGAGCTGTGCAAACTTCATTTTTCTCCCTCCATCCCTTTGCTTAAAATGACCACAAACATGTTTTACAGGGAATAACGGCCTCACACTCAGTGGCATTTCTGAGACTGCCTACCAAGTGTGTGGCTGTAGTAATAAAACCTTTGTATCATAGCTAGATTGGTTAAATTAGTTATGGACTAAAACCATAAACTCAGTTTTGAGGCTCTTTTCTAGCTGTCATGTGGTAATTATATTTTGGTATGAACCAATGAGGGCTACAATTTCAACTGTTGCCTTTAAAACCAAAGGTTTTGTTGTACCTATTTTTTCAGCTGTTCAGATTACTTCCATTTTAATTAAAGGTAGGTATAAATAGCGTTCTCTGTTTTCACTTGTCTTCTTTTAACCCCTTTTTCTTTTCTCCACCATGTTTTGTAGTATGGAAGAATGTGAAGCCCTTTGCACACGGCTTGCTATTATGGTGAATGGAAGCTTCAAGTGTCTTGGTTCTCCCCAGCACATTAAAAACAGGTATTATATATCAACATTGAATCTTCTGCAGATACCTTCAGTCTCAGAACTGGCTAGATATTTGGTAGTGCCAAGGCATAAATACTTATGACTGCTAAGCACATCTTTTCCTGCCATCACTAAAGTTAAAAAAGGAGCCAATTAGGATATCTCAGCAAGCTAAATTGACATATGGCATTACTAAAATGCTTTGTAGTCTTCACTGGTAATTGAAGAAGACAGATCTGTATCTAAATGAAGCACTTCTGCACTCAACCTGAGAAATGCATTGTGAGATTTCAACATTCTGTGATATAATGGGATACCCTTTAGTTCCTTGTGATAATTTTTCGTAAGAGAAAGAAGCACTTAACAGGTCAGCACAGTAAGGCAATGCATTTTGAACCATTACTGTCTCCTAACAAATTCACTGGTAATTTTAGATATTTATGCTATAGTTTTCTGCTTTCTTTTCCTGGTGTGGATGAGCATCTCTTCTACTTCAACTCTGCTCATAAGTTAATTTAACATCTGTTTATGGGGATGTTTATTTAGAGGATGGGCTGAATTGACCATGAAGAAAACAGGACCAGAAGTGGAAGGCAGACCTGCTGCAACTTAGAGATAGAACATTTACATTCAGTGATAAGTAGAACTTTTATGGCATCCAGACAGCCGGCTGTGTAATGGCATTGCTCATTTACAAGCTGCAAGGCCACAATGGTTTGTACCAGCTCAGCATTTAGCACTCTTGAGTACAGATACACTTGACAATGTAAACAAGCTCTACAGAAACTGTGCTATGTTATGGGTATAAAGCACTCTGTAGTCTCATACAACTTTTTGTCCCTTGAGGGCACTTCTGGCTTTCTGTCCTTTGGATAGAACTGTAGGCCCTTGCTTCTCAGCTGCATTAGCATGGCAGGCCTGAATCATGTTTACCTTAATGTACTCTTTCCTTCCAAGTTTTTTTTTTGTTTTTGCTTTTTTTTTCTTTTTTTTTTTTTTTAACAGCAAAATAGACCTTCAGACCTGTGAACAGGATGGTGAAAAGAACTGAGGTCTGCTTCCATATTTGTGCTTGTTCTGTGTGGTCATATTCATGTTTGCATGCCATTCAGAGTAGTTACCTCAGTTTCTGGAGGCAGGAGAAGCCCTCCAGGAGTTTCCAGTTCTTTTGTTTCTAGCTCTTTTTCTTTGCTATCTAGTACATTTTGGCCAAATTTCAAAGCATAGAAAGGTCTATTGTCCCACTAGCTGAAGTAGTTTAGTAGGACTGCAGGCGCCCTTATTCCTTTTGTAGTAAGAGACAGATGTCTGTAGAAGACAATGTAGACCTCGGGCAGGTAAAAATGCTTTTTGAAGATGTGCATGTCCCCTGAAAAGGGAAAACAGTATTACTAGGTTCTTAGGCACTTCAGTTGAGCGTGTAAGATAGCTATGATAAATGTGGGCATTCTCTCTCTCTCTTTTTTCTTTTTTTTTTTTTAAATATTTCAGATCCTCTGGAGGGTGTACGTGTCTCTGTCTCCTCAGCTTGACCATGTGGGGGGAACATTCCACAAAGTTTAGGTTCACCATTATCCTCTCAGTGACTTTGTCACTGTTTTGCCCCTCCTGATGCTTCCTTTAGCAGCATCTTTTCATCCAGCTTTTTTTGGAAGTAAGAAATCCTAAACATACTCATAATTACACACCATATTCATATAAATAGGACATTTCTTGATTTTTTCTATCCTCTCTCTCTAGATACTCTTTCAGGTGGAGAGAGCTGCTGGGGTTGTTCAGCCTGGAGAAGAGAAGGCTCTGGGGAGACCTCACTGCAGCCTTCCAGTACCTAAGGGGGGCCTATGGGAAAGCTGGGGAGGGACTCTTTGTCAGGGAGCGTGGTGATAGGACGAGGAGTAATGGTTTTAAACTAAAGAGAGGAACTTTAGATTAGATATTAGGAAGAAATTCTTTACTATGAGCATGGTGAGGCACTGGAGCAGTTTGCCCAGAGAAGCTGTGGATGCCCCCTCCCTTGAAGTATTTAAGGCCAGGCTGGATGGGGCTTTGAGCAGCCTGGTCTGGTGGGAGGTGTCCCTGGCTATGGCAGGGGGTTGGAATCAGATGGCTTTTAAGGTCCCTTTCAACCCAAACCATTCTGTGATTCTATAATATACCTCTTTCAGATCACAGTAAAAAATTCAGTGCAGAAGAATAAACTATGTGACATGCTGGAAGAATACTCAAATTAATTCTAAGAACATCAAGACATTCACAGATCAGCCATTCACAAGTCAATGCTGTATCAGCTCCTCTTTTAAACTCTCCAAACCAAGTTCAAGATGAGAATGTTTGGTAGGCATATTCATAGTAATTATTTTTTAAATCTATCTCTCTATATATAAAACAAAAACACTATGTACTAAGATTACATACTACCAGCAGGTTTGTGTTTCTTGTATTGCCATGACTTCAAAGCAAATCAGTAGCATTCATGTGGGTTAATATGTGCACTGGACACCTGTATCACTGAAGCTTTCAATTGAAACTGTGTAGGTGAAGCTGCACGAAGATTTTCATTTAAGGCAAGACAAAAATCCCTTTAACTTCTAGCTTGTTGATTGATTTAGTCTCCAAATTTTCCACACCTATTGTTCAGGAACATATTGAATTTTTCTAAAACTTTAAAACCTTTTATTAGGATAAAATAATCACTAGCTTTACCAAAGGATTTAATTAAAATTATACAGTTGTCTGAATTCTCTCTGACTGCCTAATTCATTTTCTTGGCTCTGAGAGCAAAAACAACTGTAGAGACCGTAGTCTTAAAACCTCATATACAAGCAGCTGTTAAAGCTGCTTTTTTTTTTATTTATTTATTTTTAAATTAAATGTACAGTAAAGAGATTTCCATGCTTTCTTTGGAAAACTTTTGATAAGTGCTGGTGAGAAGCCAAAAAATGTCCTTGTATTGCTATTATTATGTTACTCTAGTTTCCAGTCTTCCCTCCAGACAGACCTACTGACTGTGGTTTTCTTCACTTGTCCATACAGTACTCCATCATAGACTTCAGGTTACCACACACCTAATAAATATGGTCATTGTTAAGGGTTTAAGAAGTCTAGTACCTCTGTATAATTCACCTTCCAAACCTATCTTCGGACAATTTCCAGATATGCTACCATGTGCCTGTCTTGCAGAGGACTTCTCCATCTGCACGAGAGAAGCAGGATTCCTTTACTTACTACTCCAAACCATTGAAATAATTAAGATTTAAATTATTGTAATTGTCATTTTCTCACTTTCCACTCCATCTGTGATTATCCTTATCGTCCTGAAAAATGTCCAGGACCTGAAAGAGTTTATCCTTCCTTCCCATTTTCCTTCCCTCCCTGTGATATGTATATGATAGTCCTGTCATATACTCTCATACGGAGCAAAACTTTTTTCCTTCTAAAATGATAAACCATAAACATTTCTAAATCTTTTCTTTGTAAAAAAGTCTGCCAGCTGAAGAACACTTTCCTTAACAGCCGTATCCACTGGTATGATTGCTGGTTAATTCTTTTTTTTCAGTGTTTACCTGCATTAACACAGTCTAGTGTATTTGTCCCTGCCACCTTCTCAGAGTAAAAAACCCCATTGCTTTACATTTTGTTTAACAAAACTCTTTCATGAAGCAAAGTAAGTGAAATAAAAGCACAAGAAAAACTAATTTTCCTGCACCTGATTTGATCTAAATTACTCATACTATAGAAATTGTTTCTTGATGATGCTTTTGTGTGTTATGTATGTGGATTAATCATACTGGCAGTATACTTAATATTAACAAGCAGGAATTGTACCAAAAGAAATTCATGGGGGCCATCATTATAGATTATTATGGTTTTCTGTTGTGTTAGATTTTACAACTCATGATTTTTTATTTTTCTCTTATTTATAAGCAGCTGTTGATATCTTTGGTCTATCTTCAATTTGTTCTACAAATTAGATTGAACAAATACTTAAAAATCAATTACAGGTAACCTAATCTAGCTTTGACTGGATAAAAGAAAGAAATGTAAACACTGTATGAACATTTAAACCAGAGCACTTTCATAGAGGTTTTATTTATGATAGAATGAGTCCTAGATTTTAAGAAATTACTGCGGAAGCACATTTTAATTTAACATGTGATAGTATTAAAGTCTTAGGATTTTTTTTTCCTCTTTTATATGTAGCTACATTCACTAAAATTACATTTTTCTTCTCTTTGTGGGGATTCTGTCTGTCTTGATGGAAACCATCAGAATTGTTTTATTTGCTTTTCCTTTAGTACCATTCCAGTTATAACTAAATGGTTAGTTATGATTGCCTTTTTGATGGATGTTTGATGAAGTCTTAATGGGTCTTCCTTGGAGCCCTGTTAAATTTCCTTCTTTGCTGTGGTGGGAAGTTTCAAGGATTCAGCTTTCTTTCTCAGTACACTTTCAGCCCTCGGCAGATGCAAAAGACCATAGTCTTGGACTGAATACAGGTTTGTCAGATGGCAGTACAAAATTCTGCTATGAAGGCTATGAGTGAGCTCCAGGAAGATGCTAATGTGCTTTTTAATGTGCATAAAAGCTTCATAGGGATATAAAAAGTGACACATGCTGCTTCTAATGTGTGAGACTTTTTTAATTTTTCCAGCTCTTGTGCAAGCCTGTTACCAAGTGCTCACCCAAAAATGTCTCCTCTCCACAATTGAAGGTATTTTAGATTTTATTCCCAACTGTTGAGCCCTGACTATGTTTATCTGTTTAAACATTTAAAGTACACTCAAATGTTTCTCAGTAGTATGAGTATTAGACTTCTTTAGAAGAGCTCTTTTTTTTTTTTTTTTTTTTTTTGCAGGTGGCAAATTTCTGAATAAGGCCAAAAGAGGTGTTAGCCAGGAAGAATGAATTGAAGAGTAATTTCCAAAAAGTTAGCATCTTAGTTCTAGATATAGTTTGTATGAGATAGATGTGTTAACAGTTGTGCCTATTAAAACAGAATTTCAGTTGACTCCTGCCAACTGAGTCAATTACTCTAAACTGTGAATGGATTACATCTAAACGATCTCTCCAGTATTCTCCATTATACTTAATGTTTTTTTTAAAAAATCACAGAAGCATTTCCATGTTAGGTACAGCTGGCCAATCCTATGGGAACAACATTTTGAGTACCATTCTTCATTTTAGGGCCATCTGGACAGACTTCTTTTAGCTGAAAAATCCATACCAATTTTTCAAGTGCTGGACACACATCAAGTCATTGTTCAAATTGTATCAGCAAGCAATCTGATTAAATTACCCAGCAATTAATCCATTTGTTATAGCAGTTAGAATGGAAGATGTGTTGCCAAGCTATTTACACTTTACATTTTTTTAGAAGGTTGATTAAGAATATTTTATTGCTTTTCTCAAGATAACTCGCATGTGGATTTCTTAAATGGAAAAAAAAAGGTTTAAGTTTAAAGATCTCATGAATATTTCAGCCGTCATTGGACAGTGTGTTATCATACTAACAGGAATATTTGCAGTGACTTTCTTACATAAAATGTAGAAGTGATGATATTCAAAAATATGATTTTTATTCCTGTTGATAGACAACATAAATTCCTTTTGTACATGAAAAACGTATTAAGGCAGTAGATGCATAAATGTGTATTCATGCAATATAGCTATTTTTAAATCTTCCCAGAGGAAATCTTTAAGAAAACAGTTCTACAACTTTAAAAGCATATGCAATGTGAGTTCAGAAATCAAAGCTATCTTCATACTCATAAAAAACTTTGTGCAACATTAGTTCAGCCCTACTCTGTGTGTACATCACAATGCAATTTTGGGGGGTGAAATTTTATATGGTGTTTCCTGCAGGACACTGCAGTATAGCTGCGTACTTGTATTCTCTTCCCCTAGCATGTGATCTGTCTTTACTAGGCATTTTTCAAACCTGTCTCTAAAAATACTATTATCAGCATTCATTAGAGCAGTGCTTTGTAAATATTAACATCTATGTTTTCAATGATACTTCCAGGAAACAGGATTTGAAATAATTATCTCCATTTTATAGAGAAGTAACTGGAGCATGACAAATATGCTAAAGTTAAAAGGTTTTGGGTAGCCAATCTGAGCAGTTTATGACTAAATATTTTAGCAATACCTAGTGCTTGCTATTCTCAAAACCACAAAGCCATTGCTATTTTCAGCTGTAGCAGTGAGTGTTATGAAAGTACTATGAATTCTTTCTGCAGATTGGAGCCCTAGGTCTCAAGGTGGGCACTTAGCAGGGTAGGAAGCAGTAGTGAAAAATGTGGTCTGAGTGAATTACCACAGGTCACAGAGGTGTACTGGAGTGGAAGGGTAGGATTTGCTTCCACAGAGCCATTCTCATCCACCAGAACGGTGAAGCACTTACTCAGCAATCTGCTGTCTTACTTACAACATTTTCCAGATATTTCAGTAGACAAAATCAATTCTCTGAGCATTTACCTCCAGTTTATCTTGTAAACTCTTCACGGTAGGGATTTCTATAAGACATACTATGCAGTGATGCAATTAAAGCTTATATAATAATGCAGATATTCCAGTTGTTTGAATGTGGATTTCAGAGCTGACCTTCATTCTAACATTTTTTGAACTTGAGAATTTGAACTTAAATTGTTGGTAAGGTCCTTTCAATAGACATCTTAGTGTATAATATTCTGATAAAAAAAAATCACTACAAAAACAAACAGAAAACAGTGACAGAAACACATAGATAATATTACTTCCTTCTGCTTTTTTGACTGTTGAGCCCCAGAAGGCACTTTAAGGAACTGTTGTTCTGGTTCTTTGTAGGCTCCGCCATCAGCCTTGCATAGAATTACAGTGCTGCTCTTCCTATTTCTCAGGGAATGCAATATGTAAGTAAAAAAAGAGTAACAGATCTCTGATACTTGCCTGTATATGCAAACACAAGCACATATACATACATTTGTACAGGGACAGATTTTGTGTGCATACAGTTGTACATACAATTAATAAGATTTTTTGAAGTTTTTAGCACATATTTGGAAATCATACCTAAGCATTTAAAAACCTGAAATTCAGACAGCATGGTAACATTGTACCCTGCATTGTTCATAATCTGAGACTATCACTGTTATTGCAATGATATTATTGAATATAGAAATTTACTTTAGGTGACTTTGTATGAAAGCTTGG
This sequence comes from Anser anser, assembly GCF_964211835.1. NCBI lineage: Eukaryota > Metazoa > Chordata > Aves > Anseriformes > Anatidae > Anser > Anser anser. The sequence continues at coordinate 74,047,410 of NC_139721.1, read as the reverse complement.
AGTATATGTGAACACAAATGCATGTACAATGTACTTGAACAAGTATTACTTGTTGTTTTAATAGCTGTTTTTATGTTTCTATTGTTATCCTGGAAAAATCATAATCAACTAAAAAAAGATGAAACAATCTATGAATAGTATATGGAAGATAGATTTTGTAAGTTAGTTGTTATTGCATCTAATTAAGTTTTTATTGTTTGTTCAGCAGCACTAAGGTTGTTCTGAATAATTGCAGAATGAATTTGAATTTTACAAGTTATTTTTGCATTTGATAGTAACAATTTTTTTAAAAATAAAGCAAGTATTTCACATACCTCAAATTTAGAAACCTTTCTTCTATCTTAGATATTGTCTTTCTATACCTCTTAATAGTGAATGACCTGAATCTGTATCCTGTGCCTGAGTAATCATATTGGAATAAGTGTTGGCTTGTCTAGATGAGACTTTATGGAAAGCAGAACCTTATCTGTCTGTAAATGAATGCAAACTGAAACATCGTGGCAAACAGCTCAGTATCAAATTATTCTCCTTCTTTGATTTATGGCATATATTCTAAAAGATGCATTTCCTTTCAAACGTTAAGTGCCAATGTTCTTTTTATTTTTTATTCAATAATGTCATTTTGGAGTATTCTTTTAATCACTCAGACTAGTGCTTATATAAAGTATGCACATTATATTTCCACAAGTAAACTTTTCGTGAGCTGTAATTTTTTGATGTGTGTGTATAAATATATACTTACATACATGCACACACACAAACACACACACACATACATATATACACACACAGATGCTAAAACTTAATAGCATAATATTCTCCAGGAAATGTAATCTTTGTTGATTTTATTTCAAAACAACAACAACAAAAAACGTAAGGATGATAAGATTTGATTTGATTTGATTTGATTTGATTTGATTTGATTTGATTTGATTTTCATCAAGGCTTAGGAAATATGGCCATGTTCTTGATTTCCTGGGGTTACATTCAGCAATTTTGGTGTGGGGAAAGAAGAGTTATGGGTTTGGAAAGAGTGTGATTCAAGGAGCTGGTCATACTTGACTATCTTGTAAATTAAAACAGTGGTTTCTAGATTAGGTTTTGTTTGTTTGTGAACAAGCAAACTCCTAACAATTTCAAAGGAAATTGTTTATAATAGAGATATAATAAAGACTATTGTAGAGCAAATAGAAAGAAGTCTGCTGATACTGGACTTGATTTTTTACCTTTCACAGAAAACAGGATGTCATGGGCTAGCTCTGAAAAACACTGTGTTAGTACCTTTAGGGACCCCTTTTGACCATCCAAGTGTAGGCTCATCTGAGTACAAGGCATTGTATTTCAGGAACTTTTCTTATTCCCACTCAAATCTCTAACCCAGGACCTCTGAAAAATGGGCAGAAGAGAACACTGAGAAGTTAGTATTACTTGGTTTGCTTAAAGTGGTAGCCCCTCTACTCGGTATGAGAATTTTTAGCCTTTTGGCAACTGAATGTACTTCCATTCCTACTGCAAAGCTAGAAGGAGCCCCAAGAAAGCATCCTGGGGGGCTTGCTCATAAATTTGGCTACACCTTAGTCCATTGTGTGACTGCAGCTTGGGTGGACATACATGTGAACTAACTTAATATTATCTATCCTTATACTATTGGCAGCATGGCTGCCATCATGGCTACATCAAGGGCTGGAAACCCCCTCCGAAAATGGGGGAACCATTTGGGAAGTTAGCCCAGGCTGACCTCTACTTTGTTATATTTTTACTACCAGCTACAAGGTCAGACCAAAGACCCATCTAACATTGTATCCTCTCTGTCTAATACTGGCCAGGAGGGAAAAGTAGGAGGACCAGATAAGCACATTAAGATACTTTTTCAGATTACTCAGCAAGCCTTCAGCAATTTGCTTCTTAGAGATTTCCTAAACCAGAAAAGCCCTTAGTGGATTTTCCCCGGCCCCCCCCATGAATTTCCCTAATCTCTTACTCAGCTCATGTCAAATCCTGGCACCCAGCATATCCTGTGTCAATGAGTTCTATGGTTTTCATGTGCTATATGGAAAATTAGTTTCCCTTACTGAATTTGAATTCCTTTCGCTCTAATTCATTTTGATGGTCTCTGGTCTTGCATGAAAAACAGGATCATAGGAGAGTGAAGAAGCAATCATTAATTGTGTTGTCTAGGCCAGTCATGATTTGGGGCACCTTTCTACCACCTAGACATCTTTTTTTTCTGTGCTGAAAAGTTTTAGCCTGTTTTGTAATTCCCAATTGTTCCATTTTACAATTGTGATTTTTTTTCATTCCTTGTTCCATTTTAAGTTCCATTTTTCCCTCATTATTTGAGCTGCTCAGTGAGCTTGAAGACCCATGCAATTACAAGTGTGGAGCAGTTGGATGCATTTTGTAGTCTTTGCTAAGTTCATACTTCTTCAGTTGATGCTGTTGTTAATACTCAACTACTTTAAAATCAGTCTGGGAATGTATGTGTTAGTTTCAGTCTCATGGTTGCATTTTAGTAGATAAAGCACTCAAATAATTCTCCTAGAACTGCTGATGAAGTGAAAGTCAAGCTTAAACAACTAGCTTGACTGAGAGAAAAGAGAGAAAAGATAAAGAGCAAAAATATTTTTTGTTAGAATATGTGTTTGTGCGTGTGTGCATACACAAATAAAAATGCAGGTGTTGTTAAAGTGAGTGATAGAAATTAGCAATGGAAAATATCTTTGTTGAATAGCTTTGAAGAGATGGTGATTCTTTTGCAACAGATGGCTGCTGAACAGGTGTGCTGGCTCAACTTAAGCCATTTTAATGATAATGTTTCCCTCCTTAGGTCTTGAACTATCAGTTGTTAAAGGTTTGATTCTAACAGTGCTAATCAAACCAGATTGTGCTTTTCCCTGTAATTCCACTTTGGGTTTCTGAATTAATTATATAGTCTGATTCAGAGAGCAAAACAGAGTGAAAACGAATGGTCAACTCAATTTCCACTGCCTCAGTGTGCTACGGAAAGCAGCTTGCTGATTATAGCAAGGGGAAATGTTTATTGCTGATCAGCTTACTCTGTAATGGGAGCTGCTTTACTGAAGTGAATTATAAAATCAAGGTATAGAAACATCGTAATTTGACTAGCCAGAAGAGAAAAAAATCTTTTAAAGCTTTTTATTTGTACTGTGCTCGTGTTCATGCCGTTCACAATTTAGAATTAAAATGAAGTTGCACGGGCTTGTTGGTCTTTGCTAATCAGAATTTTGATTCATTTTCTTTGGAAACTTCATTTCGTGCAACAATTTTGTTTTACGAGACCATTGAGCATCTCCATAAGCCAGCATTTTTCAAACTGTGATTCAACAGTGGATGTCTAGAAATGCCAGAAAACTGATCAGAATCAGTGATCTCTTGTAAAATGTTGCCTCAGGTTGGCTGTCATCTAAACTGAACACCCTTGTTAACTATATCCATCTTTGTAACATCTTTTTTATTGTCATATGTATTTTTGCAGGGAGGATGCTATGCATTTAAAAGATTTAATTAGAGATCTATTATGTGTTAGTAAATCATTGTGAAGCAAACCACCCAGCCACTGCTTTGGATTCTACCCTGTTCTGGATCCCTTTAGTGTAACAGCACTGTTCATCTGTCAGGTCACGCTGCTCAGTGAATAGCTGGTACCCTGCAGCTTGGAATGGAGAGGATTTATTCATATAATGTCCTTCAAGAACAAGCAAACAGGACACTGAATCAAGAATGTTTCTTCTTACTATAATTCAGTTGGTTCAGCGGCTGTATTTGGCTAAAAACAAAATCAACTCCCTCCCCCCTTCCAAAAGCAAAACAACCAAAGGCTTTATAACAATGGAGGTACAGCATAAAATAAAAGTTAAAGCCCTTACGTTGCTCTATATGCATTATAGATGAGGGACATAAGGTGCTTCATCTGAAGTATTTAGCTGGCAGTTACTTAGACAGTGGTTAAACTGGACATGTCTCCAAATAGTCCTTATTATTTTTGTTACACTTTGATTGAGATTCTGTAGACATTATTTTCTATATTTGAAAAGGGCAGCATCATAGAGTATGCTACAATATTTACTTCTGCTTTGATCATGTGAAAACGTGCTTCATAGCTGTCGGATCCAATTAACTCGGTCACTACCCTGAATCACAGAGGTGTACCCAGGAAGGGGCATTGGCATGAGGGAGCAATAGGGAGAATAGGTAATAGAAATAGAAGAATGGAGTGAAGGATTTGGGGATGAGTCATTCTGGGGCTGGAGCCTGAAAAAAAGGAAATAACATTGGAGTGAAAGATATGGGAGTGGTGGAATGGGAAGGTAGAGGAACCACCAGGTTTCTGGGAGGATGTGGACACGCAGCCAGAGCTCCCTGTCGCCCTCCCAGATCTGCCTTTCCGTTACTCCTGGACAACAGAGAGCAGCAGTGGCTTGGTGCCAGTAGTAAAGTCCCAGCAAAAACCCATGCTGAGAGCATTGCCACGGGTGAGAGGAAAGCTCTTCCAACTTGGCTCTGGCTGGGCTTTTTTCCCTAGTGAATAACCAAGCCAGTGAAGACAACGGGAGGGTGTGTAGCTGCAGGGAGGCATGCAGCAGCCCTGAGTCACCCCATCTCTGCTGAGCTCTGCCCTTGCCCCCAGTGCTGCATAACTTCTGTCACTTAAGCAACACGTGTGAGGCTCTGGATGTGATTTCAGTGTTGGTAGATGTATTGGAACTTCAACAACAGGTAAATCTAACAAAAAATAATGTGTTGGTTAGATTGAAACAGATTGTGTGGCCGAAGAGCTAAAGAAAATTCATTAACTTTGCCACCTCCCTAAATACCTGTGTACTTTGTGTATCTGTAAAAACATATTGTACACATATTTGCTGAAATAAAAACTGTCCTGCTTTGTTAAAAGGTTTGAAATAGTGTTACATCATCAGAAAAGTTAAAATAAAGGATTTCTTTTTTTGTTTGTAACTAGAAAATTTCATAGCTTTTTTTTTTCTTTTGATAACTCTTCAAAGCAGTGTTGTAATTAAAGTATCCTTTAGTTAGCCTAAGGTACAAAGTATAATAAAATATAGTATTGTAACTAAAACCTATGGATAACAAAGTTTTTTTTTGTTTGTTTGTTTTCTGTTTGTTACCATTAATTTAACAACTTTCTCATTGAAATCAGTGTCTGCTTTTTATAGTATAATGCTAATATCCCAGTGATAATGCAATAGGCGTACATGATGTTATTTACCATAATCATTACAGGAAAACTAAATGAAAAAAGAAATATATTCTTCCTGACTTCATAGAGTAGATGACTGGATCTATGTTTCTGTGTATCATTCTCAGGTTTGGGGATGGCTATTCTGTCAAAGTTTGGCTGAGCAAAGAAATAAGCTCTCGAAGAATGATTCTGGACTGTCTACAGCTGCATTTTCCTGGAGCACAATTTAAGGTACAGCTGAAATTCCTCATCATAGTAATTATTCTACAACAAGATTAAGTGTGGGCTGATAAGAACAATGTATACATGTTTATATATATTGATTTTTTTTTTTTTCTGGAGAAGTATGCATATGCATCTTTTTCATTTTCCTATTAAGCAATTTTTAAAAATCTGACTTGTAATATTGATTAAATCAACTCCAAATGGTCATTTAGGCAACATAAACAAATAGGTCCTTTCTCTATGTAATAATTTTCTTGTGATTTTATTGTTGACCAAGATAAACTTGCTTTTTTGTTCACCTGTATTAGGAATGAAGTGAGTTTGCTGAGAGTGTAGTTAAGGTCCACAGCTGGCAACTCTGTCTTTACTGAGATTCTTTTATTTGATATGAAACCTTACAAAAGACCTATAGTAATTAGATTCTCTCTCTAGATATATGGTTTTTTTTTTCTTTTTTAATACATATATTTTCCCAGGAAACTTACCAATAAAGCATAGAATTAAGAGAGAAAGACTTTTCTCTGGCTGAAATGAAGTTTAGTAAATAAATAAATAAAACTGAAGAGCATCCTACTGCAGAAATTGTTACTAAGGATTCTTTTATATCCTATCCCATTACATTATAAATTTTCCTTTGTTTTCATTTATATCTGTGTTAGTTCAGTGCAAGGATCAAAGGCAATCTTATGATGTACAAAAGCTCAAAACAAGCACACAGATTAACAGAAAATTTCCCTTTCTTAGATACCAGCCACTTGATTACATAATGATGAGGGAATCCAATATTTTTTCATTTTGTGTATAGTCAAAGTGGGTATGTGTAAGCCTACTGGTAACTAAACTTTGGTTTACTGCCTCATGTCTTCCCAAACTCCATTGCATCAGGGCTACCATCAATTAAATTTGAATCCTATAACATAAAAGAGTCCTAAATTTATATATCTTTTATGAGATTAACAAAATGTCATCTCAGAACATGCACTAAATACGTATGTTCCAAGTAAGAACATTTCATTTAGCTACCAATGCAGGCAAAATATATTCTTATTTAAAAGCTCATATTGTTAATTTGCAGTGAAGGTCTACTGAAACCAGACTGGTTAAAGCAAATACAACTTCATCATCGTGTGCATTCACTTTTATCTGTTTTTATTATTTTTACTTTTTTACAGGGACAGCATCTTAACCTGCTTGAGTACCATGTCCCTCGAAGCGAGGGATGCTTAGCCGAGCTCTTCAGAGTCCTAGAGAACCACAAAGATTTTCTCCAAATCAAACACTACTCCATTAACCAACCCACGCTGGAACAGGTATTTTTTTTTTTTTACATTTTTTTTTAACATTCTTTCTGTGTTACTGTAATTATTGATGCATTAAAATCATTTGCTGGATGTATGTGATAAACCAGCAGTTGCAGACTGTCTCAGATCTACACAGTAACATGTGAACCCTACTGCTTTTACACTGCAGGTGAGCACAGTCAAAGCAGCACATGAAGCCACATGCTTGTATTATATGTGCAAGCATGATTACTGCTTAGATGCATCCCATTCTGTATGAGATGAGAAGGCAGGACTGTGAACTACCCACCACAGTATAAAAGTTGGGATCTTACCAACACCCTTCAAAAGACTGAACAAGTCTGTAAATCACAGTAAACCATAGGCTTACAGGACATTTTCCTTTGAGTTTCCTTTTTTTTGCAGTGAGTGTTATGCTGCACAATAGAGAACAGTGGAAATGCACAAACAGACAGAAGAGACCCCGCTATTAACAACAAAGAAATCCTATTTGGGCAGAAGGAATAGGAGAACAATAGCAAGGGTGGGATTTCTGAGTGGCTGTGATGTGTTAGAGCATTCTTGTATGCAACTTCTTGTTATGTATTCTGCAAACTGACGGAGTCACATCTAGTCAAAATATTAATTTGTATGATAAATGGTGTGAACATATTCCTTTTACCCTTGTGCAAATCATTAGTGAAATATTCTGATTTGTACTAATCTTTTAACTGCTTGTAAATTATCTATTCACTGAATAGCTGAATGTACGATGATTCCAGTCTGATGATTGTTCAGGAGTTGTTCACTCAAGCTTACTTCCTCTGCATTATTCATGGTGATTCATCACCTCAGTCACCTACTCTTGTTTCTTCTCCCTGACTAACTGAGTGTCAGTCTTAAACAGGAAAATAGTTCTCTTGAATAACAAACACCCTTATTACCCACCCTGTTTGTTTGCATGTGAATAATATGATCATTTGAATCAAGAATAGCCATCTTTCCCTCTCCATTCCTTGCTGTCAAATAGTTGTGTGATTTAAAAGTAAACAAGTCTTTCTGTAGTAAGATCTGTTCAGAAAAAAAAAATAAATATATTCATATATAAAGGAGGCACATGAGTTGTTGAATCATTACTGTGTAGTGTTCAGAAGTATACCTTTGCCTTGAAATATCTGGACTTTCATCTGTGTGATGGTGGTTGATAGAAACAGCAGGCTAAAGTTCTTCTGGCATGCCATTTAAATGCAAAGTAAAACAATTATTTCTCAGTAACTTGTGTAGCAGTAAAATATGATTTTCATATATAAGTTGGTAACTCATTTTACCGTTGTTTTTATAGTTCATCAACCACTGTGTTAGCTGGAGAGGTGAAGAGGGTTTATTTATAGAGTTTACAAAACATATCTCTAGGGGGGTTCTTGCAGCATAAACTATTAATTTTTGTGTCAGAAAAGCTTAGAAAAGCAACTGAAAAAAATCACCAGCTACGTCTCCAAAGTTTTTGTTCAAATACTGTTATTTTGAAAGTCCTACTTTTTTCTTGCCTTACAGGTATTTATTAATTTTGCTACACAACAGCAAGGTACCTCGCCTTCTTCACAGGAACCTCCCATCGTTCATCAAGACCACTTGCCAGTCTAGGCTCACAACAGGATAGAGCTTCAGCAGCATTTGTGTGTGTGTATGTTTGTGTATATATACACACATTTTTTTATGTAATAAAACTTTCAGCTTTTAACAGTTTGTGAGTGAGGAGAATATAGTAGGAGCAGAGGTGAGTTGGCATTTGTAGTCCAGAAGGAATGATACGAGTTCTCAGTAAAACAGGACTAGTTACATGCAGACCAAAAATCTGCCAGAAAGTAATGCTTTGAAATGAACTGGAATTTTATAATACACATGGCCTAATTAATGCAGCTTTGTGTAAGAAAAAAAAGCTGATCTGAAATGTCACTGTGTGTAGTGGATTTTTTATTTTTTTATTTTTATTTTTTTGTGGTGGATCTATATTCATTTGACTACAGTAATTTTCTCTTGCATGCACACTTAATAACTGATTTTTAGCAAGGTAAGAAAAAAATCATTGAATGGTTGAAATAGCTAGGCTATCACCCAATATTTTTATTTAATAGCACAAATTGAGAGCCTTTTGACTTCTGCATTAATTCAGATCTGTGTTGTGACAAGCTAAATTAGCCTTTTTATTGTATAAAGGATGCACTATATTCCACGAGGGTCTATGTTAAAGAGGGTATTAGTGTACTAGTCTGCTTCCCAGTTATGTTAAGTAAATTTAATAAGGCTTCATAAATCATACTTGACAATGAGTTTTCCCTTACGCCTACAGGTTGCTGCTGGTGGAATTCTCAAGTATCTTTCTAATGACCTATTTCCTTTTCCCCAGCTTTTTTTTTTTTTCTTAAGAAAATGTCAAAATTCTGTTTAAGGGGCATATTAAAAAAATAAGCTAAGCGTTCAAACATTGATCAATAAACTTTTCAATAATTGTGTATTTTGTTGCTAGATGCTTCCTATGAGGCAATGCCAAAGCCTTCAGCCTGTGCACATGTAAAAGAAGTGAACTCTAATGAATAAAAACTCCTTTTGTTTTGTGGAAAAAAAATAATGAAAAATTTCTTGGGGTAAGCTGCTGGCTTTTTCAAGTCAAGCCCTTTGGCAATTCTGTAAAAGTAGCTGATATCACTTTTGTTGGACTATATTGCTCAATAGTTGAAACTGTAGAACTCGTGACTTGGAAGTGTATTGCTGGGTTCTGGGGTGGGCAGGGTAGGTGGGAGTTATACCTTGAGATTGAAAAATCTGATTTTAAAACATCATTTTTTTTAGTGCTAATGATCAAATTCCCTGCTGTACAGTGATGAAATATTAAACAACAACAACAGCAAAAAAATAAATAAAAAAGTATTTGTGTTTTAGGCTTTGCAAGCTGACTCAGAAGACTGCTTATTAATGCTTTTACTAACACTTGGTTTGTTGTTGTGGTTTTGTCCCACTTTGGTTTTCTAAAATTAGAATTCAGGTTGCCTATTTTTATAAAGGTGAAATGAAGTCCTAAAGGAAAAAAAAAAAAAAGTGAAGATTTACAGACTTGACATACAGACTTGTATGTATCTATAGATCAAAGCAAGTGAGTTTATGAAATTACTTTCTTACCCTGGTACAATGGGATGGCTGTGTCTGAGGTGAAAACAATTAACTTTTTTCTGAATGACGCTGGGAGTGTGAAGTTTCTCAGGTTTACAAACAGAACAAGAATGGTCAGTCTTCAGTCTTAGCAGTGTGTGAAAGAAGTAGGGGGCAAAAGAAAAAGCAGGCAGATGCTGGAAATTTCGGCAGAAATGGGGGTATGCTAAGAGTGGCCTGCTTAGGGTGGAAGAAACTGAATGTACAAAGCACAACCAAGCATCTTTGAGTCATAGTCTGAATCCACTCAACAGAAGAAAGCTTCTGGAGCTGTTGCTAGGATGGAAAAATAGAAAGGAAAGTATGGCAAGAAGATGGGTATAGGGCTTTTTTTTTTTTTTCTTCCCTGTTGCTATGTTTATGTCTGTAAATTAGTGGCATTATGATTGATTGGCTTGCTTTCTTTTTTATTTTATATTATTTTTATTTTTTAATAATCTCTAATAACTCTGTCTTTCAACCATCACAAGTCCTTAAAAAAGGAACAATACATGAGGAAATTTAGAAGGTTGGTTTTGGGAAAGGGAAGCGTGTCAGTTCTCGGGGCATAAGGCAGCTTAGCTTAAAAGTCCCATTTGTATAGAATTGTGACAAGAATGCCTATTTCTGCCTAGGAAGTGTGACAGGGAGTTGAATTAATAAAACAGTCCTGCAGCTTTCTTAGACCAAGGGAAGCATTAAAGCACACAGGACTTGTGTGGTGAAACTGAAAAATGGTGGCCTAGCTGAATGTGTAGATAGAGGAGCTTTTTCAGGGTTTGGCTGTGTAACACTAATTAAATGTCATTTTTATTAAAATGTGAAAGATTATATTAGTGTAATAGATGAATACAGTAAATAAGGTTTACTTCAGACTGATGGTTGAGTAAATTCAGTTAACAGTGTTTTTCTTTTTTAAAATTGCTTCATATGCATCTCAGGAGACCCAATTTAATTCAGGCAAGTAGCGAACAATGTTTGTCTCCCAATCCTTTATGGTTGAAGAAGGTCAAAATCTAATTGAGTTCCAGTATACTGGGTTCTCTCTCAGAGGACATTTTCCGTCTACTTGAATTGCTGCATTCCTGAAATATGTGTTTCAAGACCAGTTTTTGAAGATTTTTTTTAATTAAAAATAAATAAATAAATAAATAAGTCCTAAACTAGGAGTCTGGACAGAAAAGGCCATTTATATGTTAATGATGAAATAGTCCTTGAATTCACAGAGCATGCAGAAATACCTCTTCTTCTAACACTCCTGAATTTTGAATCAAAGACGGCTGAGGATTCAAAACAGTAACTTTTCTTGTGAGACTTTTGATAGGGAAGGTTCATGGTATTTCAACTTGTAGTTTCCCTTAGTATGAATGTATTCCCTTCACCCCGGGTCTTAAACTGGGATTAAGCTCAAAATTAGAAATTCAACTGAAATTCTCAAATGCTCAAAATTGAAGCTGGGGAGATGATTTTCATACTTTAAGGGACTATTCCATTGTCTAAATCAACAGAAGAGCTTCTGCCAACTGTAGTGCTGATTATTTCATGCCCTATCTTAACTTTCATAAAGTTATAGGAAAAGGTGGGCAAAAATAAACTGTAGGGCTGAACCTTAGATCAAAAGACCACAAATTCAGTAAAGGTGGTGGGGTAATGGGAGTAGTAGACAGGATGGCAAAACTCTTGAACTGATATTTTGCATCCTGCTTCATATTAAATTTCTGAATGCATTTCTGCCCCAGAAAAAAAAAAAAATCCTGGTTTGATTCAGTCATGACCAAAGATGGTAAATTTCTCTCAGGGTAGTGGAAAGTATGTACCCTGACTGGGATGATGATGGGAGCCTTTTGAGCTTGTTTGTCCTTATGAAATTTGAATAATTGGGGTCTGAAATCTCCTAAATTAGGGAGTTGAATCTGGCTGTTGTTGGAGCTGTTCAACTCATACATCAGTCTAAACCTAATTTAGCTAAGAATATTACTTTCCTGGTCCTTTCCTAGTAAGTAGAAAAGCTGACAGTTTCTTTGATTCAGTTTAATGTGATTTAATCTTTTTATGTCAGCACTTTCAATTTTTCTTTCTAAAGAATAGGGAGATCAAAGCTAGCAATGTGAGTATCTTGCTTTAAGTGATTGAGAGCCAGCTAGGTCAGACAATTTTCCTGAGATCTACAGTAACTAAAAAGAAGATGCTTCCTGAGTTGCATGTTAGGTACTTGCAAATAAAACTAATGCAAGTGCAATGGAACGGGGCAGCATGTGTAAAGCAGAAATCACAGATACCTTGCTATTACAGAGAAAGCAATAGCCTGCTGCTTTCACCAGGCAAGGTTCTGCTGAATGTTTTAACAGATGAATTCTCCATGCTGAATGATGATATGGATCACTGAAGAAACCAAAGCATTTTTTTTCTTTATTAAATTTTAGCAACACAGTGAATATTGTTTCAGCAGTGCCCTCATGCGTATTGCTACGTGGAAATACATGTTGGGGTAAATTCTGGCTTCTTCAGCAACGGCCACAAGAAAGCTGTAATCACACTTTTGTGCTGTAAAAGTATATGCACATCCTTAACTTAAGCAGATCAAACTGGCGATGTTCATATTCACTTTCCCACAAAAGACAAGTGGAGAAACAGAAAATATAAGCTATAAAAGTAAATGGTTAAGTTAACAGGTCAGATTTCCGTGTGCAACTAATTTATTCCAGCTACAGGATAAAATACGTGTATAATTTTGCTGCCTGTTAAGCAGCTGGTGCCATGGACAATTTAAAGAAGTGCCTTAGGATTCAGCTGACTATGAGGCACCCAGCAGGAAAAGAATAGGATCCTCTAATGTGCTGCAATTTAAGGTAAGATCAGTCAGGAGTTCTTCCACCCTCATACTGAGGTAGTAAATGCTGGTTTATAATTAAGTGTATTGCATATAATTAAACTCCTCTTCTATGCACATTATACACATTATTATATTCAGTAACTAGATCCCTGTAAAATCTTAACAATCCTCTCAGAGTTAAATCATTTGGAACTTGATTCAACTTCTACGAAAAGTGAAAGTGGTTTTTTTTTCTTTTTTTTTTGATTCAGAGCTGGTTCTTCAGACTTTAAAAATTATGGCTAAGGAGAACTTGAGTGCTTGAGTGAAGGAATGTGTGGCATTTATTTTGAGTAAAATGGAAAATTCACATAATAATCTAGCTAAGGAGTTGTAGTCATCCAGGACTTTGTAGCTGATAATAATTGTCTAATAAAAAGAACATCAAATTATTTTCTTAATAGAAGTCATTAATATGTATCAATTCTATAAGTAATATGTGAATCCAGTACAGGTTGAACCTAGATCTGAGAGCATTCTCAGTATATGAAAGGTAAGCATTAAGGTAATGCACATTTTGAAGTTTTTATTTTTTTAGTTTCTTTTCCCCAAAGATAACTAAATGATTAGAAGTGATACTTGCCAATGGCCAACTAGTCACTTAAAATGCTTATTGATGGCCCAGAGCTGAGGCTGTTCACATGCTGTTATTGAAACAACTGTATTTTACTAGTCTCTCTCTTTTTTTTTTTAAATTTAATTGATTAATTAATTTATTTATTTTTACTGAATGCATGGTTTGGTTTAACCAGCAGTAAAAGCTATTGCACAAAATATATTTTGAAGATTTTTTTCTTCTTTTTGCAAACTGTGCAATTAAGAGATAGATTTTCTAGATGTATAGTAATTGAGGCAAACTCTTCCAGTGCCTCACCACCCTCTTGAGTGAAGAATTTCCTCCTCACATCTGACCTAAATCTTCCCTCTTTTAGTTTAAAACCGTTTCTCCTTGTCCTATTATCATCTGTCTGTGTAAAAAGTTGCAGTCCATCTTTTTTATAAGTTCCCTTTAAGTACTGAAAGGCCACAATGAGGTCTGCTCGGAGCTCTCTGTTCTCCATGCTGAACATCCCCAGCTCTCTCAGCCCTTTTTCATAGGAGAGGAGTTCCAGACCTCTGATTATCTTCATGGACCCACTCTAACAGCCCCACATTCTTCTTGTGCTCGGGGCACCAGACCTGGATGCAGCACTCAAAGTGGGGCCTCACAAGGGCAGGGCAGAGGGTGACAATCACCTCCCTCGACCTGCTGGCTGCTCCTGTTGATGCAGCCCAGGATGCAGTTGGCCTTCTGGGCTGCAAGCACATACTGCTGGCTCATGTCGAGCTTTTTGTCCACCAGAATCCCTGAGTCCTTCTCTGCAGGGCTGATCTCAATGAGTTCTTCTCCCAGTCTGTACTCATGCCTGGGATTGCCCCAGCCCGGGTACAGTACCTTGCACTTGGACTTGTTGAATCTCATGCAGTTCACATTGGCCCATTTCTCATCTTGTCCAGGTCCCTTTGGATGGCATCCTTTCCTTCTGGTGTATCAGCTGCACAATCTGTTTTTAATTCCTTCAGGTCTGCTCTTTCACTGTGCCAAAGAAGTAAGTATTGGTTGGATCAAAAGGCAATGGTGTTGAGAAGTGTGATGAAGACAGATGCAGTTGTCTAATGTGCTCTGAAGATATGACAGTAGAGGATTTCAAAAATGTTAAGTATAAATAGCCAAAATAATTTCCCCCCAAAAAAGAAGGTATAAACAAAATGAGTAAATTACTCGTTTCAGGCTGTGAAGGAAGATAGTGGCAAAATTATGAAAAGAACCCTTTTTCTGAGATTAGTGAAACAAATATGTCGTCTTGTCATTAAGTTTAGAGACAGCCAGAGCATCTGCATTTTTTTCAGTCCATTGGTCTCGTCTTGTAAGACAGGTCTCTCCATATTTAAAACTAAATAGAGAAAGACTAGCTCAGGGGATTTGAAATGAGAAACAGTTTTATTTGTAGGTCAGTTTTTCAAAGCCATCCCAGGTGTGCAGCCAGATTAAAAGAGAGAGGGTAGGAGGGGAAGGGGGAATAAGGTAAAAGAAAAAGGGAATAGAGTGAAAGGAAAAGTTTATTTATTTATTTATTTTTGAGACAATTTGTATTGCTGTAAGATTGAAGTGAAAGAACACTGGAGGTAGGCTACCAGTGTTATTGTGTTTCTCAGAGCCACAGGAATAGTAGAGAGGCCATGCAAAGTATTTTGTGGAGGGAAGGACACAAAAAGGAAGGACTCTCATAAGAGAACAAAGAGAATCTTTAATGCTAATGGAAAAGAAACCTGACATAACACAGTAGTCTTGGTAATATCCATCAACACTACCAGGCCAAATTTATTTCCCATCCGGAGGGTTGATCGTTATATATGAACTTGGCTGGTATTGTGTTGATCACCCACAATTCTGCTCACTTCTGGGGCCTTTGGTCATTTTTTGACATCCCATTGCCAACAGTGAGTATAAGATGGAACACTGACATGTCAGAATAGCAGAATCTTATATTCCTATGAATGCATGAAGGAAACCTGGCTGCACGTACAGACTGGGCGATGAGACGCTGGAGAGCAGCCTAGAAGAGAGGGATCTGGGGGTCGTGGTAGACAGCAAGTTGAATATGAGCCAGCAGTGTGCCCTGGCAGCCAGGAGGGCCAACCGTGTCCTGGGGTGCATCAAGCACGGCATCGCTAGTAGGTCAAGGGAGGTGATTGTCCCGCTCTACTCTGCGCTGATGCGGCCTCACCTCGAGTACTGTGTGCAGTTCTGGGCAAAAGGACATGAAACTGTTGGAGAGTGTACAGAGGAGGGCTACGAAGATGGTGAAAGGCCTGGAGGGGAAGACGTACGAGGAACGGCTGAGGTCACTGGGCCTGTTCAGCCTGGAGAAGAGGAGGCTGAGGGGAGACCTCATCACAGTCTACAACTTCCTCGCGAGGGGGAGTGGAGAGGCAGGTGACCTTTTCTCCATTAACACCAGTGACAGGACTCGCGGGAACGGGGTTAAGCTGAGGCAGGGGAAATTTAGGCTTGACATCAGGAGGGGGTTCTTCACAGAGAGGGTGGTCGCACACTGGAACAGGCTCCCCAGGGAAGTGGTCACTGCACCGAGCCTGTCTGAATTTAAGAAGAGATTGGACTGTGCACTTAGTCACATGGTCTGAACTTTTGGGTAGACCTGTGCGGTGTCAAGAGTTGGACTTGATGATCCTTAAGGGTCCCTTCCAACTCAGGATATTCTATGATTCTATTCTATGATTCTATGAATAGAGAAGCAGGTCCTGGCCTTCAGTGGAAACTGGGCTAGTTCAGCATCTCATGGAGCTGAACCCTCTTTACTGTGACTCAAATGTGATTTCTTATGTTGCTTTTCATTGCCAGTTGTGTTCACAGGGTTCCTCATTGTACATCACTCTGAAGAACAAGAGTCAAATTCTGTTTTTTCAACAACTTAATTCACCATGTTCACATAAAAGTCCAGCAGTCTTTCAATTAAATAAATCAATTAAATAAGTCAATTAAATAGTTTACCTTGTCTTGTTCTACAGAACTGGAAGTCTGTTCAAACTTTCAAGCAGGTATAACAAAAACAAAACAAAACACACAAAAACCATTTTCTTGTTCATGCAAAAATTATGTCCTCTTCTACCTGCTTGCATCCTTCCCTCGCATCCTGTCCCTTGGTTCCACTCATATAATCATGAATTGGATTTATTCACACACACAGTCTGTTTACAATTAGGTTAAATTTAATATGTAAGAAAATGTGTGTGTTACACAGCATTTTATCTCACAATCTTAAATTCATCTTCTAAAGAAGTTGTGGCTGCACATAGGAAGGCAGGGAGGTGACTTTTGGCCTTAAGAGGATGAAGAAATGTGATCCAGTGCTTGGAAAAGAACTGACTGAGCAGCTATTACGAAAAGCTGACTAGAGGCTACGGTTTTATTACACAAAAAGGTGTAAAGGAAAGGAAGAAAGGGCAAAAGACCAGCGACATTCAACTTCTCCAAACACTAACAAGCCCTCAATTATTCATTTGCAATTACAGTTCACTGAATTAGCTACTTGAAAACAATAAAACATGGGTTCTCTGAGGCAGATTCTCAACCAGGGTGTTATAAAAGAAAGGTTAGAAAGGGAAAAGAGTGACAGTACCATGGCTTTGAACTTGCTCCGTAAATTATTTCAGCTTGTGGCCCTTTTTTTTTCTTTTTTCTTTTTTTTTTTTTTCCCTTCCTTTTCTTTTCTCCATCTTCTGTGCACTTTCTCCTTGCTTTGACTTCTGTGCCTCACACCTTCAGGTGAGAACAGCAGGAGCACCAAGCATCTGCTACATGTCTGAACTTGGGAATTTAGTCTGGCAGCAGACATCCAATGTTAGTCTGTGCCTGAAGGGTGCATATATCTAGAAAGTGGCAAGAGACATCTTTTTAACCACTTCAAGGCACCAGCCATAGGAAGAATTAGAAAGCTTCTTGCTGTGGGGCTTGCCAACTTCTAAACACCTCCATTGCACATATATAGATGTAGCATGGAGAATGTCACAAGATTTTCAGGAAGAGTGAGATTTTGTCCGCACTAGGGTTGTATTTGCTAGAACTCTCCTCAAGATGATTATTCTTTTAATATGCTTTTAGCAATCCATGTCATTAGTCTTTGGTTTTCACTCCACTGCTGTCATGTTGTAGCTCACTATTTATTATTATTATTATTATTGTTATTATTGTTATTGTTATTATTATTATGGTACTATGTGTTACATAGGTCCTTAAATACCCTAGCTAAAACAACCTCAGTATCTGAGGGAAGTCTTTTCCCCTTGATAGCTTCTTTGACTTTTCCTCACTATATTGGTTCACAGATTGTTGATATGAAAAACTTCCTCTAAATTGTGCAGGGAATACTGAAGAACTGAGACTTTTTCTGTGGATCATAGTTCTGCTTCACTTCTCCTAAATCATTAGAGCCTTTTCTCTAAAGAAATTTGCTACTCTTGTAGAGCTTAGAGGCACTGACAATGTCTGATCTGTTCTGCTCTGTAAAAGATCTCCTCCTTGCTCTTAGCTTCTTCCAGCAGAGGGTGCATCAGTAGGTGGCGTTTGCAAAATCCCTTGCTCAGGAAGAGCTGAACGAAAGCACTGGCACTTCTGTGTGAGTTCCAAAAATGTGTGTGGAGGTCTGTTTGCTAGAGAATGCTTCAGAGTAGTTGTTTTCACAAGAACAGCTCCCATTTATAAACATCAGATAATATTCACAGAAAGCACATTATGAGCATGCAGTTAATTTGAGCCAACATTCAAACTCCAAGAGCAAGGGTTAGTTAGAATTGTTATTGATCCATCACTCTTACTTACATGACTGTGTGCCTTATCAGATCTAAATTCTAGGGTTTCATCACTGAACAATTGGGCCATGCTTCTTCACTAACTGTAGAAAGTCATTCAAGGCTTTTGGTGGATAATTTTCAGTGATTGCTCTACAAACTAGAGTGTTAGTTCATTCACATCCCAGGGGAAAATGTCAGTTTGACTACTAGCCTCTCTTTATGTGAATTTGAAAGAGTGAAAAACATGCGTGTCTCACACAATGTCCCTATAGGCACAGTTAAGAGAGCTCAAATATTAAAAGTGTCTCAGAAAGTATGGAGAGGTTTTAGGGGTTTTTCAGTGGGTCTGTGCAGAATTGGGAAATCTACTATAGAATGATTTTCTTCTCTTCCAGGTTTGCATTTTTGAGGCCAGAATAGTTGTGACTGCAATTGCCAATCTGACGGGTGTTAGTCCTTTCCTTCCAAACTGAATGGGAAGTGTAGAGATGTACAAGATGCTGGTAACCCCAGTTGCTATGTTGTCTGCTTCTGTTGCCAAGCAGCCTATAAAATAGTTATGACACTGACTTAGGTCACAGTGACATAAAAACAAATACCAACCATGCTTGCATGTAGCCCTTTGGCTTTAATGGAGCTTAGAGGGGGTATGAAAGTCCAACTCTTAATTATATTATGATGGCAAGGTCTGATGGCAGAAGCCATCTCAAAAGAACAATATCTTTCTAGAAGAGCCACTAAACTAAGCGTGAAATAGAGAAATGTCTGAAAACAATGGCACGGTGTATTGGCAAAGATGAAGAAACAACTATTATTTCAAACCAAGGGCTTGTTTTTCTTGTATTTTCTTAGATTAAAAAAAAAAAAAAAGTAAAATAAAAGCCATTGATCTCATTAATCTGATATTTGGTTTGTTATTTCTCTCTCTCTCTCTCTTTTTTTTTTTTTTTTTTTTTTCCTGCAAGTAGAAATGTAGAAGATTGGGAGGGAAAGAAGATGAAGCAAATTAGAAATATTTTGGCTGTGAACAATTTTTCAATCAAAATAGATGACTTTTTTTTTTTTTTTTAAAGTGAAGCATCTACCTTTTTTTCTCTCTACCAAATGGAAATGACTCTGAAAATTAATCCCTTAGGTGTCTTTGAAAATGCTATGCCTTATTACCCCACAAATTTGACCAAATAAACACAAACACTCATTTTGGTAATAGATATATTCATGATTGTTACAGCTCATTTACTTATCTGTGTAGAGATTTTATTGTTTTTACCTTGTCGGTGAAATGCAGATAAAAATATTCACTGAGTTTAAATAAAGCTTCACTTTCCACAAATACATTTTATTCCAATTTCTTACCAAACACAGTTAAACAAAATGTATTAAATAATATGCAGCACGTAAAAGGAAATATATTTCTAGTCAGATATGAATAACAGAATAGAAGAATCTTTAATTCACTTTTATCTTGCTTTGATCTGAAACCAAACTATGAGCAGTGAGAAACATTAGTGGAAGGGGGAGGAAATGAAGATGACTCATTTTCTTGATTCACACTGAATTGATTTTGTAAAGAAAAGAATATGACCCTGTTTGTTAAGACAGCATTATGTAGACCCTTTAAAATGTTTTGAATTGATTTCTCAAAACGTACATCTGTGTATCAAAAGGCTCTATCACTCTGTCAGTGATTCACAGTTAGACACGAAGCTAAAACTTTCCATGGTATTCATTGTTGGGTTATAGTTATTCCTTCTACATAGCAGTGGGATAAAATCTGCCTTCTAAGACTTAGGTACAGATTGTGGTGAAGCAAATAAAATTTAAATCAAAATACACACGCAAAAATTTTGTCCACTGATATACCATTACAGAATATAATTCAACTGATTGAATGCAATTAGGAATGGGAGCTTAAAATAGTGTCTATATATTAAGACCACCATTGTCTATAGCAAGGCTGATACAGTAGTTTGTAGATGCAGGAAAAAAAAAATTGTTTTATTTCATATCTTTCTGATCCAAGATGTTTCTGTGTGTAGCAAAAATAGCTTTAAAAAATGTCTCTGAAAACTACCAGAAAAAAAGACTGCTCTTCCACATCTCTAATTTATATGGTGGCAGGAGGATTGTGCTGATGCAGCAGAAGTGGATTTGCTCCCTTCATATTGTTTTTCCTGGGGATGTTTCCAGCCTGTCACTGGCAGAAGTCAAACCGGAAAAACTACAATTGCTAGTTTTCTAGATTCTCCCCATGTTTTGATACCAAAATAATCTGTTTTCTATAGTAGATTCTTCGAACGTTTGTGCTGTAAGTACTCCTGTTCATCAGGAAGTTAATTAACGCAGTCTTGTCTTGTTAGCTTGACATTTCAGAGTTTAACTTGTTCCACTGAGATGCCTGGGAGCAGCATTGTTTTAGGTAGACTGGAGTTACAGGCAGACAGTGTGTCATGCCGTGCTCATGTTTTGGATCTTAGCTTTGAAAAAAAAAATTTATATATATATATATAATTTTTTAAGTAAAGATGAACCTTCAGCAGCACTTGGGGAATAATACAAATTGTCTGCTTGATATCCTGTGCAAGCATAGCAATACTGTTTCTAATATACAATCACGTAGTTCAGATGCTCATTATTCAGGATGACCACCGTCTATAGCAGGTTATAAGTGTTAACAACGACAGCTTATTGAGGTTCCATTTTCCTTTAAGATTAGAAATTTGTTTTCTTGAAGCAGATAACCAGTTGTTTTATGTGTTTGTATCATGATGAGACAAGTAACTATGTACAGCATGCAGACACATTCTTCTTTTAGTTATAGAAAAAGTTAACTGATGATCACTGCTTGGGTCTATGACACCAATGTCTAGTTAAAACGGTTGTCCTTAGAAGCAGCTGTAATAGTGCATACATTTGTACTTTGTCTCTTCCAAGCCCAAACATTGCTTTGTCTGCAAATGATAAGAAATACTAATTTGAGCAATGTAAAGGACCTTACAACAGTTTGGATTTCTTAGTAGCATGCTAGGTGAAGGTTTACATTTCAAATTATTGCTTATAATAAAGTCAGTCTCCGTCTTTTCCTATCAAGTCACTTTGGTTGGACATGATTGGAAAGGAAATAATGAGAGGAAGAGCATTCTGATTAGGGGTAGGTAAAACTGTGCTTGATTTCTCAGAACACTAGAGGGAGCAACAAGGTAAAATTCTTGAAAGAGCAGCTGCTTTCTTTGAGGTTGAATCCTCTGAGAGTAAGTTTGCCTTACCAGGCAGGTAGTTAAAGCAGAAGCTATTAGACCATCCAAAAATAAAAATAATTAACCAACCCCCCAAAAACAAACTAACAAACAAAACAAAACAACAACAACAAAAAACAACAGTGATCTCTTACATGGTTTGTTTGTTTGTTTGTTTATTGTTTTGAGGACATAGGGTCCTTTTGTCCTTTTTTTTTTTTTTTTTAATGTCTCTGAGTGCTGTGTGTGTGTTCATCTAGGCTAATGCTAATGGACTGACTGTGGTGGAAACCAAAGTCCTTGTTTCTCTTCATCAGAGGCCCCTTTAGGCAAATGTTAACCTGCCAAGAGCATGTGCACTCCAAGGAGGATTTGCAAATGAACTAGTTGTTACCCATGAACAATTATTTCCTGACCTAAATCTTTCTGTGCTAGGAGAAAAAATAAGAAATGGTATGCACTAAGAGGCTATTACAGATGAGAGAATATTTCCTCTAGTGCTCCCCTTGCCCACTCATATTAATATTAACTATTGCTAGAATATGGTAATAACTTCTGGTGAGCATAGCATTGCACTGTGATTATTCACAGAACTGATCCTGTGCCTATAAACAGATGTTTTACCTAAGTGGATTAGCCCACTTGCATGTTCTTCTAAATAACAATCTGCCAGTAGCCTTGGAAAGTCAAAGACATTTGGGGAAACATTCTCATCTCAATGTGTTGGATGTTACTGGCTAACTCCTGCTGGGGTTTGTGAACAAGACTGCCAGTGAATCATAAATGCAACTCTATGAGTACTGAATTTCTTTTTTTTTTTTTTCATGTGGCACCACAAGCATCATGACAGTAAATAAATTTAACTGCTCTCTTTCCTTCTTTTTTCCTGTACACTTTCAGAAGTCTTTAAGCACTGTTTGTGATGAGTGAGGAACAGAACAAGTTTGGAGATACTGCTGATGCTTGGTGAAGGAAGTCTGCCTACTAATGTAGAGTCTGAAGGGACTGTGAGGTTACATCTACTCCTATGATCTGTAGAGGAACTCAGATCAGGCAGCTGGCTGCAGTCCTTTCTAGAATAATGCAGACACAAGGTATGTGTAGCACCCAGTACAGACTGTTGGACTTCTGTCTCTCCCAGCTTACCACAAGATGCTTTATTGCTTTATTTTGACTTTACAGCACTGCCAGCAGGAGGAGATAGGACAAACTGCCATATACCGTTGTTTCTTCTAGGTGTGAATTAGGAAGAAATACTGCACATTTTTTTTCCCTCATCTGCTTCATTTACATAGGAATAGCCACTTCAAGACTTCCATGGTGACTGTATGCCCTGGTCTTGCAGCTACAAAACAGGGGAATGCTATGACAGTCAGGGATACCAGTTCTCACATCATAGGACTAATGATAGCACAAAAACCAGTGTGTAGCAAGAAGTGAAGCCCTCTTTAATAGCTCTCTATTGCATGAAGACAATATCTGTGACTTTAATATTTGTGCACTCTTTGTGGACAAATAAAGCCAGTTTATAACAGCTGATGATTTGCCGTGGCTGCCTATTATCAGTTACTTCTCTAATTTCTCATTATCTGTTAAGGAGGTTTGCTGACTTCAATAAATCCACTGAAACCAAGGAATTTCCACTGATGTGAGAACAAAGACAGGTCCCTAGATTTTATTTGAAGTGCATGTAAGTTTGATCTTCCACTCCTGTTCACAAAGTCCCCTGTGTTTATAAACTACCTCTCCCTGTTAACTATTGCCTCTTGATTATCTAACATGTCTCCAATACTATCTCTTAGTCATCGAACATTTTCCTGCTATTGCTGTGAAGAGGTTGTATGACAACATGATTGCAGGACAGAAGATTCTCACTCATTCACTTGCATCACATTTCCTAGGGCAATAGCAACAAGAGAGCTGAGTCCTATTTTCTAGAACGATAGCAAGGAGACTGCTAACAAGACTCAGTTCTCTGGGATTGCTGTAGCCCATTGCATGATACAGTGAAGTGGTGACATTCTGCACAATGTCCACGCATGTGCACAGTGACTCCTGCTGCTGTGTGAGAGCTGTCACAGTGATGGGGTCTGCTCTACAAGCACATTTCTTCCCTTAAGGTGGCAATTACCTCTGCAGGACTTTCTTGGCATCTGTAAGCACATCAGCTGGACATCCTTGAATTATTCTTGAAGGTAAGGCCAGAAGCCTTCATGAAAATTTTGTATGGAAGCATATTGGATATTTTTCACGGAGTATCCATACACTCCAGGATTGTATAGGACAACATAGTATTGCTCCTAAAGATTGACTTAGCCCCTCCAGATCCCATTTAGGAAAATATCCCTCTTGAAGACAACAGTAAAATAGCTATTTAATCATAGTACTTGAATCTCATTGAGAACAAGAAAGTTCAATGCATGCTTGAAATTCAGCATGCTTATTATTCTTTCCCAAATGAGAAGGGTTTAAAATTCATCTTTGGATGAATTATCCTAGCTGGATCCAAAGTCTTTGGTGACATTTACCCCAATCCTCTGTCTCTTTCTGTACTCAAACTTCCTTCAATCATGCAGGCCGCTGTTGTCACAGGTTCACAGACTATGGGCTGTATTAGGACAGTTATCATCATCTGATTTGCCATCCTGCAGGCCAGATCTCAACTGACTTCAACTTTTGCCCCCAAGCCCATAGCTACTTATTGAGTCAGAGCTAATCGTAGGAAAAAGAAGCCACCCGAGTGTCCAGAGGTTAGGAATCTCCACTGTCTCAGCCATGCTGTTGGGTAAGATCTCTCAACTACTAATTACGTTCTGTGTTCAAAGTATAAGCTGTACATGAATTCTGAATGTATCTAACTTTTCTGCTGGTTCATTTATTTATTTATTTATTTATTTTTTAATTCCTTTGAAATACCTTGCCTCTATTTGCTGTCTTCCATTTTTTCAGATTCTTTATACAGGTACAATGTTAAGGTCTTTCATTTTCAAGAGCTTTTGTTTCCTTTCTGTTTCCTAAAGGTTTCTGTGATTTCAACTATTCTAGTAGGGTAGCCTTCAGAGATACTTGTCTGTATATCGTATTTTTTTTTTCTGTAAAACAGATCTTACCTTCCCTGCAGCTCTCCAAATGATTGAAATCATTGGACAAGAAGACAGATGAAATAGCTTTTTTATTTGTAAACTATCCAGGGTAGTAATGAAGGACTCCCTATCTGAATATACTTACAGTCTCTAATTCTTATTTCAAAGACAGAGAATACATTTTCATTATGCATTTTCACTATAATTTTAATTAAATGTTTTTTCATAAGTGCATTATTTTTTAAATTATCCATCTCTCATAAAGGAAAAAAGAACCATATTTTACTTTCAGATGTTCTGATGAAAAAAGAAAAACAAAGTCCTAGTATGAACTTAAAGCTGTTGCTAACTCTGGAGTAATTCCGCTTCTCCGTTGTGTTGCAGATTGGAAAGGTCTGAAAATAACAGTTGAGAGAGTGAGGAATTTTTATCTATTTAAAGTAATGGAAATTGGGAAAGTTGGCTTGGTCACATGACCTCAATCTGTTGCTTCCCTACACCATACACCAACAAAAACTATCAGAAGGTCCCTCAATTCCTCATGGAGTAAACATACAAAGGAGGAGGCAAAAAATTCAACTATACACATCTAAGAAACAAATGACAGTGTCAAAATTTAGGATGTTGTGTTTCAGCCCCTGTATCTAAAGTCACATGAGGGTGAGGATCCCAAGGAAATACATTGAAAATGCAGACTTTTTTTTTTTTTTCAGTTTATGAATAAGAACAGCACATATATTTATTTATTAGGCAGAGGGAGAGTGGGGAGTGTCACCATTAACAATTTTCTAAAAGTAGGTTCAGTCCTTGTATTTTTCTCCAGTTCTGTGAGCTATGTTAGAAAATAGTGTTTTACAAAAGTTGAAACTGTGAGATATCCAGCAATTATTTCTGTTATTGTGCTGATGAGATTGGACAACACTAATACACTAATATAAAAGGTGGAATAAGACTGGAAGAGTAAATGTACATTAGAACAGCACCAAGCTGTGCCAGGGTATGTTCAGACTGGACATGAGGAAAAATTTCTTTTCTATGAGGGTGATCAAACACTGGAACAGGCTTCCTGGTGTCCCATGACTGTCAGTATTCAAGAGGTGTTTGAATAATGCCCTCAGTAATATGCTTTAACTTTTGGTTAGCCTTGAAGAGGTCAGGCAGTTGGACTTGAAGATCTCTGAAGTTCCCTTCCAACTGAACTATTCCATTCCATTCTGTTCCATTCCATACACACAATAAAGAGCTATAGAAGCAATGTGAGATAGATCTACTGGGCAAATTACTTTAGATTTGTGTAATTCTTTTATATATTTACACTTGCAGAGCAATGATTAAGTGAACATGACTTTTTAAACACGGGTAATATTTTAGTTCATCATTTTGATATTCCAGATAGACTGCTGTTCTGATAATCACACACTTATTATCAAAGACTTTCAGAGAAAGGAATTTGACCTGTTTTGTTTGTTAGTTTGTTTTTCCCCCTGGAAAACTTCAACCTTCACTGTCTCTGCTTGTGTAAAATCTGCAGGTGTTTACCACTTATTAAAATTAGGCAACTCATCTATGATCAAAAAAGTACATGCTCAGTCTTTTTATCTCTATATAGTATTGAATAAAATTTTGCCACATACTTCAAAGAGCTATCTCAGTGTCTCTTCTTCTGAGTTATTCCAAAGGAGAGGAATAGGATTTATTTTATACGTATATATATAGATATATACATATATATAGATATAGATATATAGATTGGATTACCTTACTTGTGCTTGAATATTTGACATCAGAAATGCTTCCTTCCTCTAGGAATCATGAACTGCTCCAGAAGTTACTATAATGGGATGGAAAACCTATGGCTTTTTGCTTTAGGAAGACCCTGTCTTTAACTAGATAAATATCGTGTGTGCTTTCTTTAATATTTGAAACAATACTTTTTTTTTTTTCCTTTTATTTTTTTTTTTTCTAATATTACTTTGTAGCCCTGCTTTGATATATGAAGGGAGTGAATGGAAGTGAGTGTGAGACTAACATGTTCAGCACACAGCACCCTGGAGAGACAGCACTGCTTCTTATTTTGAATGCAGAGCTGTTTAGGGTTGACTCAGCTCATGGAAGTAAAACATGGTGCTCAAGTGTGTCAGTCCCAGGATAATGTAGGTTGCAGTGTTTAAGCTGTTTACAGAGCATTGAGAGTGCCTTTTCCCTGTGCAATACCCAAAATTTAAAGCATGGGACTACTTTTGCTTTCAGATGCTGTACCATCTGTCACTGCAGATTTGCACTATTTGTCATAGAAACTTTAGCTTTATTTGCCTCATACTTAGGGAGACTTAGATTACGTCTCTCACACAGCTCTGACAGCATGCCCAAGTTGAGTGAAGATGTGAAGCACTGTCTGAGATGTTCAAGGCCCCTGGTACAGATGCACTGGCCACAACAAAAAAGCATCAGCTATTGATGCCACTTCTGCAAGATAGGAGTGGGGTGTTTTAGGCAAACAAAGGGTAGCTTTGCCACCACAGATGGACCTCTGGGTGAGTTAGGTCTGGGCATTTTTTCTCCTATAGCTGTAAAGTCTTCTGAGCATAGGCAGAGATTTTGATACATAACCTTTTTTTTTTTTCCCTGTTGTGTAGCAGTCTATTATTTACCTAGTGCCAGCAAAACCCATCAAAATTGCTAGCAATGTATATAATATTTTGTATTTGCTCTTTCGCATGATGGTACACTATACAATGGGAGCATCAATAAATATTCTGTTAACAATATGTACCAATTATCTTGACAACAGACGGTAGCTAGCAATTTTTCTGGATTTTTTTCTTTTTGGCATAAAAGAAGACACAGTTTGAAGTGTTTTTACTTAATAAAAAAGTTCCAGTTATAGCAGAATCATCAGATTTGTTTGTTTGTTTGTTTGTTTTTGTTTTGTTTTGTTTTCTCCAGTTCTGCTAAAGGTGGTTGCCAATAGCTTTGCCCTGTTAACAGTCATCACAAATTTTTAGAATCATAGAACAACCCAAGATGGAAGGGACCTATAAGGATCATCGAGCCCAACTCCTGGCTCTACACAGGTCTACCCAAAAATTCAGACCATATGACTAAGTGCACAGTCCAAATGCTTCTTGAACTCTGACAGGCTTGGTGCCATGACTACTTCCCTGGGGAGCCTGTTTAAGTGCACGACAGCCCTCTCGGTGAAGAACCTCTTCCTGATATCCAGCCTGAATTCCCTCAACTTAGTACAATATAACATTTAACAAACAGTGGAAAGCTTCAACATTCGAGTTTTCTTAAATGATTGCTAATGAAAATGACAACCCAGAGTGGTAGGATTTGGTTTTGGTTTCTTTCATGAATTACTTAAAATTAATTTATTCTTCTCAATAAAGAAGAGATGACTAGCACCATAAATTAATTCTTTGAAGGTAAAAGTTTGTCTTTAACAGAATTTAACAGATTTTAACAGAAAAATTTAACAGATTTTAACAGATTACCAGTGTGGATATGACTGAAAAAGATCTTTTATAACTTTTCAGAGAGAAGCTGGTATGGTATTGATGTTTACAGATAGTTAAAGTCACAATAGTGAAAATCACAATAATGCTCTTAGTGTGTGATTTCATGCCTGTTTTCACCATGTTTTTTAGTGGACAAACCTCCATTAGGAAGTGAAACTGTATATGCAGTTTTATTTCAGTAGTTTAGCAATTAAGATAAGAATGACTGGTAGCCTCCTCTCTCCTATCTTCAGTTATTCTTGCAAGAGTAGGAGGAATTGCATTGAATATGTGTGACTAACTAAAGGAGAAATAAATATCAGACCTAGCACTCAGCACATCAGGGAAGAACTGAAACACTTGTCTTCCCTGCTTGACTAGTGGCAATGTATATGCATCTGCTAAAATGAAATGTGAGGCATTAAAGCTAAACTGAGCACCTCGAAATTTTGACAATGAGGTGCATGGACATGAACTGACTGCCTACAGCTCATGCCCAGACAAGACCTTTCAGATAGGCTAGAGTGCTGGACTGGATAATCTCTCCCTGATGTTGTCCCTGATTAAATATATTTCAGGATTTCCATGAACCTTTAAAAAGGATGCAATGCTGGGGAATGTCCAGGTTAGAAGATCTGCTGACTAGCCTTCCTTCTGTAAGCTTTTCCTGGCTTACTACTATTGTTGTTACAGATTTGCATGGCTAATATTTTTGGTGCATTTAGGCACTAACAGGTGGATGGCATAAAGGATTTAGGTCTACATAAGTGAGACGAAAATGAATTTGCTGTATTTAATTTTGCTTACCTGTGCTTAGAGTTTTGAAGATTTTTGAAGAATATATACATATTTACCTTTTAAAGAGCTTCTTATTTAGTTTGTAAAGATACATTGACACCTCAGTGAATTCATTTTGCAATAATTATGGATGAGATTCAATGTTATAGCTCCATATGTGGATTAGTTTGACAAAGGGTGTGAACAGTTCTTTTACTTTCATGACTTTCATTTCTTAGAATGGTCATCCTCACACATAGACATGGCATGGAAGAAAAAGCCTTCCTGGGATCAGCAGTGTTTTGAAACACCTCTATGACATTTTGGGGGTATCCAGATGGCTTTCTTTGGCCTCAAGCTAAAATTTTCTGGTTACCTTCCTCTTTTCTCCAAACGTACAGATCTTGCACTTTGAACTGCAACCAAGTTACCTGCTTAAAGTGCATAGTGCAGATAGCTCCCATTATTTTTAATTTTGCAATACCTACTTGGCCTCTGTCTGGTTTTGGTAACTGTTTAGCACTGATGTTGCATATATGTTGGAAGTTTTTTCCATATCTATAAAAAGATTGTCAAGAATATGATAATGAAAATAGTCAAGGAACAACTAAGTGAACAATATTAGAACACAACGCAGAAAAAAAATAAACTGACCTAATCTCAGAGATGATTAAATGAACAATTCAACTTTAAAAATAGTATTTTTCTTGCTGTTATCATAAGAAGATACCTTAGAAGTGTAATTCTACTTTTTATAAAGAGGGTTTTATTGTTTGTAATTTCAAGACAGAGTAATTGAAATACTGAGGAAGCAATTGAAGAAAGGCATAGCAGGAGCTTGAAAGAGATTTTGGGCGGAGCTATTACATGGAAGTATGATTTCAATTTAAAAAGTTATCTTTTTATCTAGTAAACAGAATATTGTGTTTCCTTATGGAGGTTTGTATATTGAAGTGGTTTTAGAAGGAAAAATAAGCTTTTGAAATACTAAAATTGAAACCATCTCAGCATATCAAAGGGAAAACCCAGGATAATACCAAAAAAGACCCAGTAACTGGGTCCAATTGCCTGTCCAATTGTTTTTCATGTATCTTGCCTCCATGAGGGTACATTTTCACTATGAAATGAAAAATTTTCTGTTCTCTCTGAAAAATACAGCAACTATGGCACTTCTATGATGCCTAATGTCCATCCCAGATTATGTTTGATAGCATTGGCTGTCTGTCCTCCAATATGCAAGGCAGACATGATCAGGGAAGACACCCAGGGTCTTCCCTTTGTCTGGGACCCTCATTGGCCCCAGTGCAGTCCAGCTCTGCATGCATCTCCTAAGCTCACAATGGTATGATGATGACAAAGCCAAGCAGTGAGGAATTAAAGGAGGATTTGTTTGTGACAGCAATTTAGCAATTGCATGTATGAATCAGGCTAACAGTGTTCAAACCTCAGTTAGGTAAATTTTGAGAGCACTGTTCAGGTCCAATGCCTTAAAGCTCTTTTGTCTTATAGAAAATTTGTGTTTAATTGAATAGCCACCTGTCCTAGGCAGGGATCTCATAGAATAGTTGCTAAGGGTTTGTGTCATGAAATATTTGGAAAGCCAGTATCTACTATAATCATATAATAACATACTCATAGAAAGGTTTGGATTGGAAGAGACCTTAAAGGTCATCTAATTCTACCCCTCTGCTGCCATGGGCAGGGACACCTCCCACCAGACCAGGTTGCCCAAATCCCCATCCAGCCTGGCCTTGAACAGTTCCAGGGATCCACAGCTTCTCTGGGCAACCTGTGCCTGTGCCTCACCACCCTCTGAGTGAAGAATTTCTTACTTATATCTAATCTAAATCTACCCTCCTTTAGTTTAAAACCATTCCCCCTTGTCCTGTCACTACACTCCCTGACACAGAGTTCCTCCCCAGCTTTCCTGTAGGCCCCCTAAAGGTACTGGAAGGCTGCTGTAAGGTCTCCTCAGAGCCTTCTCTTCTCCAGGCTGAACAACCCCAAATCCCTCAACCTGTCTTCATGGGAGAGGTGCTCCAGCCCCTTGATCTTCTTTGTGGCCCTCTTCTAGACTCATTCTAATACTTCTGTGTCCTTCTTGTGCTGGGGGCCCTAGAGCTGGATGAAGTGCTCCAGGTGGGGTCTCATGGGAGCAGAGTAGAGGGACAGAATCACCTCCCTTGCACTGCTGACTACACTGCTTTTGATTTAGCCCAGGGTATGGTTGACTTTCTGGGCTGCCAACACACATTGCTGGCTCATGTTGAGCTTCTCATCAATGAACACCCCCAGGTCTTTCTCCTCAGGGCTGCTCTCAGTCCATTCTCTGCCCAGTTTGTACGTGTGTTTGGGATTGCCCTGTCCCAGATGTAGGACCCTGCACTTGGCCTTTTTGAACGTCATGAGGTTTGCAAAGGCCCAACTCTCAAGCCTATCAAGGTTCCTCTGAGAGACTTAGCTCGTGGTAAAGTTACTGATCTGTTCCTGTCAGTAAGAGGACTCAATGCGCCAGCAAGAATCACAACTGTTAACTTCTTTATAATGCTCTGATTGTCAAAGGTGCATCCCTTGTGGGAGCAGAGAAGGAAGGTTTGGGAGGGAGAAGCCTTTCATGTGTGCAAGAGAGAAAGCTTTGAAACATGGCCTATAAAGATGTGACTTGTATGCCTGACCTGTAAAGAATGGCTGTAAAATGCCTTCTTGGTTACATTCTCATTGATCTAGGTTAACTTTATTTATTTTGACATGCAACTCTCCCTTGCTCCCATTATCTATTATTTTTTTGTTTGTTTGTTTGGTTGGTTGTTTTGCATTTAAATTTCAGGATCTAATTTGGGTTGGAAAGGACCTCAGGACATCTCTAGTGCAATCTCCTGCTCAAAGCAGAGTCAGGGAGTTTAAGATTTTAAGTCTTGAAAACCTCCAGGGATGGCGGCTGAACAATCTGTCTCAGCAACTTGTCTTAATGCCTGAGTGGCCCCATGGTAAAAAATGTTCTTTATATGCAATCTGAACCTCTCTTATTTCAGTTCATGCCTGATGTATCTCTACCTTGCACTATGCATTGCTGTCAAGAGCCTAGCTTTTTTTCCTGAATGACCTCTCTGTAGCTACTGCAGGACTGCTATCTGGTATTCCCCCAACAGTCCTCACTGAAACTCTCATCCCCATGCTGAAGGAGCCTTGGTCCCGCAGCCTCTCCACAAAGGGCAAGTCTTCCGGTCCCCAACCATCTTGGGAGCTTTCCCCTGTGCTCACTCCACTTTATCAATGCCTTACTTGTACTGGGAGCACCAAAACTAGAAGCAGTATCTAGATGTGGCCTAACGAGGGGCATTAAAATGTGCTGCTGTTCATACAGCCTAGGATGCTGTTGGCCATCTTTGCTGCCAGGGCAGGCAGCTGGCTCACGTGCTGCTGCTCACTGTCTGCCGCAACACCCAGGGCCTTTTCATGCTGCTCCCCAGCAAACTCATCCCCAGGCTGCGTCATTGCAGGGGCTCTTCTTTCCTCACTGTGGGACTCAGCATTTGTACCTGTTGAATTGCACGAGGTCCCTGTTGGCCCCTTCCCCCAGCCTCTCTGGGTCCCTCTGCATGGCAGCTCCACTCTCAAGGATATTAGCTGGTCCCTCCAATTTAGTGTCTTCTGGGAGCCTGATCACAGCACATTCTGTTGCCTCCTCCAGGTCACTAAGAATAATGTAAAACTGGACAGGTCTCAGGACAAATCTTTGTGATACTCCACTTGCTACTGGTCTCCAAAGCAATGTATGATTAGTTAACTATGGCCCTCTGAGACCGACCATCCAAACAGTATTTTACTATCTGTTTGTCTATCTATTCATACTATAACATACAAAATTGGATGAAATGATATTGTGGGACAATACTGTGTGTGTTTAGTCTTGCTGCTGTCGGGGTAAATGATGGTTCACTCCTTATCTACAACTCTATCCATTTTATCATAGATGGCCATCAGGCTGGCAAGGCATGATTTACCTTCATCAATGCTGACTCCTCTCAGTTACCTTCTTATTTGTAGGTACATACATATATTTCTCTAATGAGAAAAGGGAAAACAGTCATTTTGAAACTGTGGCTGGTGTTTTACGTTTAGAATCAGTGAAACTGGATGGAATGCGATTGTGTTCCTATGAAAAGTAAAATATCACGTGTTTCAAATCTGTTGGAATTTTAACGGTTATTTCAGTGGAAACAAGTCAGACCCATAAACTAGAAATGCATTTTGTTTGTTAATAAAAAGCCTTTCTGAATTAACTATATTTTAAGATTGATGACCAGATTTTTATTTTTATTTTTTTAAACAGAACCTATAGGTCAAACAATACTAAAGAATGATGTCTTGCCCTGGGAACTGCTTCACCCAGCTGCTCCTTGAATTGAAGGTCTTATAAAGAAGAATGCATTAGGAACTAACTATAAAGAACACTAGGGATATTTCTTTTATCATAGCTGTGCCCGCCTTAAGCACACAATAGTTAAGGTTATAGCTCTGTCTTGAAACTCTCAGTCTGAGGGGGGTTTTAACTCAGTAGAACTCAGTAGTTAGCTAGCAAGTGGCTCCAGGGTGAAACCTGGCCTGCCCTTCAAGGTTGCTTCAGCAGCGGTATTAAAAGAGAAAATATTGTATAGTTTTAGGTCTTCTGTCTTTTGTTTTATTGGCATTTACGGTTCTTAAACAATTCATTTGAGAATGTATATGCTAATGTAAAAGAAAAAGGCAGTATGACACACCAGCAAGGTGAATAACTGCTTTGTCTTATTGACTAATAAGATAATCTTTCCTTTTTGTTGTGTATTTTCCATTTTTCCAGTTGCCTATTTTTGATTCTTACATGATATATATATCAAGTTAGATTTAGACTCTACACCAGAACAATTACTAAAATGGAGAGCTTTCTTCACTATATAAGCAAAGAGTTTTGTGCAATCTTTAGTGCTCAGAAAATAACACCTGTATCCTATGCATGGGACACATGATGGGAGAGTCCTCTGATATGGTTCTCTACCTACCTCTTTCCTATGTATTAATCTGGTCATATTAAACAACCTGACATTTTTTCCTTACTCTGGCCCAGACTCACATAATCTAATTTGACACACTTAGCTGAAAAAATTGAGTTAGAAGCATGGTCACCTTAGACTGTCTTGCAGCAGAAGAAAGAGATAAGTACACCCCAGGAGTGATTCAGCCCATCTCTCTTTATGTCTCTGTTGCTAATATAGGCAGCCTTAGATAGCTACGCTCCTAGATAGGTAGGGAGGGACCTCACTGAAATAAGCTCTTCTCCATGATTTTATTCTCTTAGGCAAACTTCATTGCAAACAGGGAATAGGGAAATACATTTTATGTCTGTACAGTTTCAATGAGTTATAGTCTCTGGAAAGATATAAGATTTTTTTTTCTTGCTTAGGATGTTCTTGCAAGAATAAAAATTATAAAAAGAAATATTTCAATGAGCAAAAAGTTAATTGAACAGATTTTAATTTTCTGTTGTTATTTTTAATGACTGTCTGTCTGGTGACTGACTGTTTCCCATCTAATACACTCCTCTGGCACTTTAGCTTAAAAATGTGGAAAACAAAGAATTATTGCACAGCTGTGAATGGCCAGAAGGGAATGTCAGGAGCCCTCACAGTACCACCTCACTGCCTTAGACTCACTGCCTTTAGACTGTGTCCCCACAGCTTCCTGTTGTTTTAGTTTGGGCTTCAGAACCCAGTTGAAAAGAATCAGGATAAGTGCAACAACAGACTTCAAGGTCTGTTTTGGTCTGCAGAAAACCAGACTTATTCTGACATAGGCCTTTTTTAGAAGTATACTATTTTTTAGGTATATGGCTTTAGTAATGGGGGAGCCAGTTACAGCTGGAAAGGAGTCACGTGTTTCTTATAATAGACTGTTGAGCACAGCTGGAGGGAAAACCTTCAAGAGAGAGACTGTGCAAGAAGAAGCATCTCTGAGATCTTATAGCATGCTCTGGGCAAAAGAAAAAGATAGGATTTATATGTGGAAGTTTTGCCCAGTGCATTTGGTTTAAAAAATAGAATTATACATGAGAAGGCTTTAGGGTAGGTGCAAATCTCTTTTGGGCTGGCAAACCAGTCCATGGCAGGTCCTCTCATTTTTTTAAGTTGTAGAGGCAGTGCATTGAACAAGCATAAAGCTGAGGTCAGCTGCAGCTTGTGAGTGTTACACTGTATTTCAGTGTAATTCCAGTCCAGGGCATGACTATTCAGATGTAGGAATAATTGAATCAGAAGGTCTGATGTAAAAGAATATCCAGGCTTCAGCTCATCATCACCCAGCATTCAGTTCTAATGTCTCTGTGAGGTACAGAAGCATTGTTGTTTTCGGGGTACTAATAGGTATGTTAAAGCTTAGAGGTATTAGATTTTTTTTTTGTTTGTTTAAATCCCCTGGTGAATCTGCAGAAAAGTATGGGGAAAATTTGTGAGATCAGCAATGAGCCCTCACTCTAAGATGCTGCATCTCTGCACTCAGATTCCTAACAGTGAGTTTTTCTCAGTTTTGCCTGTATTTAACACAAGTTGTATTTTCTCTGATTTGATCATGTTGCTTTTCCCTAACTCTTCTAGTAACTTGATTAGCTGAGCTTCCACAATCAAAAGGAAATTGATGAAATAAAAAACAAAACAAAAAAACAACGTTTTATACGAAACATATTATAGCATATGTTTGTGGAACTGGTTTAAAAAAATCTAGAAAATAGCCTTGTTTTTGCTGAGTGTTTTTGCTTGAATAAAAAAAAAAAAAGACTGCCATATTAGCTTGTGGTGAAATAACATATAGAAATATACCTGTAGAAAGCGACTGACCTTGAGTAATAGCTCAAAGTCAGAAAAGAGCACCACGGGGAAATTATTAACAGAGAAGTTTTAGAAATATGATAGCAGGAGGGTCCTTACCTGCAAATTTGAAAATGGTTGCAATGACACGTGGAGGTATGATTCCTTTAGGCCTACTGTATTCTGTGTTGTGGTTGACTCCTCTTGAGATTTCTGTGTTTTGGGTCTCCCTGGTAGTGTTATCTCCTCACCTGTAAACAGGCACTTGCATTCACACCCTTTCTGGGGAAAAAACTTGTGCTATTTGGAGGTTTGGAAGCAGTCACCAGAGACATGGAATACCCAAGGTGTTTGAACAAAGGAAATTCTTTAGGACATCTAATTAGCTGAACTTTCCTTCAGGGTCATGTTCTCTGTGATCTTAGTAATTATTATTCATCCCAGATAGCGACAAAATATTTGCAATTATAGCATACTAATAGTTATCACTGAACATTATTAGTCTTTAGTATCCAAACTTAAAGGTAACATGAGAAACTAAATTTTAGCAAATTCTGTGGCACTAACCAAAAACATAATATTTCACATTAAGTGCACCTGTTGTCTCAGGCTGTCTACCCACAACATGATAAAGTCAGTTAGCTTAAACTGAAGCAGTTCAGTTTATCTTTTGTTGTGGTATGTTTTTCACTCAGCTAATCATCCTCCTTCTGGGCTAATTTTCTAACATTGCTCTTTATTTGTTCTCTTCAGCTGTACTTAGGAAGGGAAGAGACACTAGCACATAGTCCTATTCTTCCCATTTATTCCTTTAAATGATGTTAGAGAAACTCTCAATGTTAAGCAGTGAAAAATCTCAGGAACTATTTTCATTAAAACTCTGCTGGCAGCAGCAACTGTGCCACTGGCATTGAAGGTTGCCTGTGCATTTCTTGCTTCTATCAGTTGCTCTAATAGACTGCATAATTTCTTCCTGTTGAAGTGATTCAATGGGAGAAAACAACTTGATTTCTTTTGTTGCATTCTGGCATTCAATAAATTATTATTTTTAAAGCTAATACTTTTAAGGCCTTATCATAATATTGTCAGTGTATTTAAAAGCTTTTAAAATTTTATGGCAAGGAAAATAATCTACAGAGATAAAGTTTTACATATAAGATCATTTTATACTTGCTTTCTATACTTTAGTACTGATTACTGGAAGAATTTCTGCTCCTTTGATACCTCCAACTTGAAGGAGTGCACCAACTAATGGAAATAGCTGATTCCTCTTTGCCTAAACATCTTGCTCAGAAAACGCCATATGAAAGCCCTTCATGAGAAGGAGGAGAAGGGTTCTGAGCATCATTCTGAGCATCAGTGACAGCAGGTTGGGCCCAAAAGATATAAGGCAGAATATAGGTGAATATAATATTTCTCCTGATTGCTCTTCTGATAAATGCGCAAACTGGTAAACCTTCAGCTAGATTTAAGAGTTTAGGTATTTTCATAGATTCTCAAGGAACCTTGAGAATATATATAAAATAGTAAGAAGAGGAGACCTCTTTCTTTCAGTCTAATGTCAATTCCTTTCCTAACTAATGAGAGCCTTCCTCTTCTATTAAACCATTTCTTTACTACATTACTCTATTGCAAACTATCATATACTTCAATCAACTAGTTTAGCTGCATTAGTTTTCCAGCAATCTACATGGAAAAATTCCTAGGCGCTGAGGTATTTTCCTCTCCAGATTTTCTGTATGTCAGTGTAAAATGCCTTACTTCAAGTGGTTAATAATTGAGTTTAATAGGTTTACCTCTTTGAATATGCAAGAACCTTTGGAAAATAATTACGGATATTTAAGAACACTGTATGGAAATGTTGGCATGTTCAGGATACTGTGACTCAAAATAATTGGCTATGTTTAATCAGATCTATAAAGTATTATTGTTGTGATATATGATGTTCCAAGAGAAACTGCCACTATAACTGCTGCTTTTCTGTATGTAGTCAGGTGCTAACTAATTCTCATATTCAGGAATTGTTGTAGTCAGCAGCAGAACAGAAATTCTGTAGTGTGCTGACTTCTTACATGCTTTTCATCTTGGAAGTGTATTTTGTGCTGCAACATCAGCATCAGGCAGAAGGAGAAGTAGAAACCTTTCATCTTGTACTCAGAGACAAACAGTGCATCGTCTTGTCTTGCTTGCCAAAGAAACTGAGAAGAAGAGAAGACTTGGGACTACGGAACTGATGTGAGGGAGGAGGCAACCCAAGGAAATCTTGTGAATGCACAGTGGTTTGATATCTAAGGCAGCAAGTTTTGCTTGATTTATGTTGGTATCTTTAATTTAGGGCAGCTTAAAGCAAAGACAAGACAGACGACAAGCATGTTTAGGAAACCAAATCCGAGGTCTGACAATGACAGTCCTATTTCCTGCTCTCTCCTGATGCATTTTATGAGCTGGGTAGGCCACTACCTCCTTTCCCTAGGCAGAATCCTCATCATGAAGTTTGAGGCTGTAAATATATGCAGGGCTGTAGGATGATGGGGTTTCTTTGGGGAGGCGTGGAGAAGGTTTGTACGTGTGGCTTATAGAAAGTTTTTAATATATGCTCTCATAACTACATGTGTAAATAATACAGATAGATAATATAAAATGTAGAGATATAAGTATAAATCCTTATCTTCAATATTGTAGGAGGTTATGCTAAAAATGTCCATAATGATGTAAATTCAAAGAATGAGAAATAAAGCAAAATCTGTCTAATTGTAGAATCATTTCATAGATGTTTCTTGATAATAGCAAATAAGAAAGCTAAGATTTATTTCAAATAAGTCTATTGAATTTTTCAAAGTTAGACCATAAAAATCCCTGAGTAACTATCCCCACATTTGTGCCCCAAACATGCAAGCATGCATACCACTAGAACTCCTCAGTATTTCAGTTATCCCTAGAAGAGTATGAAAAAATATGCTGATGACAAACAAACTTTGTGTTTGTTAGATATGCATAGTTACATCGATATTTTGAGAAATATCTGACATGCTAACTGTTTGAATTAAAGCTAAGGTGGAAGGGGAACTGACTAGGTACCTGGGGGGCAAAGCACTCAGTATTTTAAGTTTTCATACTCCTTTCTAAGAAAGTCTTCGCAAGGAGTTCTGTGCACACAACATTACGTCTAATTGTAGTGTCAATGGTTTATTCTTGCAAATATACTTATGAGAACTCCAAGAATGCTGAGTTCTAATTGCACTTGAATTTATTTATACTTTTTATTACTGAAATTCATGGTCTCTCATATATTTTGAATAAAAAAAGTTCATAATGTACTATGTACACATTATCTCAACTTAGGTTGAGATCCAACCCCCCCCCCCCAAAAAAAAAAAAAAATCTCAAATCATGTTAATTTGCTTGTAAATCTTACTTGGCAACGTAGAATTTGCCTTCTTCCAGTTACAAAATGAGTCATACTGCTATGTCCAGCTGGGTGAATACTCTTGTTATTGGAACAGCAACAACCCAGTCTTTGGGACGTAAAATTCCAGGGTGTCCTGTAAAAGTGCAGTACAGCAGTCATGACAGGATTTACAAAGAACATTTACAAAGAAAGCTTAAGGGTTATGGAAACCAGAAGATGAAAACGCCGAACAAATTTGCCTAAGAGTGTACTGATATTTTGAATGGGAAAGTATAGTTTTTTTCTTTCCAACTCCAAAGCTTCCTTAAGTTTGTGTCTGTGCCCTAGGTTCGCTCATGTGACAAGTTCAAATAATGTTGAAGCATCTGTTCCTGCCCCTTCAGTATTTTCCAAAATCGGTCCTTTATTTTTCAAAGAATAAATGCCTTGTTTCTTTAAATTCTCTGTTTGACTAAATTCAGAGTCTCTTAATCTTAGTGCCTGCCATCTAACCTGATTTCTCCTTTGACTGTAAATTTTATTGACCAATCACCCTACCAGTGTAAATCAATGAACTCTTATTGAGTTCAATGGAATAATGCTGGTTTACAATATATTAGATAAATATGTAAATAAATATTGGATCACTGCTATTAGCTATGCCATACCCCAAGAATTCTCATAATGTTATATATTTTTCACACTTGTACCGTTACATGTTTTGTTTTGCTTTTAAGTTTTAAACAGCATAATCTAAAGATATCTCTCTTTCATTTGCTTTATGTTCAGAATATTCAGATTAGGAGTAACGTTCTTTTGTCGTGCTGCATTCATTTTTAGTGAGTTGTTTCTCTAGGTGCTTGCTTCCTGTCACAGAATAGGTGGAATTAGTAATCTGGAAAGGTCTAGAATATTTCCTTTGTTTCTAAAGAAAACGTAAATGATTAATTTAGACTGGATAGGGACATTTAGGTTAAAAAAAATAAATCAGCCTATGGTGACTACTTACCTTTACTTACTATGTCAAATGATTTTTCTTTGAGCACATATTGATATTTCTGAATTCGTTGGAAAGAACTCAGTTGTATTATATTTCACTGTCATACACACACACAAAAAACCACCACCACCACCACCACCAAAAACAAACAAACACCATAATGTGTTCTGAAAGTGTATCTTTACCATCAGGCTTACAAAAAGCAAGATTCAACCTGTACCACTAGTTCATTTGGATAATTTATGTCTATTGAAGACTTTTTTTTCTTCTTTTGAAATAGGATAGCAAGGAGAATGATTTCTATTGTTCATTGATATCTAAATCTTCAGACTTTCAGTTGTATAGTTTCCTCTACTAGTTGAGAGAATGGGACTCGCTGTCCCATTCTGCATTCACCATTAGTCGCTAACCTAAAAAGCATGATTGTAACAATATGTAAGGAAGATTCAAAATAATGGAATCTATAAAAGTCAGTAGCAAAGTTCCAATATAGGGTTCATTTTGAAACAAAAAATAAAAGGCATCCAGTGGCAGCCCTGTAAATAGGAACATAATTAAAATTACAGATGGAGAAAGTAAGGGAATGTAGGTCAGGGCTGATTCTACTGATGCAGCCAGAGAGTAACTGATGCGTGTAGTAGAGGCTCTGTCATTTCCATGAACAGCTTTATCCTATGAAGCCAGGGAGAAAAAAAAATAAATAAAGTTGAAAGTGCAAGTAGCATTAAGTGGTTTGGACATTGTTTGCCTTTCAGTGAGATAAACAAGGGCAATGTGTGTCTGCAGTCAAGGGTTTGAAACTGCAACAAGTCAAGAAAGTATAACTAGTTGGAATCTATTTCTACCCCTCATTTAAATCAAACACTTTCCAATATATATGATGCCAAAAGTGTAGCTGAATTGGTGTTTGTTCCCAAACAGCTGACCTGGTGCTGTGTAAAATGAGTCTTTTTAGGATGGTGTCATTAGTGTGGTGTGATAACACTTCTGGGTATTTCAAAAGTCTTTTCCTCAAAGCTGTTGTTGGCTTCTGTTTTTAGCTAGGACAGATGGGAATGATTCATAGGTGTTAATTTGGGTTTAAGGGTGCATTTTTAAACTTCACTCTCTAGTTTGTA
Organism: Anser anser; assembly: GCF_964211835.1. NCBI lineage: Eukaryota > Metazoa > Chordata > Aves > Anseriformes > Anatidae > Anser > Anser anser. Next base: position 74,006,339 of record NC_139721.1, on the reverse strand, counting down.
GGTACTCAGAATCTGTGCAGGAATCCAGATCTCCTGCTGCTTAAGGGATGTTTGTATTCACAGCATCTTCTTGTTTCAAAGGACAGTGTTAGTCAGGGCATTGTGTTGAGTGGGGTGGACACGTGTCAGTTTGACTGAAACAGTCCTACTTTGTCCATTCAGCACTTGCCCTGTTTCAGTAGTCCTAATTTAAGTTTCTCTCTCCATGTTTATTGAAATACTGTTACTTATGTTGTCTTGTTGCTGATTGACATTTGTTTAACATGCATGTGCTTTTTCATTATGTAGTGGACAGTAATACAGTTCTCTCTCTGTATATTTGTGGTTGCTTTGTGCTATTTCAATAACAAAAAATCACCATAACATTTTCTGGGACAGCTCTTGGATCCCCAAGGACTCCCTTTGCACAGGGAAATATTTTGGAAGCACAGCATTTACCCAATAGGAGCAATGAATCTGAGGTGGGTAATGCCATCAGAAAACCTCACAGAAAATAGCAGTGCTGCAAAGGCTGATGTGCTTCTAAAAATGTCTAGATAAACTCTGTAAATAAGTGCACTGTTTGGATAATTTATGTTCAGCTAGAAACATTTATTAATTCTGAATACATTATTCACTATGAATAATTCCCATCACCACTCTTCTGTTGCAGCAAAGTCATCTAAACTTAATAGTATTTTTTTAAATTATGTTTAATGTCCACATTCAGGCAGTGGTGAATTTGCCTTTCCACCACCTGAGAGATATTTTCCTTCTGAAATTCAAGTTTTCTTTTTTTCTTCTCCCCCTCCCAGTTCTGATCAATACCCTTTGTTTCTTCCTGAACTCATTATTTTAATGCTTTACTAATTGTCAGTCCAAATCATCTGATAAGTAGGCTTAAAATGTTCAAAATCGATCAATGCTATAACTGTGATTAGCACTTTAAAGTTCAATCATCGATCCTAACCTAAGTCTCTTCAATTACAGTGCCTGTCACTTCAGGTTGCCAATCAAGTTTGTATCGATTATAAAGAGTCTGTGTTAATTTTGAATGTCCTTTATATAGGCAATTTTTCTGTCCAATTTTTTTCTCTGTCATGAAGTTGAGTTGTTACGGGAATCCCATACATACATTCACTAACAAAATATGAGGCCTGTCATATTTGTAAGCAGAACATTCTTATATCTAGTACATTTAGGGAGAGAAAAGTATGACTCTTATTAAATAATATTAATAATTATAGCCTTTGAAGACAAACTGTGCTTTTATTTCTCCTCACTGTAACCTTTCTCTTTGTCACAAATCAATTCTGAGTTTTTACAACTCTTGAATGTCTAGTGCAGAACAGCACATTTTTACATCTTTATATACATCCTTTTTCAATGTACAGTAACAGCTGCTGAGGGAAATCGTCTGTTTAAAGCTAAGTTTGAAAGTAGTCTTTAAAGCCTTCCTCCTCCTTCTTTGAGTCAGTAATAATGCTTTCAGGGGATGTACGTGTCTATGTGCACGCTCATGTATGCAAATTAAAACTGCCAATATATTGCTAGACAAAATAAATACGTAGAATGTTTTTGACTTAATATGACAATGATGAAATGTAACCTACCATCAAAAATCAGATTAATTTTTAAGTGATTGGTCATTTCTAACCAATTCATGAATGAAATATGTAAACAGTAATAGGAAAAGTACAAAATAGTCATTGGATTTTTCTTCTCACCATTCTTAAATATTAAGTCCTTAAAACTCATATTTAATATTCATAGGTTTCTGAGTTCAAATTGCAATATAAGTAATAGCTATAATAAACTACAGAAACAATTCCCATTCCCTCCCATAATGTCCAAATTTGAAGTACTAAAGAATTACTTTACAAAAAAGCACTGTTATAAGAAGCAAACATTACTTGCTCCCCATCTCTTCCCCCCTCCCTTCACACCAATTTTGAGAGCAAGAAACATTGCAGTTCCCAGTTAAATACAAAAATGAGATGAAAGGTATCAATAAGGCAGTGAAGATGCATCAACAACAGAAAGTTTACAAAGCATATATTTCCTAAACTTGTGGAGTTGGGTATCATTCTTCTCCTCCTTGTATATCTCACTCACCTTTTTGCAGCCTCATTTCATTCTTCCTATTTTCAAATTTAGCCATGCTAAAGAAAACTCATTACCTGAACTTGACTTGCGTTGTTCACACAGTTTATATTTGTCTCCGTAGTGCTTCTGGTTGAAATAATATTAATAACAAAACAAAGAGAAATCATAGCAAAAAAATGATAGCAATGCAGCTGTTCTTTGTGAGCTTTCCATGTTTTGATATCCTCTGAACAACACCCTGCTCCCTGAGAGCTTGCCTAATCTCAAGGAAGGTATTTGGAGTCACAAAGTACCTAGCCTTGCCTATGAGAGCAGAGATGTTTATCAATAGAGAGTGAAGCATAGTGCAACTTTTGAGCTTGAAACAGGGATCAAACAATAATACTCTACACAGTTGTTGAAATATTCTCCTGGTTTTGGTGCCTGAGGGCAGTTTGAAAATAAGATTTGCTGCCAATACGATTGTATAGCCCCATCTCTTTGGTTTTAAAATTCAGTTTGTGTTCTGCTCAACGAAAGATGAAGGTAGCTTTTAAGCTCCAAGGCTTTGTTTATATTTGCACCATCAGGGTGGACTTCCTGAAACACCAGTTCAAAGCAATGACAGAAAATAACTGTATTTTTTATCTTTTTTTTTTTTAATATAAATTATGTCCCCATTCTGCATCTTCTTGACAACGATAGCTCTTCCTCTTTGAATACAAAAGGAACAAAACCAAAACAAAATCAAACATTTACTACCTGTCTCTAATGAATTCAAACAAGAAAAAATGCATTATGTCAATTGACTTGTCATTAGTGTTATCTTTTGAAATACAAGGGAGATGACTTGTGACCAGATAACTGCATAGGTCCCTTCAAATCTCCATTATTCCGTGATTCTCTGAAATACCAATATTAATGAGTGAGCTTCTTCTGATATATATATATATATATCAGAAGAAATATATATACATATATATATATATATTTTTTTTTTTCGGGGGTGGTAGTGGTGTCTGGTCGGAGGATGTTTATTTTGGTTTTGGGGACATTTTATTGCTTATTTTTAGTTCAAAGTGTCAACTGAGGTTCAGTAGATTAAAAATTGGTTCCTTAATTAACTGCAGACAAGGGCACATCATTTAATTCTGTGGTTTCAAAATTATTTGATACCTTAGTTCCTCTGACATCAATAAGTGGACATGACAATCTATTTATTTATTTATCTATCTGTCTGTCTGTCTATCTATCTATCTATCTATCTATTTATTTATTTATTTATTTTGGGACGCCACATTCCCCATTCAGAAAATGGAGGTATTAGTGTTTCCTTCTTCCCAACTTTTCTCTCTCCTGTATATAGTTGAGCTCTGTAGGAAGAGGTCTGTCTTAGAGTGTGTTTGTGCAGTCTGAGTATAATTGTGTCCCCTCTCAGTTGGAGTCTCTAGATACTACTGTCATATTCAGAATGATATGAATAGGTGTGACACCAACCTAATGTTTGCACTCATATTATTCTATTTGTAGAAGCAGAGTACGTAATAAGGTCTGGCAAAAATGTATGCATTTTTTTTGTTTTGTTTGTTTGTTTACTAAATGGGTATTCCAGTGTTATGTATTACTATTAAGAATGTCTGTTTAATCCCAGAATGGCTGTTTTCCATCCATCCTCTATATGAATCTACATGCAAATATCCCAACTTCTCAGACTGGAATGCACAAATATAATCACCGTCTACCTTTCAACTGTGAAACAAATCTCTGTGACAATCATCTGCAAGCATTTTCAAAATGCTTTAAAACAAAGAACATTACTACTTATGTCCTACAATTGTTTGAATCACAGTATAAATCCAGGTAGCCCTCCTGTTAAAATATGAAGCTGTCTTATACACTTCAAGAAATATAACCTGATTTTTTTTTTTCTCAGTGTATGGATCTAAATGGGCTGCTTTAGAATTAGATTTTTTTTTCCAGAATTCATCCCCTGTCCTCCAAAAGAATTTCATCCAAAGGTTTATGCACTGGTAGACACCTAAATCACAGAAGCAGAAGCTATCATTAAGCCATAGATTGCTACAATTGCCTAAAATGCATTTTTTATTTTCTACAGTGAAGATATGCAGGTAATAAATTATCTGAGCACTAGGATTATCAAGAGGTAATTTGTCTTACATACTGAAGAAGGGTATCTTGAATGCTAAACTTTGCACAAAGATCCATAATTAAACTTATTATTCTGTATATTTTCAGAGTTTATCTGGAGCCTTCTTGTGTATCTCAGAAGAAGCACAAGCAAATAATTCTCACTGAAAGCAGGTGTCAGAATTAGGGAATTTAACATCTGTCATGTAGACTACAGTATAGAAACTTTGAAAAGAGAACCAACGAATGGTTAAAACAAAGTTCTTAAGTCCTTATTTATATATCTAAATATATATAAAAGTATATATATCTATACTTTATTTAAAATAAATAAAAAAAAATGCAGTCTCAGGCACCTGTACTTAGAGGATAGCACTCCTGTACCATGCTACATATGTACACCTCATGTTGTCTGCTGTGCAGAGCACATGCACTGCACTCTGTGTGTGTGGGCTTCTGCTTTCCAGAGAGCTCAAGCATCATGAAACCTACTTGGTGAATGAAAGCCTCTTATTTTCAACCTGCCTGCTACAGAGCAGATTACAAAGGACGCACAGCTGAGGTTGTTCCTGTCCTTTCTCTGTCATTCTGGCTTGAACCAAGGGAGAGGGCTACTTAGTGGGGCTGTGGAGGCTCCAGCTCATCCACGTTGCCCAAACTCCATCAAAAAGAGCTGGTTCAGGTGCTCCTGGCAGCATAGTTACAGCCACACTGAGTTTAGCCTTGCCTAATTGCCTGCATATTTACTCAGCTTCTCAGGAGCACTTTGTAGCTTGTGCTGGACTACTCTGCCTCCCGTACTCAGGCTGGCCCAGTGAAAAGTGGCCCAGATGTGTACGAACAAGCTGCAGTCTGACCTGTGGCTGCAGACTGGACACGTGCCCTGTGTTAGGTCAATCAGACTAAACCCTAGTAGCACAGTGGACTGCAACATGAAGCAACAGGACAGGCTCAAACCAATAGGCTGCTATTAAATCAATAGTACGCCCTCCTGTGGCTGCTACCTTCTGGAACAGTCATCAAAAAAGGAAAGCAAAACAAATAAAAAAATCAGGAATGAAAGGAACAGAAAATGTGAGAATATGCCCTGCGTGAAGAGAGATTGAAAATCCCAGGACCATTCAGTGAGAGAGAAGGCTGGCTGTCTCTGTGGGTGATAGAATCAGGAACAGCGAGCGATATGTAGAAAATAGATCAGACGTTCTTATTAATTCTCTCTCAGGATGGTGGCTTATGCTATTATCACCTCTGAAATAGTTTCAGGCCTGCATACCTCCTAGGACCATGCAACAGGGGTTGTTATATGAGTGTAGTTACAAATACCATTTGCAATGTGTAGGTTTGATCTCTTTTTGTGTATTTTTATTCCTGTCTGAAGATACTGCCTGCTTCAATATCACAGCAGTATACACGGAAGCCAAAATTGCCTTGAACGCAGACATAACATGGGTATGACTTAACACCTTTCTTAATAATCTTAGGTTTAGGTTCTTGAACCTTGCTTTAGGTGAACTGATATTGTTTGTTGAATGAGTCTTTGATAATCTAGTTTGTAGATTGATGTTTTAGATATGTAAGTATGGCAGTGCATTAAGCAACTAAAAGAAAGTGATAATTTGCATTTGTATGCAACTTCTCTTTCTTGCAATGAAGTCCTGAAGTAGTTAAATGGTAGTAGTCAAGGTGGTTGATAAGATACAAGTAAAGCAAACTGCAGTCAGTCATACATGCACCACTTCATTGAAAGAAAAATGGAATAAAAGCTCTAGCTTTTATTTATTTTGTAAAAATGCCTACCGTGTAGCTGATGGCCTTGAAGATTCACAGAGTCACAGAATCATAGAATTTTAGGGGTTGGAAGGGACCTCCGGAGATCATCGGGTCCAACCTGCCTGCCAAAGCAGGTTCCCTAGAGCAGATTGCCCAGGTAGGCATCCAGACGGGCCTTGAATATCTCCAGAGAAGGAGACTCCACAACCTCCCTTGGCAGCCTGTTCCTGTGCTCTGTCACCCTCACTGTGAAGAAGTTCTTTCGCACGTTGGTGCGGAACTTCCTGTGCTCCATTTTGTGGCCATTGCCCCTTGTTCTGTCCCCACAGACCACTGAAAAGAAGTTGGCCAAATCCCTCTGTCTCCCACACTTAAGATATTTGTAAACATTGATAAGATCCCCTTCACAGGACTGTTTTCTTATGTTTCTTTAAATTTGATTTTGGATTTGAAATTGAGGAGAAAAATGAGAATCAAAACCCTAAATAAAAGGGGAGGGAGAATGGTTTCCATGCAAAAGAATAATCTGAACATCATTTTAATTTTCCTTAAAATAGGAATTTCTAGTGTGAAAGCTGGTAGTGCACAGTCCCTGTGCAATAATGATCATTTTTAACAACATGGAATTTGTGGTGAGTGGGACAGATTGCTCATCTCCCGCTGTCAGATAGCAGAGACATCAGCTTACTCTGACCACAAGCAAATACTATTGTTGGTTTTCAAAAATTTTGAGGGGCAGTTTGAATTTCAGATATCCTCAGTTTGATGAATAAACAAGATTATCCTTTAAGTCTAAAAAACAGAGAACCAGTAGGAATTTTTCAGAAGAATTTCATATCATTTTTCTCTATAAGTGAGTTCTATAGGAAAGAACATGAGCTGCAACAACTATCAGCAAGCTTATCTCCAAGTTCATGAGTGCATATAAAAAAATTCTGGTGTTATCACTAGGAATTTGAAAACTAACAGCTGACTATGGCTCCTGTGTTCTGCCTGTCCCTGCTGCTTTCACTTTGATGGCCTGACATCTCTGTCAAGGTAGATCTGACTTCAGTGCTTTGAGAAAAATTTCACCAAATTCATCTCCTTCTTTGCCACCGTTATTTTGTCTTCAGTGACAGTGTGCAACTCTATCTACAACAGAGCAGATGCATACCTTTAGGATTCTCTTCTGTATCTTCTGGTGAAACAGTAGTTTTATATTTCAGCAGATTTCTAAATTTGCATGGCATTTGTTATCTTTTTGATTACATGCTCTGTCCCCAATGTACTGTTCTGACTGTAGCTGAATAAAGCTTGCAGAGAGAACTCGAGGAGCTGTTTTGACCCTTCTTTTATTCCTCATGGAGATAAGTGAGCTGTAAGGGCTGCACAACTGTTCTTTTTGGACAACTTTATAGGTTGCTGATTGGTTTAAGACAGATTCTGAGGACTGTCACACAGAACACACAGAGGTTATGGGGAAGTACTAATTTTACAATGCTACCTCTGGTTGAAGGTACCACCATTTCATCTCAAGCTAATTTCCTACCAAGTTCCTGAACAACTTGACTCTTGTCCCCATGAGTGGCCATGCTATCTTGCAGTACCTCACCGCAGGTACCAGAAAAGAGTAATGAACATTGAATTTAAATTGTTAGCAGCCACTAAGGGTGAATGGTTCTTAAACGTGTAATTAGGAATGAAGTTGAAATCTTAAAATGGTCACTGTGGCTTTTGACTGCTGTAACACAAGTTCTGAAAAAATATTACATAGAAATGTGTGTAATGTCACACAAGTTTTCCACATGAATAGAAGGCTGAAAAAAAATTTCCAGGCCAGGGATTTTATTTTTGTTACCTTCAACAAATGATATAGCTAATAGTTGAAAGATGTTCCTCTAGATCATATCAGTGCTTTTTATCCACAGCAGATCATTAGTTGTTGTGGTGTTCATTTATAGGATTGACATAGGGTGCAGTTCAATCAAGAGAATTCTTTTTTTCCGTACAGAACAATGTTATCTGTTGGGGGCTGTACTGTTTCATTTGACATCTGTGATTACTCAGACTACCTTAGTAGTGCATAGTTAGATTTCCAGTACTGTTGTTTTGCAAACCTGTCATAAAAGTGAACTGGAAAGTTCAAATAAAAATTGAATTTACTCTAAATTTATGTTCTAGAAGACACCTCTATTGACCATGCTTCCAGACTTTAAAAAAACTTTTATAGGAAAAATTGTTTTCCTTACCTCATTTTTAAAAAATGATAGCATTTTCTGGCCCACTAAAAATATATCAGATTATACTATTTCATGGTAACCCTAGTACCACAGATTGCAAATATTATTTTTCCTGAGATCTGACAATGATGCTTGACAAGAAATCTGCAGTGAATGAGAAAGTGCCAGTAAGATTAGTGAGTAAAGAAAAGGGATTGCAGGGAGAGAAGTGGATATAAAAGGTGAGATATATTTTTGTACTAATCCTCCTGTAAGTGGTATGAGTGAAAACAGCTCTGCAATTAACTGCTTTGAAATCAGATTGGTAATTACTGAATAAAAGAAGTCTACTACCCAGCTACATGTTTGAATATAGAAAATACACACTGATTTGTTGTAAGAAATACAATGCATCAGGACTGCTGTTGTCATGCATTATTCCAGTTTAACATAAAGTACGGAATGAGAACAGATGGAAATGAAGACTGCAGCTATGTGTTCAAAATCTAGCCTCGGGTACAGCTTTTCTCCCATAGCTGTAAAGAAAGTCATCATGTTTCATCCCTGAAGATGCTAAGATGTCTAATATTTGTGACTTTGGGCAGATGACAGTTATAGAGCACAATAGGCCACAGCTGTTAAGGAAAACACGGGACAAAACAAGTACTTTCTCATTAGACTGATCTGGCTGCCTTAACTCCAGACTTAACATCTTGGAAAATCACTTTCTTTTCCTCAAATTACAGTTTTCTGTGATTTCTTCTCCTTTGGAAGTCATTTTTTTGTGGGCAGGAGAGCCAGGGGCCACACAGATCCTGAGGCACATGCGGCCCAGTGCCAGAGGGCTGAGGCAGCTCAGAAAGCTGGTGGATTCTGAGGTGTGTGGCTGAAGGAGGGCTGAAGAAAGGAGTCCTATCACCCCACACAGGTCCCACACCATTTGCTTTGATGTTCAGTACCACCTTCAGTGACTGATACCATCCTTAAAATTTTGTCTGCTGAAGTTTCCTTGAAGGCCATTGAACGTTTGACAGCTGTAAGTGATTATGGGGTCAAATTTGTCTTGCTGTGAAGCATTACTGCGAGGTAACTCCATATTTCTGAAACCACTACTACACCACAGTAGTCTTGCTGTTTATCAGCCTCTAGATAGTCTACCGTATGGGGATCTGCTGTCAATACAGAAGGATGTGGGGAAATTCTTGAAGCCTCCTGAATGTCATTATTCCTTGGATGTCAGTGAATTAAGTTTTGATCTGAATTTGGAGTTGAACTTGCTTTGGGTTAGAAGCTGATCAAAGCCATTAGTAGTAGTTTATACTTTAATCGTATTGTATGGGCAATTATTAGTGCCTATTGACAATGTGGCACCATGTGGCATTATTAATTGATGATGAGATATGTGTGGTCATACTCTTGATTGTTTCTAGCTAAACAGGGAAACCCTGGGTAATTGGTCATATATTTTTAATCTTGAGCTGTCTATTAAGTCTTCTATAAATATCTAATTATATTTGATACAATATATAAAAATACGTGGGAAATCCACAATAAAAATAGAACTACAGAGTTTTCAGTACAATGGTGATATTCGGTTTTATGTTTACTTTGAATAGAGGATCCAGTAACAAGTAAATATCTTGGGGTTTTGTTTTTATGAAGTTGCTGAATAAGCTGAGATTAAGACAGCTGATTTCTAATTCCTACCAGTATGAATTCCAGGAGTCTACTAGATGAGGTGACTCTGGATTCAGGTGATGAAACAAATCAATTACTTGAGTCACCAGTATGTGTTCCTGAAGTCATGTAGAATGGAGTGATATTGCTGATGTCAGAGAGAACAGAATACCAATCCCATCCAATCTGTTAAAACAATGTGTGAACTTTGAAGTTGACTGACTGGATTGATGAAGCTATCTCCAGGAGTGTTTTTATTACCTTGTGTATAAGAATGAGTTTCTTGTTTACAGTGCTTGTTTATTAACCAGTAATATTCAGCAGTAGGCTGTAAAGAATAGCGTTCAGGAAAAAATAGCATAGTAAATTTAAACTCCTGTGAAGTAGGCTAGTAAGGGAAGGTAAGGGCACCCTACTGTCCTGCTGTTTGGGTTGCATGGACAGTTCTATTTTTCTCCATTTTATATATATATATATATATATTTAATAAAGAAGCCAAAAGACAGTAGCTTGTCTCCTCCTCCCCAACCCTTGAAGTTAGCCTTTCTAGATACACCGGTAGATCTCTATTTAAATATCCAAGCTTTGTATTTATTTTGGAGAGTTCTTTAATGAAAGGTCCTGCATGCACGTGCATTATTTATTACTCTGGTATGTATATGTAAACAGGATAGATGAACCGTGATTCATTCATCTATGATGGCGATAAGAAAACATCCTGGTTTTATTTGGGACTAATCTCTCAGAGCGATTTTGTTGCTAGATACACTACTCTGTCTCAAAACAAGGGTGACTTTCCTCTGCTTTGATTTCATTTTATCATGATTTAGTACAATTTATTCTCAGTGTTTCCCTTTGTAAGAAGTTGTCACATGGCATATATGAGCCCTTAGCCTAACATATATTCGTTATCCAATGGAATATTCTATTCATGGTACCCATGGGCAGTACCCATGGAATATTCTATTCATGGGTACTCATGGGCAGCTCTATTCATGGGTACTAGAATCAGGATTATTAGTGCTTTTCATTGCACATTTTGCCATACTACTATGTCTTTCCTGCAGCAGCACAGATCAAAGAAGGTTGTGTTGGTGAGACCACAGTGTTCTGGTTTCAGGGCTGCAGATGGCATCAAAGCAAACGGTAGGTTGTCATAATCCTGCAGTTCCTAAGTTGGTTAACGATACATACCTGCAGCACCAAAATGTTTGTTGTTACCAAACAAATGGACATCTCACCAACTATCTCTGCATGGCATTTTCTTCACTACTCATGGATTCTCTGAGAGGTTGTTGACAGAAACTGTGTATTGAACTATCAAGATATTTCTGCTTGCTTTCCTAATTCCTTAGCTACCGGGAGATATCGGACATGTGGCAATATCAAGTCAGCAATATTTCTACATTTGTATTGCTCCTATTTTCTTTATATGTAAGTATTGATGCTGAGGACATTCAGTACCTCTCTTTTCTATTGAAAAGACTGCTTCTTTCTATGAAATTTTTCTGAGGTATGTTCTTAGGATTCTCTGAGTGGATACATTCAGTGAAATCTGTTTCTCTAATTGATTTGTAGTGGAATTTTATTGCTCTTTTTGGAGATCTGTTTATAGAACTTTGAGGATTATCTAGTTATCAGCCTCTTCATCTTCTAATGGTATCTGGGAAGCTATTAGTACACCCTGTAATTCTTTTGCATGACAGCATAGGAGCATACTGAATACCTGCCAAGAAAACTTCTAAGGTAAGTTCTGTGAGTATTGATAATATATTTTGACAGTAGTACAGCTGGCTATGGGAGAAGTTAACTGCACGGGTCAACATCCTGTGGCAGATGAGATGGAATACTGCAGATTAGACTCAATTATATATGTGTGTCATTAGTTTATGTTGAAATGAGAAAATCCTCCACTCCAGAAGGTAAAATTTCCTATGAGAACCACAGAGGGCATTTTTTTCCTATATTTCTGTGTTCTCCACTCACCACCTTACTGGTTTGGATAGTCAGTGGCATTTCCTCACTTCCCACCCACCCTTGCAGGATACAAGTAAATGTAAGGAAGGTCACTAGTTAAGGGCAGTCAGGTGGATAGATTTTCTGCCTCAGCACCTGGATCCAGTATCTGGCATCATTAACAGCCTGAGTAAGTCCCATTGCATGTGTAACATCATTATATCCATCCCTAGAACTCACTGTGGGCTAGGACATTGATTTATTGCTGAATATTCAACATAGCTAGCAGCTATTACAGAAATGCTTAATGGCATTCCATCCACTCTACCCAGTTCAGCCTTGGGATCAGCAGGAGACTTCTGCCTGCTTTATTAACTTTGTCTGTTCTGATCACAAATTCTTTTTTCTTTTTTCTTTTTTTTCCCCAAATGATGGGAGGTGACATGGTAAAGCAAACAACCCAAGACCTGGCCCCAACATACACTGAATGGTAAAGGAAAGACACCAACTGTAAGGAGGATACCTGGTAAGGGGGCTAGCTTTTCCCAGGCTGAGACATGCAAAGAGAAGTCACTTAGAAGCTCTCAGTCCAGAGCTAAATGAAGGACCTTGTGCTTCTTTTTGAGCTGATATACCCTTACACCAACTAAGAACAGACACTGATTGTTTTCATTTCAATGCAAGATATTTTTAAGCATTGTAAGGCATCATCCACGTATCATCTGCTTTAGAACACCTTGCATCAGTCAGCCTGCTGACCTGTTTGCTTGTTCCTCCTAGTTAAGAGCGGGGTATTCTTTAGACTGAAGCTATTTTAAATGCATAAATTCAATAGATGAAGAATGGATAAAGCACCAGAAATGGGATGAAGAATGGATAAAGCACCACAAAAGGAAACTCTTCTAAACAAAATAGAGACATACTTGTGTTTATAATGTTAAGAAGTAATAAAATTATCTGAAATGAAAGCTTGGTTGGCAAGAGGAAGTTATAAGGCTCATTGCCTACAAATCATTAAGGATCCATCATTGAGGTTGTAAGCTCAGGTCATACAATATTTCAGAAAGACAGAATACAAGAGGGAGACAAAGCCCGGTAATATTCATTAGATGTGTATAATTAAAAGAGTAAAGTGAATGAATCTATTATGGCTTGCATTACAGCAGAAAAAGACTAATGGCCAAAATCAGAGATTAGTCTGAAGGAGTCTAAACTGTTGTAATTTACAGTTTATGTGAAATCTCCCTTGAAGGCCTGATCCATCATTCATTTAGAATCTTTTTATTCTAGCTGTGCACAGAAGTCCTTAATTCTGGACATGGAATGTTATTTGTTGACTCCGAATTCCCCATAATGATGCCTGTGGCACAGAAGTCAGAATAGAAATTGCTGGAACATTGATGTATTTCTTGTATCTCCTGCTTTCTGCATCCTGGGCTAGGAAATTGGGCTCATGTCATAGGGTAGTCCCAATGTCTGTTTTTGCCACATGGTTCATCCAAAGGATGAAATATTGCTATATGTCACTCTTGGAGATGATGAAACAATGAACACTGAATTAAAGTTTATATTAATATTTAGTAGAAAGTGAAATGATAAATATCTACCAAAAGAACACAATTGGGGTAGAGATGCAGCTGCTAGATCACATTGTGGATTCAGGACATTATATAAAGATATTTATTTGTAGCAGTAAACAAAAGCACCTGAAAATTCCCAGTGGATGGAAATAAACTTGAGTGAAATATGAGGACTCAGCAATCAACATCCTAGTTTACATAAATATCTATCAAACATAAGAAATGATCCTGACTAAAAATAGTATACCAGACCAATTTAGTCACTGGACCAATTTAGAAAAGAATAAAAGTCAGCTATGTGAAAAGTGTAAGCAACAACAGAAGAGGACATAAATAATGAAAAGAATTCAAGCAAAATACTGAATGCCATAAAAGATCTCAATGCCAGGAGAACTAAAATTAGACCTATAGAAAAATATATACAAGATTTTTTTTAGGTAACAAAACTGAGAATTCAGTTTAGAAAAAAATTAAAAAATCATACGTGGGGATTAGGAAAAAGTATGGAGGGAATGATAAAACAGACAATTACATGGATGCTTCTCCAGTGTATTTACTTGAGAGATCAGGAAAAATATGCCATCTGACACTATTTGTGTATGCAGTATTCTGAATGATTTTGTAACCAGTCAGCCAGAAGCATTTAGTAATTTAGCACAAATGAAAGCTATCAAGTCTCTAGGACTTAGAGGAATTTGCTCTGAGATTTTATTAAGGAGGCTATGGAAGAAATATGCAGGACAGTGAAAAGCAGAACAAAACTCTCGTCAGGCTACAGTGGGTTAAGAAAACAAGATAACAGTAAAAATAGACCACATATCATGAAGTTAATTCCTTGTCCTTGTATATGTCATAGCAAAGTAGATTTCTAACTGAATACTGCAGAAATGTTTTGTTTGAGTTAGAATGTCCAGTGGATTTGATCAGGATCTGAGTCCACCATTTGCATCCCAATGGAGAATTCTAATCTGGTGGATGTGGGGAAGGCTGAAGCTGGCTTCTCAGGTTCTTCTACAGAGATTAGTCCATTGATATAAATAAGAACATTTTTCAGAGGACAGTAAAGGAGGAGACATTGGTTTAGGCAATACTTTCTCTTCATGCTGGCAGAAATAAAAAATACATTTCCCATACAGCCTGATAAAAGCAAGATACGGACTCATCAGAGCAAGAGTGAAAAGGACGGGAAGGCTTGTCCTTCTAGTGGAACTCAGAGAATGTAAGGAAAAGGAAAAAGAAATGCGTTAACTTTGTGTTTCTGAAAAAAAATGCATTGAGTTCATGACTGGCTCAAGTTCTCATGCATTGGTGGAAGAAATTGTTTTCTCTTACTCTCTCTCTATAGAAAAAGACTCACGAGGGAATGTCCACTTGTGCCCCAGGCTGTTGCTGTTCCTTGGGCTAATGGAGAACTGCAACTGCCCTTCACCACACTACATTTTGAATCCAAAGTATGCAAAACTCTGCCTCGTGTTTACATCACCTATACAGTTATCTACTCTGACTGATGATACAGAAGGAGAGCAGGTTCTGGTGTTTTTTTGTTTGATTATTTGTTTGTTTCCAGTAGGTTGGCCCTTATAACTAACAAATAAGTACACGTTGCCCATATTATTTGAAGTCTCCACCTGGCCCTTTCAATACTCCATATTTTTTCCTGCAGCTTTCAAGATCATGGCAGGTGTGTGCTTTCTAACTGTAGTTTCAGAACCAAAACTCTCAAATATATCACTTTCTCTCACCTTTGTGACCACCTAATGTTTTTATTTTTATATGCATGTATTCTTGCCAGTTTGAAGCTGGTGTGGTTCTCTCACTGACATAGAGCATACAGCGCTGCTTAGCAAAAGAGTTTGTTCAGCAATGTCCAAATTAAATGTTTCTGGATATACTTCTGTTAATGTATTTTAATTATTACATGTGAAGAGCACAATTAAAAAAACACAGCACTATCTTATTCAATTAATTGAGACTAGGAAGTTATAAATCTCACTTTCTTCATAAATCCATTTTCTCCATTTACTTCCATATAATTTCTTATTAATTCTGCTGGGTAAATGTGGCATTGAGACAATATGATGGAAACTGCATCACCCACCAAATTCTAAACAGACAATGTTAGCCTGGGAATGATAGTGGAGCAAGAAAGAAAGTACTTTAAATATCAGACCCCAGGCTGAATTTGCAGATCAAGCAGCTTAATTGAATCATATTTTTAGTTTGAATGCCACAGACTTTTTTAAGGACTTAAAAGGTAATGCACATAAGAGGTAAAGAACTGTGATTTTTATGCAAGCATTTTTCACAGTAAAAACAAAATTTATCATCTTTTGTAACAAAACTAAGAAGGAATAAATGCTAAAGAAGACCTAAGCCTCTAAATTGCTTAATTTTGTATACCAGTTCCTTTTTCATACGATAAAGCCTGCTTTCCTGCCTGTTGTTTGTCTTGTACCCTGTAAGTAAAAGAAAATTGTAGGAAGGCAAGATATTGCATATATTGATACAATATCTTTCTCTGGAGATATTCAAGGCCTGTCTGGACACCTACCTGGGAAACCTGCTCTAGGGAATGTGCTTTGGCAGGGGGGTGTTGGACCCGATGTTCTCTGGAGGTCTCTTCCAATCCCTACAATTCTGTGATTCTGTGATCTTTCATTTGGGGATTGTGATATTTCATTATGGGCTAGCAAGAACTGCAGTAGTACATACTACAGTTCAGATGGGGTCTCATTAAATTCATACAGAAGAGGTAAATATTTTCCAGGCACAATATCTGAGATTGTCAGAATTTAACAAAAGTTTCATTGAGCAAGAGGCCGAATGGAATGTTGAACTGTGCCAAGAAACTTACTTCGTGCACAACTGTAAATGCAATGGTCATGCATTTTCTCATGAGGCAAAGAAGAATTATTGTGTAGGTAGATGTCTTTTTTAATTATAAAACTTTGATTTATGAATATTAATATATATTTAAAAAGTGCTTCAAGTGGATTGATCTTGAAATAAGCAAATATGTTGTCATTTAACCATATGCTTAATGGTATGCTACTTATAATTGTAATGATTGTTTGCCAAGCATAGTTCCAAATAAAGAAAGAAATGCACAGATGTTTTTCTTATTTAAGTGCATTAAAATGCATACAGAATGTTTAGAAATGCAAATCCTTTAAATCAACTACTTGACAAAATCAGGCTTTGTTCCAAGTTGTTGTAATAGAGCCTTTTGCATATAAATAAAAGATTGTGTCAAAGAGAGAATAAGTCATCTGTAGAACAGCAGTCAAGAGAACTGGAGTCTGCAAAGAGTGAAAACACAGGGCTTGTACAGTACTGAGGAGTTTGCAGGGTTGAAGTAAATTGTTTGCAGTTATTTCTGTGGCTGATTGTACAGTAGCAGCAAGATTATGTTGATGCATTTGACCTATTATACTGACATAGAAGGAATTTACTCCTTTTAATATCTCAGCGCCAGAAGCCAGCTTTGCATTATTTTGATTTATGGGATTATTAGCACAGTTTATATTTCAGGGCACTCTCTTAATCCTCCCATTTACAGTGTTATACCAGTTTCTCCTGGATTTCAGGAAAGACAGTAGTTTTCCATGGGAACAGATGTCAAACCACTGCTACCAGTGTTTTGTGATGATCAAAACATACAAACATGAGGGCATACGGATAGATGACCCTGTGATGGGTTGCCACTTTTGCTAGAAATATTTATTTGGGAAATTCAGAAGGGTTCTGCAATTGGATCAGTCTCAGTAAAGGTAAATCTCAGCTAAATACCTCCCAAGATGAAAGGGAGATTTGAGGAAGCCAGTGAGGAAAATCTCAGGAAAAATCTGGGACAAATAAGTGGGAGAGTTCTTCTTGGCAGCAGAAGCAATAGAGCAAGAAGACAATAAAAAAAAAAAGAAATGGGGTATTTGATGAGGGTAGAGATAGGTTTGTGATCACCAAATCACCTTGCTTTTCCTGGCTTCTCTGGTTTTGTTGTATGACATAATCTTTCCATGATTATAGAAGTAATGTTCTATCTTGGAAATTTAATGAGCAAATAAAGAAGGATTGATGGAATCAAAGTAGAAGGGAGTTTAGCCACTACTTGGTGTGGAATACTGCAGTAGTTCTTGTGCCATGGGTCTGTGTTTTGGTGTTTCAGGTGGATGAAGTACTTGACAAGAAATATTTGTAGTTGTGATGTGGAGAAATGGATTATTTGTTAGCTCAGCAACCTAGGTGTGAGGTTGGATTTGAGAAGGTTTCTTTTGAATTTCCCTATTTTTCTTTATTTATGGCTGAGTAACTGAAAAAATGAAGACACCTATTCAGGAGACAAATTCTCAAGTGTCTCAGGCAGAATAAAGAATATTCTTTGCTGCTACTGCAAATGCAAAAAGCAGAACGATACCAGAAATATATGCAGTGGGGAAAGGCTTACATCAAAGAATATTTGGTAATACAAAGCAGATGAAGCAGAGAACTGTTTAACTGCAGCTGCCAATCTTCTACTCAGATTGTTTTGATCCTCCTATTCTAGCTGGTAACCACAATAATATTGGGCGTTACCATTTATTGCTATTGCAAGCAAATTAGCTACTGCTGTTTGCCTGAATATATAGGATTTAGAGCTTAGAAAGAATACTTTCTGTCTATCTTGATGTCTTTTATTACAGTTACTTATATTAGTCAATAAAATTAAAAGAAAAAAATCTATGTCAGGGTTTTTTTGTATCACTTCTGTCTGTATTTAATGTTAAGAGACAAATGCTGCAGCATAGATCTAAGATGCTACAATTGTGATTAACAAATTATTGTTAATAATAAATTGTGGTAATTTTCTTGTGATTCAGAAAACCTTCAGGGGACAGAATTTGCTCCACATCCTCCAAAAAGCTGAGTTGTAGTGTGGAATGACGAACAGTGCAATGAAATACTGATTTTGCTAGATCAGGTGTAGGATAGATAGTCCCAGGAAAAGTGAAGACAAACAGTTATTTTGTTCTGTATTCTAGGTAGCTATATTCTATCTAGCTACAGTAAAATTTATATTGGTACAAATGGAAGTGACACTTATTTCTGACCATTTGTATTTTATATCCACTTTGCTCTTGAGGAATAAGGTTCAGACGAATGGAAACATCAACATTTTGATAGAGAAAGCCTTTGTTAAACAAACAAACAAACGAACAAAAAAATAATAATTGCATATGCCAGTGACACATGAACTTCTTTCCTTTCCACTGTAGGGACATGTTTCCAGTGGGAGCAGTTTTTTGTTCACAATAACATCTGTATATATTTGCATTCACATTTAAACTTCAGCTTGGAAGCAGACTTGATAGGGATTACTTTTTATTCTTGCAGGTTTGAGATTCATCCACTGTAGAAAGAGAGATAATACCCTGTGAGAATAGTGATCAATGACAGATAATGAGTACCTAATTGTGAATAAAACACTCCTGAAATTGCTATTGGAAAACAGCTCTACTAAGTTGTACCAAAGGATTGTTTCAACTGGTATGCTATTTACAACAGTGATCATGTGCATCTCCTAGAGGAAAAGTATGATTAGGAAGGCAAACTTCTCTTAATACCCTCTTCTCTGCTGAGTTAGATGTTATCTTCAACTATTCAGTAGCTCTTAATAGTGTCACAGGCTGTTTTGGAGCATGGGTAAATTTTTACCATACTGTTGCATGAGAAATTTCTTCCTTGCCTTGTATTTGGGCATGGCTTCTGGCATCCTCTTGATTCGTGTCCTTGGAGAGCTGGTCCACCCTGGCTCCATGGTCCCTGCCACTTCTGATGGCAAAAAACTCTGTTGTCTCACCCTCTGTTGTCACTTGCCTGATCTAAAGAGTCCCAATTTACTACTTCCTCTTCCAGAAGCCCTTTTCTGAATCTGTCCATTTTTGCCTCAGACATGAATAGATAGCATAATACTACTCTCTTCTCTACACCTGGCCTTGTTTTTCTGGTGCCCTTATATTTCAGTGTGACAGTGATTTTCTTCTACTGAGCTTCTAGTGTGCTTATTCATTTTGGGCTAAACATTCCTTTTCTGCTATCTCATTTGTTAGATTTTTATTATTGGTGTTAAAGCATGTGTTTTGGTTCTCCTCGCATCCCATTTAAATGCCAGTCTGGCATTTTCTATATGACTAATTCTGATCCTTCATGAGTTAGGGCATTTCTATGTCTGTCTGTGTGAACTGTATGGTCTTTTGCACATCTTGGCTTTTCCCCAGTCTTAAGTTTACTCACAACTTTTTTGTCTTTAAAGACAAGCAGTCTGGTTAGCTTATGGTTCAAATGAAATCCACTCTTCCTCGTTGGCCTCCTTTTATTCTAGAAGTTCTCTCCATTCCATCATAATAATTTATGGGGAATTAAACTCTGGTATGAAATATGTTTTCAAAACCCATTCTCTGAAAATGTGTAAACAGAAAGCAGGATAAAAGGTTTTGAAATGCAGCAGGGAATAGAAATTCAATACATCTTTTAATTTTTTTCCTATTTTCAGATCTTTTCGGTAAAATTTCATAATTAAAGTAGAGAATTAACCCATCCTTTATCTAACTAGTCCGGAAAATGTTTGTGACAAATTTTCCATGGGATGAAGACTGACTGTAATTGAAACTTATGTTCTCTCCAGAAATATTTAAGAATATGTAGGTGGAAAAAATTCACTGTAGTCTTTAATGCCATTTTCATGATGTACATGACAGTCTTGCTTTTATTAAACATCCAAACAATATATTAGATGAAAAGCCTACCCTTCAAATAAGTATGCTTTCTGATTATCGAAATAGTTATTTTAATTACTTTTACTCCTGAATAGAAAATCATAGTGTTTTTGTTTGTTTGGTTGGTTGGTTTTTAAACATATGTTATAACATTTCCTTTCTGAACAGTTGTTTTTCTATATGGGAGAAGCTCATCTTATATGTTAATTAGTGGAAGGCCACCTTAGGGACCACTCATCCAGTTTGACAGTGAGCTAGAGTGTAAAGAAAGTGTGGTCTAAATATTGTGCTTGCCCTTTTGGTGGTAATATTTTCTTGATTAATGAACTTACATGACTGTATTGGCTCTTCATATGTTAGAAATGAATGGTTTTGATTTTGAAAAAACAATGAAGCTGAGAGTAGACCGGGTTTAAAGATTTATTTCACATCAACAGGGTTGTTTACTTGGATTATTTTCATTATCTAAACAAGTTAGTGCCAGGAAACTAGTCTTTTGAGGCTATAGCTGATGGAGAGAACAAAAACATCTCTTCCTGGTTATGGTTTAGATTAGGAATTTAACATTGTCTGATTTGCTGCTGAAGGCTACTTCTCTTGTCTACAGTTGGAGTGGTATGGTTGCTGAAGTTGGAAGTATTAAGCCAGTAACTGTAAACCCACATCAGTTTTTCTGAATGAGTTTAATGAAATTTTCTCAAGTGTTGTCAGTTGTCCTTTGATCTGTATCTGTACTAATAATGAGAATATTTAGAACAGAAAAAATGACTGGTTGTGGGAATTGTATTTAGGAAAAGATGCTTTTGTATGTGAAATGGGCATTTGGTGTGGAAATCAATCACAGAGATAATAAATAAGGAAACGAATAACAAGGCTTTCTCTTTGCTTTTCAAAGGAAAGATGCAATTAAAAATAAATAATTTTTAATTTTATTATAGAATTACAAATGAAATAAATCATCTTTACTTCAAATCATCTTTACTTCCATTAGGACAGGTTTCTTATTATCTTGATATATCAATGCATTCTAATTTCTCTCTAACAGTTACCTGCTCTTTCTTGTCTGAAAAATCTTTCCCTGAGTGTGCTTTATTGAACTTGGCTATTCAGGCAGCCACAGGATTGTTGCTAGGTAAATTAATACTCTCTGCCTTTTTTTTTTTTTTAAGTAATATAAAATCATATGAATGTGAGAGAAAATTAATGCATGTATAAGAACTCTTTTGTCACATGATGATACTCTTAGGAGAAACAAACATGACAACATGATGCTAAAAATGTAAGGTACAATATACACTACATGTAAATTCTAAACAAATATAGGATCTAAACTGAAAATACATAGTCAAATGTATGGAATTTCTATCCCATTTGAGTGTTTATTGAGGCTGTAAATTCTTATCTGGCTCTTGTCAAGTTGTGCAAGGACCTTACTTGATTTTTTTTTCCTGAAAAGTGATATCTGAGTATTTATAAATGTACAGCACAACCCAGATTTTCAGTACTACAAAACAAAGTAAATCATTTATCTGAGAATTTAACACGTTGCCTTAAGTGACATAATTTTGTTTCTTTCTAATTCTAATTTATCCTTTGATGTCAAGAGTTCTTTGACAGAATCAAGATGCATCTCACATTTTGTTATAGTGGTAGACAACTTATAAATGGGAATCCTCAAAATTGTTGTGGTTTAAGTGCATTCCTTTTTATATGTACATGTAGCACTTTATATGTATATTGTGTTGAAGACCTTGTACATTTTTTTTACGAGTAGTCATAACAGAAGACTTGCAATACTCTTCAATGAGTATTAGAAGTCACAGTTAAAACTTACTGTAGTTTTGATTAGATATTGTGTCTTTTTCCTTAAGAAAATAGACACTTAAAAATTCAGAATTTATCACTCATTTCCCTTCTGATTTTTCTCTTGGCTTTGATATACAGTAAGTATGTCCCGCAAGATGAGATTTCATCTATAATAGTCTTTTTAGTATCAAATCCACTTGCCATTGTTTCTCTGTTGTAATTTACCAAAAAATTCACAAGGTAATTAAGAGGATCTTAAGATAACATCCCTTACAGGGAGCTCCACTCCTTGCTGAAACTATAAAAATAATAATGGTGTGTTTTCTGTTAAAGTATTCTGTTCTATCCACTGTATACAAAATAATTATTTTGATTACTCCAGGCCCATGAGATCTAAAATAATTTCATTTTTTTTTAGAGCAATATATATGCGGTTGATATTAATTGTCTTGCGGTTTTGGTGTGGAAACATACTTTTTCATGAAAGAAATCTTGGCTTTCAACTATAGCAATTTGACACTGGAAGCTAAGCTAAAATAAAATTAATCTGATGCTATTGGTTCATGGCAAAAATAATTTAAAACATATTTTTTGAATTAGACTCATCCACACTTTTAGTGCCAGAACACTTTTTCTGTATATAATAAAGATTGAATTGTCATACAAAAATGAATTTCCTCCTTTGTTAGAATATATTGGGTAAGTGTAACATCAAGTTCAACAGCATGTCTTTTCTTGACTCTCTGTTGCTCAACACACAACTGAATTATGTCACCTGAGTGACGTTCTCTTAGCTTTAATATGCATAAAGCAAAATTTATTATCTTAAACTTTGACTCAGTGCACCAAAAGCTGTGCCAGAACTAAAATTACCACATATCACAATGTTCAGATCCCAACCAGACAGATTTCCAGGTCACTCATCTTAGCCATTCTGTAGCCTTAAACCTCTTAATTTGTCATTGTAACTAGTCTCTGTTAAGAACTGCTATTGATTCACACAGAGCATTCTACTCTCAGGTATAAAGGTGTTTTTAAAAGTATTTGAAACAAAAGGCTGAACAATAAACCTTTTCTAGGAAGCTCATATTGAAAAGGGTGCACGAAGTATTTATCAGTAGAGCCCCTATGTGTTTATTTGTTTTATGATATATGTGAATTTACTCAGGTGATAATTCTGAGTGGCTTATGCCCAACATGAATGAATATCTGTGACATATGAGGAATCAGCATTTTTTGGAAGAAATGTCTAGAAAAGATGTAATATTCAGAAATATTGGCAAAAATAAAAGGTTCTCCAATTTCTCAGAGGTAAAATGCATAACGTCCCAGCAATCTGCCTTTGGATTTGAGGGAAGAAATTTTCAGTCCTGTGGTATCTAAGCTGATCTAGCTGTGACATTTTTTGGCTGAAAGAACAAAAAGTGTCTTCAAACTAAACTAAAGTAAAGATCAGATGTGGTGATTTTTTTTTTTCCCTATGTATCTGTTTTAAAACATTCATTTATTAAGTTTTGAGTTTTCTTTTATTGTATTATTTTGCTTTTACTCAAAATTTTGTTTAAATAATGGCACTTCTTGGAGTTCAAGCAATTTGTATTAGGAGCAGAACAGAAACGGGGGAAAAAAAAGTCTATTTGACAGAAACTGCTTTCAAACAATGACGAATTTTTAATGAGTGGGAACTACTGACTTGTGAGTTTCCAGACAGATATTGTACATTATCTGAGTCCTGAAAGTACAGTCAATAACCAAGGTCTTGTTGTATCTACAACTGCCTGAGATTTTTCTCTTATGGATGTTGAACAAATGTTTCTCCTTCTGTTTCCAGCTGAAAGATCAATACAAGTAGACTTGTTTCTTCTGAAGATTTGGAGAGTCTGGGAGGCAGAGGAGGGAAAAGTGTAGATACAGAAACTGTGATGCACAAGCCATTTTAATCCACAAAGAGAATTGTTAGGCAGATTGTCTTCATCTCTGTTTCTACCCCAGGCAAAAAGATTACCCACAATCTCCATGAATGGGAAACTGGTAGAAGACCCTGTCAGTTTGGCTTGGAATTGCTTTAGGTACTGCCTACCAGGCCTGTGAACTCCACACAATGCAACACATCTCAGGTCCCATAAACAGGATATCCCCATTAATATAGACTCAATTAATTGGTTAAAAGATTTAGCAGATCATAGATCTATTTAGAGCTGAAGTACATTGTTGTGGGTGGAGTGTTGCAGGGATGTGGCTGTATGACCAGCAGTCTAAGAGTAACACTGATCACCACTTAGTGCCTATTCCCTAGCTGCCGGCCGGTTTAAACCACAACAATTGCAAATAATAATATTGCAAAAAGTCCACACACAACCCTCTTCAGTCATAATTTGGAAAAGACTTTTTATTGACATAAGTGAATTTTCTCTGGGTTGTAGTTCTCTAAAATGTATATCTCACATTTAAAGAAGAGCAAATACTCTTGGGATTTTGTTGATCATTTTTGAGCAAACTTGGTATTGGCTGCCCCTAGAAGATAGACAATCATGCAGATATAGCATTAGTAAAACTCTTGTCAAAGAAAGTGTTGCGAGTAACTGGGACTTAAAGGATTTATTTTTATTTTTATTTTTAACATTTATACTGCACTGCTCATCTGTAGATTTGAAAGGTGAGTGAGCCATACCTATGTTTTACAGTAGAGAAAGAGAGTTGGCTCAAGGAATCCCTTGCACAAAAAATCACAGGATGGTCTGCACTGGAGACAGGATCTTCACCCATCTCACGATTTCTCTGTGGCCTCTTGAGAAGTTTGGTACAGAACCAGAGACAACCTGCTGTTTCCCCACTTGATCTACTTTTGAATCTGCTGAAGAAAAATATCTGTTTTTCTTTTTTTTTTTTTTGTTGGAAAGGCATATGGATATGACATGGGTATGGTTTTGTAGTATTAGAGAGTGAAGAGATGGTTGAAATGTGTATGTGCAAAAAAAGGTTCTTACACTTCTAGACCAGTAAGGATTGATAATAGATATAGTGAAGATGATATTGAACAACAAAAATATTCCGTATGCTCTCTGTTTTGTGATGCTTGCCCCAAGTATATCCCCAGAGAAACTACTCACTGCTCCTTATAATGAACGCACAGTTGAAACTTCAGTTTGGGTCTGCTACAAAATGAAAGTAGGGAAATAAAATAAACCCAGTCTTCTGGGAAATAAAACAAAAAGTTTTGGTGACTGAACAAGTATTTACAAAAGGAAAATGACATACTTTTTTTTGCCAAGCTGAGAATCCTCATACACTGGAGATATAATATTTTCTGAGGGGCAAACGACAGAGGGAAGTCAAAGCTGAACTAGTTTTTATATAATAATGCTTATTAGAGTAATAACCAAACCTATTAGGCAGCAAACTTAGGGGGAAAATGTAAGTGGAAGGAAGGAGATAATTCCACCGGGTCTTGTGTTTCGCCTTATTACTTCTCTTAAGTCACCAAGGTATCTGTCATTTTTACCACTGATGGCTACTTGGAATGCAAATGGGCTGAAGGGGTAAACATAGGCAGCTTTCCTGAGTAGCAAACAGGTCAACTCTCCCCTAAATTTCGTCTCTTCTAATTATTTTGTGTCCATGGTAATCATGTCAGACTAACCATCGATTTGCAATTCTACCTCCAAGCATTTGTTTTTATCCTGATAGCAGTAACAAATAATAATGTGCAGGAGATCCTAGATATAGAATGCTGCTTTGCACACCTGAAAAGTATTTCTTTTTTTTTCTTTTTTTTTTTCTGCATTTGTGTGAAGGGATGGGGAGAAAAAGCAATATTTTTTTCACAATGTTTTTACATTAAACATTTGGCATTTTATTGCTCTAGTAATGTCATCTATTCTCAAATGCCTAATGAATGTTCATTAAAGGTATATTTCAGTGTACTTCTGTTTTCCAGCACAGTCTTTATCTCAATAAACAATTCTTCATCTTGTATCTGGGCATAAGAACTCCTGTCACATTTATGAAGGAAGCACCAATGATGGATGATGGAAATGCCACTCAGCAATTATTTGTATCTTTCATTTCTCATTAAATAAAAAGAAAAGTCTTACGGAAAGATTTGAGTGTAGCTGTGACTGCCATGTGATATCTGTCGAAAATAATAAATTGAAAATTTTACCCTATCCTAACTGTATGGGCAGAACAACTTGGAGAAGGTGCTTTTTTTTTTTTTTTTTTTTTTTTTTTTTAAACTGTCATATCTGTGATATAAAATGCATTAACTCTGATCTCTTACTTTGAGATCTAAGCTAAGGACACTGCCAGAAGCTACTGCTTAGCTTTTTAGCTTAAGAATTCACTGATTTCTTTTTCTATCCCACTTCAAGTTAATTTGCTTGACTTTGCAGTCTAGAGCATACATGGTCATTTTCCACATTTCAGTGCCCAAAGGGCACAGGTTCAATGTTAGTTGTAACTAAGGTTCAATGTTAGTTGTAACTAACTTGTAAACCTGAGCATTTTACCATGTGGCTGAGATGGATGTGTTCTCTCCGATAGTTTTGGCCAGTGAATACGTGGTAAATACTTAAGTATTTGTGGCTCCACTGTGTTCTGCCAAGTGCTATGTTCTAAGAAGCTTATCTGACTCTAAATGCTACTGATTCCTCAGGTTTTTCACAGAATTCATTAATAAGGATAATATTTTCCCTACAGCATGTAATTTCCCCCACCAGTGTTAACATTTTGAATTGTTTTCTAAATTGCAGAAAAGTATGTAGTTG
Source organism: Anser anser (assembly GCF_964211835.1). Lineage (NCBI taxonomy): Eukaryota > Metazoa > Chordata > Aves > Anseriformes > Anatidae > Anser > Anser anser. The sequence goes on along the minus strand of NC_139721.1, from coordinate 73,979,619 downwards.
ATTAATAATTAAATCTTTTCTGGTGGAATATTTGTTCAACGATGAGATGTTCAGTTCATAGAAATATGTGAGTTGCCTATAGCTCAAATATTGGTTGAAAGTGTTTAGGAGAAGAAGTGAAGATAAATATCACAGGCACTGTAAACTGCATGGGGAATTGCAGGCAGGAAAAATGAAACTTGCAGATTACATACTTGATTGAGATGCTGGAGGCACTTTTTAAGTCATTATGCTGTATCATTCTTCCATTTAGTGTAATTTATATTCTATCTCTTGAATCTGTACAGATAGATTTATTAAGATACTGTATCTATTCTGAAAGAGGTACACATTTATCTGCAGTAAAATTGCATTTTCCATATACTAGTCTAGGTACTTAATATAAATGACATATTCTTTCTGTTTTTGATTGCACACAGCCTAAGCAATTTTCAGTGTTTCTATGGTAATTACAAACTTGGATTTTTTTTAAAAAATCCTTTTTTAAATATTAAAAATAATATTAAAATTAATTTTTTAAATAAAATAAATAAATAATAAAAATCTTTAAAATTACTCCATACAGAGCTTTCTGCAAAAGAAGTGGAGAGGTGCCAGTAAATTCAAATGTGTCTGTAACAGTGTTAAACAGAATAAATGTTAGGAGAGATTGGTCAGTAATAAAGATACAGTCTCATGATAACTGCTTGAATAACCTGTGCTAAGCAGGTAATCTACACGCTGTTTTCTTCTTAAGGTATGTAAAAATGCAAGGAGTAAGTCACCTCTGTCTAGTCTAGGCTTAGGATGGGCAGACGTACAGGATCCAGAATATAAGAAAGGAATACTCAATGTGGTGAAACTATCTTCCAGGAAATGTAGAGTCAGTGAGGAGTCATGATCAATAGTAGAATAGGTAATGATGTTGTCATTTTCTTTCTCATAAGATACATTTAATAAAATATATGGAAAGTACTTTAGGGACCCTCATAATTCAGTGAGTTACATATTCATTTCCAGATAAAGTAGAAAATGTACTATTCATTGAATCATCAAGCCTATTTCTCTAAATACATTGAAATTTCTGGACTGAAAAGAGAAGACATACATACAGCAATTGCTGCTTCCCTTTATTAGCAAGACCAGTCAGAATCACAGTACTTGAGATACTCCCCGTGAAGCTTTCAGATTTTCATTAATGTTTTTGCATGTGCACATCAAAAAGAAAAGGACTCATCCTTTAATTTCACCACTCATATTCTTGCATGTATACATCAAAGAGAGACAGATCCACCCTTTAGTTTCACAAGTGAAACAATTATATACATTTTCTTATAACTAAGAATCCTGAATGTACAAGCTCTTCCTCATTTTGCTATGTAAGAATAGGCTATAGCACTAACAAATTGTTCTACCTTTAAAATGTTCATACTTGCCAGTAACTATTATGCTTTGGCTGGAAATGCCACAGAGCCTCTTGACTAGCATCATGTTTGTCTAGTGTCCCTAGTTTTCCTTCAAGATGTCAGGGTAATCTTTACCTACCTTTTGCAGTCTTCAGTGAATTCATAGCGTGAACTGAAAAGAGTGCTCAAATTCATGATATGTATCTCTGGGGTACTCTGTAGTTATATTTCCCTTTCAAATCTTAAATATGTTTTAGAATATAACTGCACTCTTATTTATAATACCTGCAAAGCTGTGATTTAAGCCAATGTAAATTTTATATTAGCAAAAATTCTGACCATCTAGATAATGGAAGATCAAAAATCCTAACTGATGTTTTATGAAGTAAAAGATCCTGAAATGGTAAGCTGATTGCTAAACTGACTTCTCAACAGTATAAGTTGTCACCTTGGGGGCCTTCTGGGTCCAATGCAATCTAAGGTACTAATAGTCCTGAATCACAGATTTGGAATGCACCTAGAGAGATCAAACAGTCCATATAACTGGCCTAGAGCATAATCAAATACACCCGTGTCATTTTACAAATATAATTTCTCTACCTATCAAAGCAGTGTGTTTTATTGATTTACTGATTTTACTGTAACAGTATGTAATTGGGAGGAGGAAATGTTTTAATGTAAGTTCCTCTTGTCCCACATACCTTGAGAACATAAGAAATGACTCACTGCATTAGAGAAACTCTGTTTAGGAAGAGCAGCGCATCACTAGCTGCTATCTGCCCTTGTACTTCCAGACCAGTTAGAGTTTACATGCTGAACTCTGTAGTCCCTTAAAGGACTCTGTCCTTTTGCTATCTGCTTATGGACCTGTTGCCCATGTATTTCTCTCATCCTTTATTGAACATGCAGCTAATGTCTTCCTCTTCAATCTCCTGTTGCAGCAAGCTCTGGAAGGTCACTGCCTGTTGTATAAAGGAGTACTTATTTTTATCTGTCCAAAATGTCTTCTGCCTCAGTCCGTTTGCCTGACTTGCCTTACACTGTTGACTTGTGTTCAGCTTGCAGTCTTCAAATCCCTCTCTAAAGACCTGCTGTCTTAACCAGGTGTGCCCTGTTCTATATATACAGACGGTTATCCCTACGTAGTGACACTAGTTGCCTGCAGAAACTTGCTCTCTATAAATTCCAGTGTAATTGTGATCCCTCTCAATTTCCTGCCATGTGCAAATGTGATGTATGTAAGTTTTGTGTAGGCTACATTCCATCATCCAGGTTACCCATCAAAGTAGCAGTGCAGACTCATGCAGAAACCCACTTGCTACAGCTGGTGGTAAACCATTTGTAACTGGTCTTTGGCTTCTGTTTAAAGGTTTGTTCCTATATCCTAGAAGTTTCACCAACCAAATAATTTTTTAGAAAGCCACTTTGAAATGTTTCTAAAAGCTTTAGTTAAGATTTATGGCTTCTGCCCTATCTGCAAAATCTGATACTTTGTAGTAGAAGTAGACAGATTGGCTTGACATGAGTACTTTTGTGTTAGTTATCACACGTTTCTTTGTGTTTTCCTACTGGACACAAACTGTTTGTTCCAGAATCCTTGCAGCCAATTTGATGACATCTCAATGACTTCCCTTTTACTTTTTTCTTCTCTTTCTTGCACTTCTCCAACCATGTAAATGCTCTTAAAGAGGCCTGTTAGCAATCCTGAGGTCGCTTCTAACAGATAGTTCCTTAATTACCCTATCATGAAACGCAGATGATACTAAAAAAAAAAAAAAAAAAATTCATATCACAGAATCATAGGAAAATTAAGGTTGGAAAAGACCTCCAAGATCATCTGGTCCAACCATCCCCCTACCACCAATGTCACCCACTAAACCATGTCCCTACGCAACAGGTCCAAGCTTTCCTTGAACACCACCAGGGACAGTGACTCCACCACCTCTCTGGGCACCCTGAGAGTTCCAATGCCTGACTGCTCCTTCTGAGAAGAAATGTCTCCTAATTGTTTTAATTGTTGAAGAGTAGTGCTCTTTGTTCAACTCTTTGTTTTAATTGTTGAAGAGTAGGGGCATGACGTTTCCATTTTTCCACTCACCAGGGATATCGTCCGAGTGCTATGATGGAGAGGCTTGGCAACTACATCAGCCAGTTCCCTCAGGACCCTGGGATTCATGTCATCAGGTCACATAGACTTGTACCTGTTTAGATTCATCAGGTGGTGTTGAACCTGCTCTTCAACTACAGTGGGTGGGACTTTAATCCCCCAGACTCGATCTATGGGTTCGCAGAATTGGAAGACTTGCGAAGCCTGTCTACCAGTGCAGACGGAGGCAAAGAAGTTGTTGAGTACCTCAGCCTTCTCCATGTCTGTTGTTACCAATTACTCAGATACAGAAACTCACTCCTAATATAAGAAATTAGCCACCTATAATCGCTTACACACTATTTTCACGCCTCAGTCTACTTGCACAAATGTTAAAGGTGCATGGTGGCCCTCGGGGACTCCTCCTGTCACCCCAGCACAGCAGCCCGAAGGAAGCTGGGTCCTCTCGTGCTCTTCCTCGAGGCTCTGTGCAGAAGGGATGCCCCCTCTGGCACAAGGGCTGGGGGATGGGAAAAAAACACTCACAAAACCCCTGAGAATTGGCAACAGAGTTCTTTATTGCTGGGACATATTGCAGGTGAGCCTGCGGGATGTCCGTGGTGTTTGGCGGCTCCAAGCTAATGCTTGGGATGGAGCCTGAGCAACGAATGAGTAGGGAGCTGGCCGGGCACTCCTGTGACACTGTTGGTGCTCTCGGATGGCAGAGAGCGACAACATGCCGTGGTAGTCCCAGGTCTGTTCTGGCAGAGGTTGATCCACTTCCATTGCTTCCTCCACATCTTCTGGTGGATCCAGCTAAATGGGCTCCATGGTGTTGGGCAGAAGGTTAAGCCACTCTTTGCCCGGGACGGCCCAAATGGGATGCCTTCCGTCCAGAATGTTTCCAGGCCAGGGTGCCAAACCAGGGGGTCATCCAGTTCCACCCCTAGGTCCCATGCCACTGTTGGGTTGATTTTCATGCATGGTTTCGACGCTGCCGTCTGTTTTATGGCCATGCCTGGGTCCCACACTGTGTTCCGGACTATGGGCACACCTCTGCTCCCTGCAGCTGTCTGCCTGATGCTCCTGCTTTTGCCCCACGCCACCATTGTGCCAATGGTTAGGCCCAGGCCCCCTATCACTGTGTGTTTGAGGGGGCGGCCTGTTCCCTGTGTCGTTGCAGTGCCAGTGGTACCTCCTATTTGTGTCTGTGGGCTGCGCGCCAGAGGTACCTTGGGCACTGGTGTCTGTTGTGCTGCAGGCGCTATTCCTCTGCCCATGACACATCTCCTTTTTATTAAGTACATTCCTTCTCGGTGCTTCCTTGGACTGCATTGCTGTCCTCTCACACTGAGGATGCCTGCCACTCACCTTGCTGCTTCTGGTCTTCTTCCTGCCACACAAGCCGGCTGTCCGAGTGCCTAGAAGCTCAGCGAATGGTGGGTCAGCTGCAGGGGTCCTGTTTTATAGGGCCCGCAGCAAAGGCAGGGCAGTGGTGGCCACTGTGACCTCAGCAAGCCTCTGTGATGGAGTGGCCCATGCGTGGCCAAAGGCGGCTGTGTTGGGAGCGGCCTGGAAGATACCCTCACATGGAAGAAGGAGGAGGGTTGGGGGAGCTGAGGGCCCCTTTTGTGGGGCTGGATCCCCCAGGCCATTTCGCTTGCCAGAGAGAAAGGTTGCCCCTTGACCACAAGGACTGCCCTGCACCTCCCATCCTGTGCCCTGGGTTTATTTTTAACACTGTTTTTTAGGTAATTTCATTCTATTCTTTACAGAAAAGAACAGAAGCAAGGTGCATCTTCAGCCCTAACTCCAATGTGCGCTTTGTGCTCTGAAGAATTTCTTCCTCACATCACATCCAATTTAAATCTCCCCTCCATCATATTCTCTCTAACTCTCTTGTTCACCAGTTTTAAGTTGAGAATTTATCCCTGTTCCTGGAGCTATAAACTGTGCTAAATACAAGTTAACATTTTTACCTTTATTATAAAGACAAAAAAGGACATTAAATATCATGGCCTTCTTGGGCCAACTGACAATAACTTTTCTTATCCAGGCCTTCTTGCTACTAGTGTAATTCTATTAAAAAAAAAAAAGTAATTCTAATTTTTTTCTGACATTCTCTTCTTAGTTTTTTTGCTCTTTCCCCTGATAGTCAGATAATTCCTGCTTTTTACCTCTTAAATCTGATATCTGAAATCTTAAAGAACTTTTTCAACAAAGGCAAAGCTTTGCCTTTGGAGGGCGTCAACTAGCCTCACCCATTTTGGAGATTTGCTTTGTCCAGAAAGTAATGTCTGTGTGGGCAGGTTCAATTCTAGGTCCTTCCATTTTTTTTCTTCTCAAGTTTGCCCACAACTAGTAAGATGCACGGACAAGCTATCAAATTCACTGGCAGCAAATAGCAAATTCAAACTTTTTCTCCCTCCTCAGGTGCATAGACGTCTAGATCAGAAACATCCCTGAGTCCCTGTTCTTAGCTACTACTTCATTGCACAACTGCTGGTTTGGCAATAACCTTCCCATAACTGATGAAAGACTAGCATAGAGCAGTGTTGGAGGCAATTGTCCTGTGTTTTAAACAGAATAGCAAATTGTTCTCTGAATACCACATTGGCACTATTCTATTTGTTTAACCAATTTGTTTTCCATATTAAGATGAATAAATCTGAACAAACAACTGCATAAAAAAGAGAGTGAAGTGATCTCACAAATGCTAAACGAGAATATCTTTATGATGGAAAGTTCCATCCTATAAAGTGGATATACATGCATGAATTGTTTATAGTTACATCACTTTTGTTCCTGTTCTCAAAATAAAGCCATGCAGTGCATTTGATGAGACTCTTGAAGTACTTAAGCAAAAAGAAACACAAGGGAAAAGTGGAAAATTTCATGCTGAGAGTTAGTTGTAAGTGTTGTATAAAAGAGTATATTGTTACTGAGATTTCCTTCCAGTCTGGAGTCTACAGAAAGCAAGCAAGCCTCAGACACTATGATGTTCTTTAATCTGTTATCGTTTTTCAATTACATGTGATTTCTAGAAAGTGCCTCCAAAACATCAATGGCCATGTTTCAAATAATAAAATCCCTGATCCTGTTGTAATGTTTAAATAACATTGTCTATGTCATAATTTAGTTTTATAAATGTTCAGTGTGGGACCTAACTGTAAGTTGATAAAGGTTTGCAGAAAATAAATCATCAGGTCAGCATAATAAACTGGAAATATCAAGAAGAAAAATAAAATTAATTGTAGCTCTAAATGCTTATATCTGTAGCAGTTTCATGAACTAGTGGTCCTCTGAAAAGTCCTGTCTGGAGCTGAGTGTAGAAAAGTAAACAGATGTACTGCCATCTCCGAATTTTTGACCTAACTAAGAGCATGTGATTGCATGGTGACTATTTATGCTTCTCATACAATGATCTGTTATTGTTGCCAGCATGTGTAAGTGAATATTGTGATATCAGGGCTTTCATTCTTGCAAATAAAAGTGTGAAAAATTCTTGAAGGCTCACAGAAAGAGAATACAAAGAAAAGGAATACAAAATATCTTAAAAATCCTAGTAAAAGTAACTCAAGTTGCACCAGGGGAGGTTTAGGTTGGATATGAGGTGAAAATTCTTTACTGAAAGGGTTGCACTGCATTGGAATAGGCTGCCCAGGGAAGTGGTTGTGTCACCATCCCTGGAGATTTTCAAGAAACACGTAGGTTTGGAACATAATAGCATGGTTTATTGGTGGACTTTAGTACTAGGTTAAAGGTTGGACTAGATGATCTTAGAGGTCTTTTCCAACCTGAATGATTCTATGATTCTAGGATAATAAGGTTTTATCTAGAACATAAATTGCTGAAGGAGTGGTAGCTTATTAGTTGTTTGATCAAGTAAAGCTCTTAAAGTGTGTGAGTAATCCCGCCACTTGGAATGCTTTGCCTGTGCATGACAGGGAAATTACAAGGTATCACAGTAAAATGACTGATCTTTTGAAATGTATGTGACTGTTTAAAAGCACAAAATGAGACATATGAATCAAAATGGGACACATGAATGAGCACAGAAAATCTCCTGGAGTGTCCTATCTTGCAATGGTGCACTGGAAATTTTCAACTGTTTTTCACTGAACGTGTTGTGCATATTTAATAAATGACAATTCCAATCATTACCGAAATTGGTCATTGTACTCTCCCATAAATTACAGATGAAAGAAGTACTGTTCTGAGCAGGAAGGAGAAAGGGGGAAGAAAACTAACTGTTTAACTCATTTGTTGGGTTACTAGCTGGAGACAAAGGACACATCTTTATACCTGTGGATGTGTATTCTGTAATAAACACAGGACTCCAGCCGATGTGTTCAAGAGAAAATCACTGGAGGGGCAGTTTTTCTCTTGCTCAGAGGGTTTTGATTTCATGACAGCTGAGGAAACAGAACATTTTGAAATCTTTCCTGATTTCACAGAACAGAGAAAACTACCTTTCACTCAGTTGTATACAATGTAGATATGAAAGCTTGAAGGAAAGATTAGTATTTTGTCTTCTTTTGCTGTTGTGGTTTGTTAACATTTGTTTACTCTTCTTCATTTGAGACTGATGCCCGTATACAGAGTGGTTTTAAATTCCAGGCTAGGTCACAAACCCTTTGAAATGTGTCTTTGTGGTAAAAGTGCTGAGCAATGTTTGCAGCTTGCAAAGTGGCACACCTGCCACTATAAGCACTGTACAGCAAAGTGGCAAAAGAAAGCCAATGCATTTTTTTTTTTTTTTAAATGTGGTCATCACTGAGGCAAAGCAAAGGAGGGGAATTTATAAAGTAAATATGGCATGGTCTAATCCTGTTTGAACACAGGGTTTAATTTTCAGGTGTCTGATCCACGTAACAAATCAGTTATGATGGTAGTGGGAAAATAATATATTTCTTTATAGCCTTCTACTAACACAAATTACAGTCACTGAAGGAGATGTTAGCTCCTTTCCCTCTTAAAATGTGCTTTTCCTATTTATACAGGCACTCCCTGGATCACTTGCAATATGATATAAATATTGTTTAGTGGCATCGCAGGGAGTAAACCTGTTAGAACTGAAACATGCTCATTCAATCTCTCTCTGCAAGTGGTGTCTCTTGATAGCTCATTTCAAAATGGAAACTGACACCTCATCTCTTTGTCTCCCCTAATCCAATCCTTTTCTTTTTTCTTCATAGGCTGCTGTTCAGAGGAAATTGCATTTTGTTGTATTTTTGATGTCTTGTGAGGCTGTGCTACAGGTAAAGGGGTAGTTGAAGGTACAGAGGCTCAGTTTCACCCTCATAAAAAGGGAAAGTCAATTTTGTTTGTATCAAATTGAGCTCGGTAGAAGTTGCATGAGGGTAAAATAAAACAGAACTAAAGCTTAGCTGCTTTTAATTTTGGTTGTTTAGAAGTTGAGGTGTTGATAAAGATGGAGACAGCTTATACAAAAGAAGAAACTTTTCTTTGAGAAAAAGAAGTAGCTAATGATGCCTCCTCCTAGTTGCATTTTCTCCTTTACAACCTGATGTTCTATAGTCCTGCTTGTCCTCACACCCACATTTAGCATCCTAAAATATGTCTCCCAAATTATCATCATGAATTGAAAAATATTCAATATACAAAATTTTAGCCTAGTTTTTGTCGTTGCACAATTTTTTTGTTGCACAATTCTGTGCCACTAAGGAAAAAATAATTCTGTTCTCTTTAAACTGAATGAATGAAAAGGGTGGATTTTACTCAATAGAGATCAAGCCCCCACAAATGCCTAGGCTATTACCCAGAGGTTTGGGAAAGAAAGATTGACAGATTCCACTGGGATTGCAGAAGCCTTCCTCAAACTGAAAAGATGAATGCCAGTTACAGCAGTATAATTAATATGCATAATTATTTTTAATAGACTAATTACTTCTGTTTCCTTTCAACACTGTATGTTTTTAATCTTCAGTATGGCCCACATATGCTTTTGTGTGTTTTGATCTGCAATATGGAGCAAGAGTGATTCTCTCTGCCTAAAGGGAAGTAGGCTAGCTCATCAGCTCTCATGTGCCCAAAGGGCCAGATTGCTACAGACTCTGTGAATGCTGGACTCTATTTGTAGGGAGAAGCTTCCCTTTTGTTCTTTTTTCTTCTTTTATAGACAGTTTCCTTGATCATCTCCCAGTGTGGTTTTTTTTAAGGATGTTGCTTCCAAGTATGTGTACTGTCCTATGCTTCCCCACTCCCCCAGCTCATTGAGAGAACCACATCATTTATTTAGGGAAATTTGTATGGTGCATGGTAGGATGTAAACAGCATGGTATTCTGCAATGTTTTTTTTTTTTTTTTTTTTTCCCCGTACAGTGGAACCAGTGGTAAAGGGTATTCACTTTTTCCCTTTTATATTTTACTGCACTGTTTAGTAATGAAATGTGAGAATCTTTCTCACAGAAATATAGGACTGATGTGAAAAACAGGTGGAGCTCTGGAGCTCAGATGGTGCCAAGATCACATTAATATCTGCAGATACAAGATAAAACATTGTTTATCTCTGTGTATTTTCTGTTTCCTTGAAGTTTTCTACAGATTGTTTGCTAAATTTTTACTGTAAAACACATAGAATTTGTGTTTGATTATTCATTCTACATTTAACAAGAAAATTAAATGCATTTAATTTGCACAGGTGTTATTTATGTTTCCTCACAAAATCCTGTCAACTTCAAAGGGAAAATATGTTCAGAATAATGATCTATGCAGTTGGAGAAAAATGTAAATACCACTGCTCTGTCTGCTCTGTCATTGATTAACTCTCAACATTATCCTCTTTCCTTTTTTTTTTTTTTACACACCACAAAGAAGTTTAAATAACACAGGCAATTTGACTATTTATTGCTAATTTTTCATTAATAACTTAAAAACACATCAGAAAACAGAAGAATAGAAGTGAATATGTTAGCTAGTCATTAGGAAATCTGAATTCTAGTCTAGACTCTATGAGAATGCAGTTATTGGTAACAAGAAGGTAATACCATTTGCTAGGGCAAAAGCCATGAGAAGATTTGCATTAGAGATGTTATTAAGTACTGAAATCACTATCATCAGTGTTATGTTTAGAACCATAATTTTCTGGGAAGAAAAAAAAAAAAGAGAAAAAGAAAAACTCTTAAAAAGTGGGTGCATAGATTCTCAGGGAATATTTTATTTGATTTGGCAAAAATATGCTCTCAACCTACAGGCAGCATTTACCAACAAATCTTACTCTTTTGATTTGCCATCCCCTGGCTAATTTCAGGAGTAGTACAGAATACACATGCATAAGAAATGGCAGCATATGTTGATGTCATTAATTACCTTTCATCTACCTCATCCACAAGTCATCTGAAGAAACCTTGATAGAAAACTATTGACTTGGACAATTACTTAGATTACCTAATTTTCATCTACAGTACCAGATACTTCTAGCACTTAAGAAACATGTGAATAAGTGTTCCATGGATTTTTTTTATAAGGGTATTCTGACCCTTATGTGGAAAGGGAAAGCAAGGCAGATGCCTATTTACTTGAGATAAAAATAAATTCTTTTTTTTGAGCATGTGTACTGTGGCTGTACCTGATGACGCTTTCTAGAAAGATGGCAACATTGTCTTAAGCATTTCATAAATACCTAATAGGAGGATGATTTTTGCTACAAGATTATACTTTTAAGTAAACGTTTTCTTTGGAGAAGACATAAAACACAATTTATAATTCTCCCTTACGTCCTACTGCAGCTAGCTCCTTTGTATTTACTACGGTAATAACAGGACAATGAATAGGTGAAGTATGTAATTACTAGGTTCATTTTAGAGGTGTGGATGCTTAATCGAGGAGGTAAATGATTTGTCAAATATAATAGAAGAGATGGGGTTTGAACCTGGTAATTCTAAATCCCCCAGTCTAGTGCCTGGATATGTTTAGAATAATAACAATTCAGAAACTATATTGCTTTGCCTGTTCTGTGACTACAAGAACAGTCTGATTTGCAGCTTATTATATTTTAAATAGACTATTGTGTTCTGAACTTAATTGCCTTAGAGGGTTACTTCACTTAATATTGCTAAAAGACCACAAAAACATAGGAGTTTTTGTTATCCTCTGTGAAATATTGCTACTTCCCATTGAAATGTGATGCTTAATTCTGTTTTTACAGAGTTCAATCAGAAACGATTTCAACCTCACTCCTGGCCAAATCATGAGAAGACTACAAACAAATAGATAAGCATATGCAGCAACGGAGTGAATTATACTTTCTGCTAAATAGTGTTCCTGTGATGAACTATCTCTATCTAATTTTTCTTTTTCTGTTTGACAGGGTGGCCCTCTAAAGAAATGCTGTTATGATAAGGAATTATAGTTGTCAGCACCAGTTGTGAGATACAGACAAGAAAAAGGGAACCTTTTGACATTTTTGTACTACTTGCTCCTTTAAATAGCTATGTAAACTTTCTAAACAAAGCCATCACAACACGGTTTTCATTAAGATTGAATCAAAGCATATTCAGAATACTTGTATTCAAAATATATATTCAGAATATTTGATCTATTCTTCATATTCAGAGTAAACTTGACAATATAGTGAGAAACACCTCTACTTAAGTTCTTACATTTCTCATACTTACAAAGAATTGTGTGATGGATGCTAACCCAGGACAATTTTTAGAAATTTACCAAAACCCACCAATTTATATTTTCAAAGGTGAAACAATATGAGGAGAAAGCCAGCAAATCAATGGTAAGAATTCTAATTTGATGAAAGGATGCTTGCCATTTGATGAAAGGATGTTGCCAGCTGGCAACAACAAGCATTCTGTCTTTTTCTAAGTCTGTTTATATAAAACTAGAATCATTTGGATTCACAGTAGAGCTGTTGGGACTTTGTTTTATCTAGGTCTTCAGTGATTAGCTGTTAACTCTTTGTTGCCTTTTTTTACTCTTTGGTGACGCTGCTGAGTTTTGCTTATGTTGCACTGTGAAAGACATCTTCCCATGGTTCATGTCTGCAGTGTTTTATTGCTGCAGCTTATACAATTTAGGAAGCTTACCTTCTTTCTTGGTTTTCATTGTTTAACCTCTTGCTGCATAATTTTCTGTTTTTTGCAACACAGGTTGGGTGTTTCCATCTGATTTCCTCCAAAACCTTTCTTACTGCTTTGTGTAAGTAAAGTAAGCTTTACATTCAACAGGTAATTCACCCAGATGGTACTAGGAATATCACAGCTCCATAAGCACTATTACGGATAAAGTCCAGTTTGTTTATTCTTTCTTTTAGCACTTAACAGTATTTTTTCCTGATGCTGTGACTTCAGGATAATTAATACTAAACCTGTGCTAGACCATTCAGTAGTACTAATTTGTTCTAACTAGACATGGCACATATTTCATTTTACTGCCTCTATAATTTTCTTTTTGTTTCAAATCATTGGAAGAAAATGGGAGACATCTGATATAGTGTGAAATCACTTGGTGCCAAGAGACAATACTGATTTTGTGTAGAGATAGCTTGTATGAAGTTTAGCCATCAAAAGTTTTTGAGCTTCTGATGAGAGTTTATCATCAACTGGTGTAATATAATGAAAGAATGCAATAACACCTGGCCTTTTGGAGTGATTTCTGGTATCAGATAAAGGCATTTGATTCACAAAGGTAACTGACTGATTAAGGCTGAGGTAGTTTTTCAATAATTAATTACTAAAATATTCATTGGTCTCTCCATATTTAATGTAATTCTGTCTAAATGTAGTAAGATGAATTCTGGCTGATTTTTAGTTTCTTCTCTCAGAAGATAGTAATTGAGCCACAGCAGTGCAGGTCACAAAATTTTGTTTTATATACTACATTTACGGTGTTTTAGAGGAGACAGCATGAAGGTGTTTTCTCTCCCTTTTCCCTTACTAGTTATAGTATCCTGTGGAATGGAGAACATAAGTGGTGGTGGAGAACTTCGTTATCTACCCACAAATTTTCTTCTCTGCTTAGGAAATTCAAACATAAAATCTCTGTTGAGTATCTGAATTAGTACAGCAGCAACATAGCCACAAAATAAATGAATCTAAGCATTATCTTCACCTTTTAAAAATTTTATGCCCCAGAATATGCTGCAGTTCAACATTAAAGAAGGAGATCTACAATTAATAGATCAATGATTCATAGCAAAGAATACGGTCCTTTAAAATAAGTTCTATTAAAGATAATTTCCAAGTCATCTAAGATAACATTCATTTTTGCAATGACATGGAAAACAAAGGCTGATGGAAGATCACTGTATGTAGTCTGGTTTTAATGTCTTCCCTTCTTCAAAATAATATTTAAAATATGTTAGAAGCTGCTTAGAATGAGTGTTTTAAGGGTTTTTTTTTTTTTTTTATTATTATTAGAATGACCTAACTGAAGGTGAAAATAAAACTAGTAAAAATTTTAGAGGAAATTGCTGGAGGAACTGTGAAACATTTGAGGTCAGAAAGGTCAGAAAGACTCAGATGATATCCTACTGGCCCAGCAGGTTATTAAAATGATCATTGTGTGCATTCTTTTCTAATGGAACATAATACCACAATTATTATTTATTATGAGACATCTCACAATCAGAATAGTTGATTGATCTATCCTGCCAATCTATACCTGCCAATAAGGATAGGACTTGCCTAAGCTGCCTCAACTTTATTAATTGTTAATACTTATTATGCTTTTAAAGATATTCTTCAGAATTCAGGTGCATTTTTAAAATTTTTTAATTCTAAATTTTCAGTTTAATAAAGACTTTTCTAGCTTTAGAACATCTCACTATGAAAATATTATACATTCTAGAGGTGCCTTTGGGTTTTCAGCTGTAATTACAGCAAAGCTTTCTGGTTTCCAGAGATTGTCACAAGCAGAAAGAATAAAGGTCATATCTACTTCTTATAACTCTCATCATCATTTTCCTATGACAAGGACATATTTATTTATACGTGCTCCACTTATTTCTCTTCTATTTTACTCCGGAAAACAACCATTTCATTTTCAGAGAGATCTCAGGAAATCAGAATGTTTGCTTTAAATTGACCTACAAAGTTTATAAATCAGGATCACACAAGCAATAAAGAAGAGAGAGAAATGTACACATTAAAAAAAATGGAGATTGATAAAGATAGAGCTAATAACAAAAAGTCCTTTAAATATGGGAATTTGCTCAAAACAAAGGACAGGCATCATTTTGCCAATACTGCAACCATGAAGATAAGGAAGAACATTAAAAGAGTGACTTAATGATATTCATCCAGCAGGTCAGTGACAGAACAAACTGAATTTCAGTTCTTTCAGATGTCTTTTGTTTGAGGTAGTGTTGATTTTAAGGCAACGAAATTCACTGGATAAATTCTTTTCCTGGAAAATATTCAAGTCCAGGGACTCCTGTTTTGTTTCCTGGTTTTGTTGCTAAACAAAATCCACTGTGCTTTAACATGAGGCTCATTCACTCTGTAGATTTATTTTTCCCACTTAGTAGGTAGAACACTGCACCTCTACAGAACATGGGCATGGTTGTTCTTTATTGTTTGCAAGCTGTCAATAAGCATATTCTAGTTTGAAAGAGTTCTTCCTATTCCCCTGAGTCTATCTCCCTTTAAGACTCCTTGTCTCCTTTTTTCTTATGAGCTGGATAACTGCAGTAAGTGGTGATGGCTTTGACAAACTACATTTGCAGCAGCATAGCTGTGCTGTTAGGGAGACCATGCTGGTCTCTACTGGGGTAAGTCTGCCTTCCTTCTACATGATGCATTTCTTTCTTGAAGGCCAGTCTGGAGTCTGTCCAACTGGCAGATTAGACTTTAATCAGCCCCTGCTGGGGTCACTGGTGCTACCACCGCAGGTAAGGGTTCAGTGCTGGAGGACTGGCTGCCTAGTCCCTCCTTAGGGTCTGCTAACACTGCTGTGGTAGAGCTGTGCTGTAGTTGGCAGTACTATGCAATGGGACTGAGAATTGTTAATTCTTTTTCTACAGCTGTCCAAGGGCAGTTTTCCTGCCTGACCCATCTCTGTCTAGCTGAAGAGCAGTGGCAGGGAAGTCTGAGACCTGCCATTCCCAACCACTCAATGATGGGGTGCTGCTTCTGTACACAGAAGTGTATGGTGTCCTTAGTCTCCCTCCCCATTTAGCCTTCTGCCACTAAAAGGACAGCAGCATTAGTGAGTTCAAAGTGCTTTGCATGGACTTAGGAAGACCTTTTGTGGAGCGGGCCGATTCTGGCTGCAGGCAGTCTGCCCTTTCCTCAGTACCCACTTACACTTCAATGACCCTTGTATCACCCCCTGACCCCAGAGCTAGTACTATGCTTAGTAAGTAATCTAGTTTTGAGAGAGTACTGTGTCTGTAATAGGCGTCTGATGGGAGGGCAAAGGGTCAAATATTTAAGTTTTATGCAGTTAGCAACAGGAAATGAGCCAAACTTCAAGACTCTTATTTAACACGACCTCTGGAAATTAACTTTGGCAGTCTGTCATTCTACTAGAGTAATCAGTGTAAGACTGGATGGCAGTAATAATAATGTTAGCTGTATGAATTTAAAACGAAGTAGTCATGATTTTTTTCAGGAAGACTTAATGCCTAATAATTCAATTCACCTTCATCAAAAAATGAGATAATTATCTCTAATTCTGTCCTCTGGGGCTATGATTTTGTTATCATATAGAGACTATGTATTCTTAAAGCAAGTCATTGTTAAATACTAATCAGATCACACCTGACAGTTTCTATGACAGTCTAATCAAACACTAGCTCTTAAGTCAGAAATGTGAAATAATTTAGACAATTTATTATAATTATTTGTATGTTAATTAATCAAATGCCTTTCCCAAGGTAGCGATTATTTTAGTCAATATTCCTCTCTCATGTACACAGACACACAAACACACATATGCACATGAATTCACTCAGTCTTTAATAAAGTTATACTTCTCCTGTGAATATAATCAGATTAAAAAAGGAACAATTTTGTTAAGCAGTTTCTTTTAATTATTCTGCATGATTGTGTTATTTTTGTGGAGCATTTAGTTTCCTATTTCCACAAGATAGGAACTATTAGTTAAATTATGGCTCCTTCTAAGTTACTTATGCTATACTCTATGTCCAGTGAAAATTAAATTATTAAAATATATGGATTAAATAAATATATCTAAACAGCTTATTCATTCATAATATTCTTAATACCTACTGATTCATTTATAGCAATTTTCTGGATCCTAAGTTCACTATAGTATTGATGCTCATACTGCAGTGATGTACTATACATACAGTGATTGTACTATAAAATTCGGAAAAAAAGCAGTGAGTTAAACTACATGATATATTCTACTACTAAGTAGCAACTCATTCACACTGCTGTTGAAGCATACATCTTCTAAGGAATGACTGATTTTATCACTGATATCACATGATACAGATTAAAAAAAAATAATCAATGTATTTCAAGTCCTCTGTTGCTTATAAAGGTGAGATAAAGAGTTTTATGTGAAAACTTGACTTCTGTTGACAGCTTGAATAAAGCAAAGTATTTAATTTAGATTGATTCCTGACCTTGCATCATAGCTTTCATAGCTGGTTCACTTGATACTGTTGAACTTTCATGGTCATGGGATGTTCAGGTTACGATAGCCTTGCTTCACACTGGACAGATTTAAATGACACAAGTCCAGTCCTCTTCTTTTGATAACAGTAACAGTTGCAAGAATGTCTTTCCGAAGTGAGAGGATTTGGAGACAACATAATTCTATCTGAAAGAAAACTGAGTATATTTTTGAAATTTCCTCTTGATTTCTTCCCAGCCAATTTGTGAGAAAAGTCCTATCACAGAGTACATTGGGAGATAGTTTGAGGTGGTAAACTAAATCTTGAACTTTACATATAGCCAAAACATGGACCCAAATCCTCTTAAGTTGTCCTGGTACAGTTTTTCCTTGCTGTTGTAGTTTTATGTTTAAACATCTTTGTTGTTGTTATAGCCAGTAGACAAAATGTTGCTAGTCATTTCTGGTTTCTCTTTAAACTATGTGCAGTTCGGATGCCTGAAACAAGATCTAATGATAGATCTTCTTCTGTTGGTGAACTTCAGCTTCTTCTATTGGTGGTGATAGACTGGCCCAAGTAGAGTTTATTAGATTGTTTCTATAAAAGTTATTTCAAAATAGAAGATAGATTTATAGACTCATGGAATAGTTGAGGTTGGAAAACACCTTTGGAGATCATTTCGTCCAATCCTTATTCAGATTGTCCATCCTTACATCAGATTGTCCAGGGCTGTATCAAGTCATGTTTTGACTCTTTAAATAGTTATTTTCTTTCTGGAAGTATTTGATTGTCACAGAAAATTGCACTTTTTATTGAAAAACAAACATGCAGAAAATGTTGAAGTCTTTGCTGATTTTGCTTTATGGTACCATTAATTGTTGAACATGCATTGTGTGCTTTTATGTAGTGATACTAGTTTAAAGCAAAAGTGGTCATACTTCTTAGCATGTAAAACTTTCATGTATCTCAGAAAGCTTCCATGAGACATAACAACTAATGCTGCTTTGACACTATGGAAGAGAAAACAAACAAACAAATGAATGATCTAATTCAGAACTAAAAGTTCTTTCTATATCTGTGTAAGTGGCTTTATATGCATTCAAGCGTGCTCCAGAAAACACTGATAGTTAGTTCATTATTGGCTGACAGTAAAACATCAGGAAAAACATCTGTCTATCTGTGACCACTTTGTCAGGGGACGTACTGTCTGTATTCTCCTGTCTATGTGCATCTTGGCATTTTGGCACATTTAAATCACTAATTAATGAAATGCAATTCTAATGTGCACAGTAGTATAGGTTCTCACAGAGTATTTAAAAACAAATAGATGATGTCATCTCAGACAAACAGAATGTCATCTTCAAAAGGAGGGTGTTGTCCCAAGAGTTTTATCCACAAAAATTCTTTTTCTAACACAGTGTTAGGCAAGTACTTTGAAAAGCAAGCTTGTCAACATGAGGGTTTGCAAAATCATTTGTGGACATGTACAATTAATAAGGCAGAGTGATTAGCCTCTTAATTGGCTTGAGAGTATAAGCAAACACCTTCCAGAATTTCAGTTTAACTGAAATCTGGAATTACACAGCATTAGCATTTTTAGGGAAAAAAAAAATCAAGTTTTTATTTAGTAAAGGTAGCAATATGGAGTGATTTCTTTACACTGGGCTTCTGAGCAAAGCAATTTTTGAATATTTAAGTCCAGGTAAAATAACAAATAATAAATGAATTGCACGAAACTGTAAAATCAAAAAATTAAACTCCATTTATTCAGAGATCTGAAATATGTTGATCTCTATTAAATCTGCAGGACATCTTGGTGCACAGTAAATTAAAGTTGAAGTTATGATCTATATACCGCCACTGCCGTTCGTGTTAAGAATGATGCCTGCCATGAACCTCAGAGACCTCATAAGACTGCATGTCAGCATGTTTTGAAACATCATTTAGTGCTTACATAATTAGAAGAGTAAGTCTTGTTCTTGCAAAGTTCTATCTGATAAATCTGTGGCAATTAAAACAGGCAATAGCAACAAACAACTCAGTTCATTCAAGAAATACAGTATTTTTGTAGATCAGTGTGTTACCTTGCTTGTACTTTAGAGCCAAATGTTACAATTTTACAAGTGTGCAGCTTCTGGATTTTTTTGCATACACTGTTGTTGCTTATTCACACATACAAAAAAAAAAAAACGACAGAATATGGGTGAAAAATATGTTTGATTTACACTCCGTTTTAGGATAGGGATTATTAAAAAATGAAAGAGCACGTTCTCTGCAGATGCAGTTTAGTACACAGAATTGTACTTTCAAAAGTTGCTAATAAAAGTATTCAAAATCTTCAGTTGAAGGTTGAATTTAATAATAGACCATACTTTTAATGGTACTTACTTACTGTATTCATTTCCTAAATGGGAAGATGATCTTTTTTTGGAGCCACTTGTGGATTATTTTTGGAACCACTTTTTTCTGATTTCATCATCATTTTTTGTAACAGTTATGTAAAATTCTGCCATACACATATATTGGGCAGATGAAATGGTTTGAGGACAACCCAGAAGAGAAATATGAAAAAAAAGGAGATAAAAAGCAAGTCTGTGATGTACAAATACAACTCCTCCTTAGCATCCTTGTTTTCTACCTCCCAAAGCATTGCCTGTCTGTGTTTAATTTTATAGTCCTTGTCTCACCTTTCAAAACAGAACCACAGTGATCCTGTCCCTCCACTTTCTTCATAAGCTGTAAATGAACCAAACTGAAATTATTCTCAAATAGAAGTCTGGAGTACTTTGTAATGAGCTCATTTACAAATAGATCTTCTAGACCTCTTGAAGTGCCTGGTGGAGTTATTCTACATTTTATCTTCAGTTTTTAATATCTGGGTTTAATTCACCAGTTTTATCTGCATTTCAGTAGCTGCATGTAAATTTGGCAATGCTTTGAAGAAGACAGAGTATGGAGAAACAAAGCCCAAGTACAACCTTCTATGCCAAAATTTTGTGTTGAGATGCAGCAACAGCTTTTATTAATCTCTCCTGCCTCAAGTAGCAGCTTCAGCCTTTGGAGAGATTTCACATTTCATTCTGGATTTCAGTTGTGCAGTCTGGGACTAGTTGATGCCCAAGTCTAAGAAGTGAGTTTTCTTATTGTCTGGATTAATTACTTAAATTCTATGTAATGTAAGCAATATAGACAAAGGGAAATACTGGACACATTCACATAGTTTTATGCATCGAAGCATCTTTGGTTAGCAGAATAGGCTGCCCACATAGTCATTCAAGAGAGGAACTCTTCTCCATTAGGAGAATCCTATTGCCCTCTTCTCTTACTGTAATTCAGAAATGGGAACTTATGAATCCTGGTGGTTGAAATTATCTGAGTGTAGAAAGGAAAATTGAACAGAATTACTCAGTAAATTCAGAATGAAAGGAATATTGTTAACTTCCAGAACATCTATTTCTTCTTACCTGGGTTTTCAAACACAAGGATGTTTTAATTATGAACACAAACATTTACCAAGTAGAGCAAAATAAAAGGTTAATGGTCATTCAGCACATGAGCAATCTTTCCAGGAAAGTCTGTGTATTTTTGCTTGCAAAAGAAAGACAGTTGTAGAAGAATACAAAGGAAAGTGTCCCAAGTGAAAATAATGATAAATAAATATATTTCTGTATAAATAAATAAAGCAGAGGTGATGAATCTGTGAGAGGTAGTGGGAAAAACACAAAGAAATGGAAGGAAATTGGAAAAATTGTTGAATATACCACGCAAATGCAACAAGCTGCACCGAACCAGCATGGAGATGGAGTGAGTGATGAATTATTGCTTGTTAAGCCACTAGCCCAGGAAGTTAACTAAATGTCCCACTCCACAGCCTGGGCAGGGAAATGGCTTAGAAATAGAGAAATAAATTCTGAAGACATTTTGAACTGGATGGGTTAGAAGAGAAACAGCCAATCATATATCGCTGCATCCTGACCTAGCTTCACTGAGGAGCAAAATTAGTATATGTGCCTTAATGTGCCTTAATGACTGAAAAAGTGATAGATGAGATCACAAAAAAAAATAAAAAAATAAAAAAATAAAGGCAATTTGGTGACATCTACAGTACATTTGAAATAGTTGTGTAGGCTATGAAAACGCATTTTTAGTTGCATTTCAACAAGTACAGGATCACTGCCTTCATTGCTAAACTAGGGAAGCTGCTAGCTCCAGTGACTGCTTTAGTCACATAATGCCTTCAGCAGCATAGTGTTATGGTGGAGATAGAAAAGGACGTGTTGGCTTGGAATCATGCAGGGTTGGCAGAGCTTAGGCCAGGTATAAATTAGGCTCGGCATGATGTATCAGAACTACAGGTTAACAGGAGTCTAAAAAGCAAGTGTTTAAGCAAGTGTTAAGTGCAAAGTAGACAAGATGGTATGTGTTGGTATCCTCCATTACCAAAGTCTCCAACTGTTAGCTGGTTTGGTATACTAGAGATTTGTTAGTTTTATTAGCAAGGAAACACCAATCTTCCTCTTCACTGCTGAGGTCAGTTAAGAAAAAATTATTGTAGCTTAATTTTTCTTGTGTTGTTTATTTCTAGGAATCCAGAAATAGCCAGACAGTTATGAGGGGAAAACAAAATGAAAACTACTAAATATACATCATTTTAGCTTCTGATTGCAGATAAACTTATGAATATGCTGTCTATTTATTTATCCAATATTATTAGCTCTTTGTAATTACAACAAAAGAAATGAATGAGAGAAATTCAGAACTTAAAGCTCCTTGTGAGGGGTAAGTGAACATAGGTCCACTAAGCAATCCCCCCAACTCAATATCCATGAGTAGTCTTAACAGTCCATACAAACTAAAGAATTACGCAGACTTGCTTTGTGCAGAAACATGTACAATTAACCACTTTATGGGCTAGAAGATTAACATGACCTTTCTCACCTCTATTTATTCCTTTATTATTAGTTGAGGACCTCACAATTAAAATAGAGGAGAAAGTTAACCTTTTAACATCGCCAATGAATTTCTCGTATTCACTAAGGTGTGTTTTAGGTAACAACTTATCTGCTCATCCAGACAGTGGGTAGCTACAAAGCAATGGCCAAAGGACAGGATTAAAACTGGCAAGTTTAGGACTGGTAGTGAAATGCTGGCAGCCCTAATTCCTCATCTCCAGTAATGAGTTCAAGCCACACCCTTAGCTGGAGTGATCTGACATATCTCAACTGCATGATTCAGTTTAAACCTTACCATGTATTATTTGCAGCTAACATTTTCCATAAGTTTAAGTTTTACTAGTAAACAGTATGAGGTTTCCATAGCACCTGATTAGCCAGTCGTTGGAAAGGCCTAGTTCAAGTGAAGCCAAAGCCCTGTGATGCCTTTTATAACCTGGGGAAATTTTATTGTGCTGCAAACCCTTGGAAAAGGTCTTCTTCCTAATTATGGACAAAGCACAAGGTTAAAGAACAAGCTTACTATTCCAAACTTGGGATTTCAAAGTCTGTATGCAAAGAAACATTTACTGAAGTTACAAAATGTAATTCAGAAAAAGTCCTTTGAGCTATCTGAGACAGGGATCTAAATTTGATTTTAGATGCAGACCACATATTAAGCATATAGCTAAAATGAGCATGTTTTCAATACGTACCAGCTCATCTGCTTTTTACTAAAACTGAAGCCACAACATTGTCAGAATAGTCAGGAAAATTTCATTGTAAGATCTTAAAGTTTTATAAGCTCAATTATTACTAGAACTATTTTGGAGTAACTTAGTTCCCACAGAATTGTTTTGCAAATAATTGCCCTCATTTTGGTAACTTCATACTAACATTTCAGTAGCAGTATGATAAGAAAGAAAACTTGTACTATAAATTAATCGTATGCAAGCCAACTATCACAAATTAAATATTAAATGCAAATTTCTAACTTCAGACTTCTTTTTAAGCAGCAAATACAATTGACATTGACATCTGTTCCTCCGTGTATACTTTAGGTTTCATTCATTTCAATTATGTTTATGATGCTTTATGAGCAGTTTAAATAAATGTTGAACAATGAATATGACAAATTAATAATATTGCTGTCATAATTCAAAGACAGCTGGAAATGCACATACATTTGTTCTTTTAATTTTCATGCTGTATTGTCAAAATGTAGATTATGCTAAGTGTTCATTTTGGAATTATTAATTAGTCCAAATTCCATCAGTAATATAAAGTTAAAAGTTTCTAATTGTATGAACACTTTGGGGTGATTATTTTATACTAAAAATGCACTGGATCACAGAGAGTGAAAGGAGAGACTGTGATTGTAGGATTAGAACCAAATACTGAGCAACTGAATACCTAATCATGGTTCTTGACCTGTAATCACTGAATCGTCTTTCCTAAGGGTTATGTTTGTTTTTCTATTTTTGCATCTGTCTAATGAAAAAAAAAAAAAAAAGAGCTTAGAAAGTTATCATGATGCTTTCATACTTGTCATTTTAATAAGTATTGCCAGCACTCTAATCAATGCAGAAGACTAAATTGACAGGTTACACATGAAAATATTAAAAATGATATATAATGTCAAGGTAGATCTCACACTACCCATTGATGAAAACATAAACTAGTAAAAACAATGTTGTCATCTTCTTGATTCTGGGAAAATGTTTAGTTAAAATTTGTAAATGTAGTCTTCACAAGGCAAATATATACATTTAACATGATCTGTTGTTAACTGAAACTCCTTTGGCTGGGTTTCTGTTTAGTTGTTTAATTTATATTTATATTTTAGTAATTTAGGCTCTCGTGAGTGACACTAAATAAATTTTCTGTATTTTCATTGACTTGAAGTTTTTATAAGCCTTATCTGGTAGTGCCTAACCTATTGTATTTTAAAGAATTAAGTTATTAACTTTTATAGTAATAACTAAGTAGAGTATGAACATTCTGTCTGTTGCCCTTAAAGAAAAATCCTGTCACTGTAGTGTAAATGTAACATAAGAAGGGTGTCTTATTGTCTTTTCAAATTTTTTTCAACCCATCAGCTGAATCACTAGACTGGTTTTCATTCTAACAGATCTGCACTCTGTGCCACCTACCTCTAGGAAAAAAACAAACCAAAACAAAACAAAAAAAATGTTATCATCTATACGTAAGGGACTTATAGGATATATGAAAGTCCAAAAGAATATTTAGGGAGAAGTGATCACAAAAGGGAAGCAGATGCAATACATAAACCAAAATTTGTTATAAATAATTTGACTTTTAGTGAAATATTAACTCAGTTCAACTCAGATATATGGCTAGATGGAGCTGCACTTTAGTGACGGGATTTCTCAAGCATTTTAGGAACTAACAAGTTGAAAGTTACTGTGATATGTGTGGGACCATTGTTATAGTGTTATCTGAAACACAGTCCATAAAAAGGTAATATTCTGGTATATTTATATTAAGCAGAAGAATGTCAGGTAAAAGGTGTTTTCCTGAACTTTACAGCTGTCTACATTGGCTATTCCATAGCGTTATAAAGTCATGGCTATTGTGTTCTCTCATAGACCATTGATTTCCAAATCAAACTTGTACTCTAAGCAATTTGCCTATCTTTCTAAATAAGCCAAAGAAGGCTTTTATCTGCCATAGTTTCATATGCAACCTTTGGTGTGCCCATGCATATTAGAGAGAGAACGTGTGCGAGTACCTGGGTAAGTAGTTGTTGCATTTTCTAATACAGCTGCTTCAGATTTTCACTACAGAAAATGCAAGAGCTCAAGTTCATAACCCCTTGTTGTGGTTTAACCCGGCCGGCAGCTAAACACCACACAGCCGTTCACTCACCCTCCCCCCTCCCTCCCTGGGACGAGGGAGAGAAACGGGAAAATGAAGCCTGTGAGTTGAGATAAAGACAGTTTATTAAGACAGGAATATAATAATAACAATAATAATAATAATAACGATAATAGTACTACTAATAATAATGTGTACAAAACAAGTGATGCACAATGCAATTGCTCACCACCCGCTGACCGATGCCCAGCCTATCCCCGAGCAGCCGGCCCCCCACCCCGGCCAGCCACCCCTATATATTGTTTAGCATGACATCAGATGGTATGGAATACCCCTTTGGCCAGTTTGGGTCAGCTGTCCTGGGTCTGCTCCCTCCCAGCTCTTGCTGCACCTCTAGCCTGCCCGCTGGCAGGACAGAGCGAGAAGCTAAAAAGTCCTTGGCTTGGTGTAAGCACTGCTCTGCAACAGTTAAAACATCAGCATGTTATCAGCACTCTTCTCATCCTAATCCAAAACATAGCATCCTACCAGCTACTAGGAGGAAACATCCTGCATCCTGTCCTAACTGAAACTAGGACATCCCTTTTGCATTAAAAAGAAATTGCTGTCTCAGATAAGGGTGCCGGACAATGGTTTTCTCTAGAGAGAAAGCTTGAATTACTTCGTGAAACCTCAGGTGTTTCTGTTCTTTTTTGGAACCCAAACCATCTTTCTTTCTAAAAGTTATTTATTTAAAAACAAACAAACAAACAAAAACAGGAAAATATTGAACTATATAATATTATGCATAATGTTGCAAATGCATAATCAAGAGATGGGCACTAGTCCATAGGCATGAGGATCGCTACAGTGGATCCCCTTGTTACTCCCAGCTTCTGATCCTATTAAACTCCAAGAACAGTTCCCTAGCTATTCTCACATTGACTTCGATGGAGATGCTAAATAGTTTGACTAGCTGGATATATGTATTTTTTTCTTAGCATATATTTACATCTGCTGAGACTACAAGAAAACTGTATTTTCATATTTTGAGCATATGTGTGTTGTATTGAGAGAGTGAGAGCTGTATGAAGGCCCTGACCACTTTTTATTCAAATATGACATAGACAATCTTCAGTGCAGCAGAAGAGCAAGAAGAGGTTCCCCGTTGCTTCCTCTTTTCCCCAGGAAGCATATACAATCTAAAAGGTGAGGAAATGCCTAAAAGAATCAATCTCCATTTTGCTATGTCGATCTGTTTTGTGCTAAAACTGTTATGCACAGTCTATTTTTCACATTTCACCTCCTTTTGTGTAAAACCAGATTTTTCTCTGGAAGTGTATGTCTTTTATTCTTTTAACTCTGATTTCAATTTAGTTGTTTGTTTTCTCTTTGTTGTTGTTGGTACCCACTGTATTTCAATATGAGATTGCTTTTTATCCACAGAGCCAGTGTCTGCAGATTAATCCAAACACAAGGACATTTTGTGAAGCTTCTGAACAATCGAAATCTCAGAGTTTCTAAGGTGGGATTTAGATGAATGCACATCTTCACTGCTGTTGTTGCTGCAACTGTTACAGTTGCATATAAAGATTTTTCCCATTAGGGTTTCAGTGTGGAAAGGCCACAAACTTCACTTTGAATTGACACTGAGAAGTGTATCTATTGAGAGATGCAGAACAATATGCATTTGCAGGATGTTAATAACATGCACCAAGCTTTGAATTTGAATGGAAGCTCCTCTTTCTGTAAACAGAGAAACAAAACCACTTATCTAAATGCCAGATATATAGAAAACACTATATATATTTAAACCTTAAAAAACAAACGAACAAACAAAACTTGAAAGAGAGGGAGATTGAAAAGGATATACCAATGAGAAGGGGGTTTCAGTAAATATTCTTGCTCACTGTTACAGTTGGGGGGTTTGTTTTTTGAGGAATTTTACTATTTCATTTTTTTTTTCCCTAATTTGAAATATTTATTTTAGATAATGCTGTTTTATGTCATATCCCTCCCCCCCCCCATATATAGGTAATTAACCAAATTCTGATGAAAAATTTCCAGACAGCTCTTCTGACTGTAATCCTAATCGCAATTCTATTTGGCAAACTGAGCTACCTCAGTCGTTCTAGTTACTAGTATTAAGCAGAGAAGGGCTGGCCCACAAATAATAAAAGGGAATTACGCAAGAATCAGGTTAAATTTTTTTGAACAAATATTTAAAGCTATTTGAAAAAATTAAATCTGATTTTACCTGGAATCCTGCTTAATCTTGTGGTTTAAATGCTACTCCTGTAATTATTTCACACCTTCTGCACACTCTGATCTGAGTATTTTCTACTCTTTTTTAAAATATGTATTTTAATTTCTTTTATCTTCTTGTTTGAAAAAGAATGGGTTTTTAAATTACTGTTTTATATAACTAAGTCTCCTATGAGATCTCATCATCTATTGTTGCATTTTTTATGCTTATATAAATGTACTGATAGAAGCCTTATTTGACTTTTTTTACCATAACAGTTAGTAAATGTATTTAAAATTACAATGTCTTGAAAGTACAAAGTCCAGTGAAGTTGGTGGGATATCTACTCTTGGATTTTAAATCAAGGTCTGCATATAGTCTGTCTATAAATCTGTAATGACTACTTATATACATTTATATTCATATGAATTCCCTGTGCTTCAGGACACACAAATTATGCATCTTCCCAAGGTCGCACCCATATTCTTCAACTGAATGAAAAATTGAATTTAAGCTTGAATTTAAATTAATTTTGATTTTTCAGCAATAAATGAAATCTGTTTCAGAGACTTCAGAGCTTTGGTGCATATGCAGATTCCTGTATAATCTGTAGCTAGGTGTTACAAATTACCTGACATTGGCTCCACATTTGCTCTACAAAACCTAACTGAGCGCACGTTCTTGTCCAGCAGCATCCTGCTAAACCTCTGAGAAAATGTATCAATCTTTCACTAGAAGGTAAAACTGCCTCCATGTACCTTGTGTTTTCTGTGGAAGCCACAGAGCAAGCCTGTGCTTGAATGACAGAACCTTCAGTGCTCTGGTATGGGCTAACTTGCTACTCTGTGAGACTTACTTTGTGTGTCCAAACACTTGGTGATATGATATATGCCAGAGCTACTGTAGGAAGAGAGAACATTTTGTACTTATGTGTTTGGTGTGGCTTTTCAAACTACGGTGAGAAGGATGGGGCAGCTTCTTCATTTCTTGATGTGCTTCTATTTTTTAATAAAAATGCCTAGATATAGTCAAATTTTGATAGTTGTTAATAGTCTTAGTTATTAGTCATTATGTGTCTAACCTTGCTCCTATAGAGGCAGAGGGGCAGTTTGTTTTTCATGCTGAAATGTAGCAGACTGGGTCTGCAGCTGCTAAGTCCAAGTTGTTGGTATGGAATAGCTTCTTTTTGCCATTGCTGGTGTGAGTATTTATCTAGTTATGATTTTTGGAATGTTTATCTCTAAGCAAGCCATGAACAATGGCTTTCCAGATAAGCCATGCTTTTCACAGATCTCACTATGGATCTTTAATGCTTTTATGTCTCTTCAGCACTGGGCTTAAGTTCATCTGAAAGGTCTCCTGGTAATCTGTTCTCAATTCCAAGTTTCCCGATAAAGCCTCAGCTGGTCTGAGTTCTTCATGATTTGGGATTTTGTAACCTGAAGTTTGTACAGCGTGTTTTGAGCCATTTAAATCCATGACTTCAGCTGATTTTACTCCTGAGACTTTCATAAATTCCATTATGGCATTAGAGGAACAACTGCAGGAGAAAGAGGACTGCAGAATACCTCAGTCTGGAAAAGAGATTTTTAATATATATATATATATACTTTTTTTCTGTACTGTCCAGATAAATCTAAATTATAGAGGACACTAATTTCATTTTAAGGAAAACTCGAGCAATTCATTTTTAACTACAAGTTTTTTTTGGAAGGTTTTCTAAGTATTTGTTTATATAATATTATTGAAATAAGTTCATCTGAGTAATTCCAAAGGTAAATTATTGAATGTTGGAAATGACTTTTTTTTTTTTTTTAGAGCTAAAAATACCACACTACGGTTTAGCTGGAAACTTCTCATCATGAGGAGTCTCAGTAAAATATATTGAAAATATTTTTCTACTTGATTAGCTACTTTATATTTAATTCCTCTATAAGCATTTCAGACAGAACTAGGCTTCAATAAATTGTCATCAGCTACTTTAATTCTTACTCAAAGCATTCATGCACATGTGCAATGAGGAAAATAATGTTCTTTAACATGCTTAGTGGTATGTCTTTTTTTAGTTTTTAAAGTGCTTCTATATGGAGGCATTTCAACTTACTCTCATAGTGATAACTTATTTCCTTAATTTTGTATCTATCTATCTATCTATCTATCTATCTATCTATCTATCTATCTACCATCCATCCATCCATCCATCCATCCCTCCATTCATCCATCTGTCCAAAGAACTAAGCTTTCTTAATTTTGAATAATTTTCATGAATTTTTAGTGCAAACATACCTTCATCTGTGGTTAAGGCAGTTTTCAAGGGCAAAAGTTTTGTACTATCAGGAATTCACCATTAATATTATCAGCTTTTTTTCTTAATATACTAAAGATTATTTCTTAATATGAAATTCATTTGCTGCTGTACACTGAGAAAGTATTTACATCAGGTTATTAAACATGATGAAATACTATAATAATTCTTAATTCTTTTTAAATTGTTTCTATGAAAATTTAAAAATAGATCTTTTTTGGTATATATGTTCTTAAATGTTACTTTCAAGTATATGGATTACTCCAAATTTAAAGCCACTATCTATACTGAAAATTCAATGACACAGTCCCTATTAATATAAATACAGTTTTCATAGGAATTATCTGTCCCTTCCCAGAATATAAAGACCATCAAAACTCTGATGTCTCAGTGTTCTGGGTAAAAGGCACGTGATTAGAGGAAAACCTTGTGGATACATTTTTCATCTGACATTGCACAAAGCAATATACTTAAATTTAGAAAAGGACTGAAATACAAAAAACATAATTGCTGAACCAGTGTGGTTATACTAAATAAAATTTTCAATGAGGCACATACAGATGCAGAATTCATTTCCATTCATGACTGATGATGTCACAGCAATCATTCATAGCTGTGCTGTGCTCTGTCACTCACAAGTTATATATAAGGTCATCAGTAATGACTAGAAATGAATAATGCATTTACAATCACTTCATTCAATATCTTTTGTACACACATCTCCTTGAAAACAGGTCACCCAGTAAGGTCAGGACCTTATGAAAGACATAGCATTCATAAGTAATTAAGTAGATATTTACACAGCTGCAATTTTAGTAATAATTTTTGTTTATAGTTTTTAATATTCATGTAGTTGTTATATTCATGTTGGGACAGATGGAGAGAACAATGAGTCAATAGAAAGTCCTATGCTGAATTCAACAAGCTTTGATGTGAGCCAGATTTTGGCTCTCAGTTGCAGAGCTATTGAATGGGCATGTGTAGGATTGGAGATGGCTAAGGAGTCCACTTAGTCTTCTGTCCATGGGTCAAAAAGTAACAGGTAAATTCTTTCCCAGAGACAGCATCTGCCCAACTAAAATATTAAAGAAGAAAGGTTGACCTTTGTGATTTTGCTACAGTTGGTCAAACCCCTCCTCTCCACCAACTCCAATCCCAATCCCTCTGTCAGAAAAGTCAGAAATGATTGAGGAGGGTCCCCAGGAGCTAAACATCCTTGCTGACTGCAGTGTCAGGTCAGATGGATTTCTTCAAGGATGATGAAATACAGAAGGATCCACAAAGCAGCAAGGGTAGATTTAGATTGTGCAAGGTTTGAAAGTTTGCTCATCACATAGTTGTTAGAACTTTTTCGTGCTTCATCACTGACCTTATGTTCTTGATTCCCAAAGGTTGCGTTATAACAACATCTTCCTTCTTTCAGCTTGATTTGCATTCAGTGGGCTGACACAGCACCATTTTGCTTCCATCCTGCTATAGCAAAAAATTCAGCTGAAGAGCTCAGTGTGAATAACAGCCTCTTAGTTGCCTTATTGTACACCACCTCAAAATGTTCTCTTTAGTCCAACAAGTACAATAAGTGGACGTTAAGGACAAAAGAGTCATCTGTGATCTGTGCCTACCTGCTAATAATGAATATGCTTTATATGCAAGATAATGCCAGATTTGGGTTTGTTTTCAGTGGGGTTCTGTGGAGGAGAAAGGGAGGATTGGCATAAACCTAATTCTGAGAAATATAATCAGTATGAAAAATGTCATCTCATTTCCTTTCAGAAAGTTTGTCACTATCTTAAAAAGAATTTGTACAGGGCCAACACACATTAAAATTCATAAGGTCTTAACTTACCTGGCTATGTCACCAGCTGTCAGCCTGTTTTTTATCTGTCTCCATTTCTACAATCTCATTCTCACATGAAAATGGGTTGGTTTTGAATGTGGTAAATAGAAAAATGATGTCAATTTGATTTCTCTGTTCTCTGTTTATCTTATTCTTTGTCAATCACTTTATTTACATTATGCATCCAAAGCCCTTCAATTCTCTTCTTTTGTTCCACTTATCATTTTTATTGCATATATACACACTCATCTCCCCCCCACACCCACGTACATATATAAAGTCTTGACACATAGCACTGACAAGCCCCTCAGATTACCATGATAAACAGAAATGACACTGAAAATGTCACAGCTCCTCTATTCAAATAGTTCTTTAGCTTCAATACCAAGATAAAATAATTTCTGCTTTTTTATTTCCCCAGTCTCATTATATGTGCAAGTGACTTAAGTATGAAATCTTTTCATTCCTTAGTCATAGAAACTCTTTTTTTCCCCTGTAATGACATGTTTTGTTGTTGCTGTTTAAAACTGCTTTTCTGAACTCATCTGAAAGGCGTGACGTTAGAAAATACTCAAAGTTGAAAGTAGTGTTAATGTAACTCCACCTGATATTACAAAAGAATATTACAGAAAGAAAATTATTCTCAGACATGGCCTAAGACAATACGGGAAAAGTTGAGGTAAGTCTTCACAAGAGCTTGGTGTCTTAGAATTTGGTCTCAGTCTGCTGATATCTTCACCTTTCTCAAGTTAGTGGGAGTTTTGATATTGACTTCAATGGCACCATAGTTTAAAAATAATTACTTACAATTACTATTTCTGCATACCCCTTCCCCAGTATTATTGGAAGCTGTGTCTAACGCTGCTGGTGCATCCTGAAAGGACAGCTAAATGATTATAAAGTATACAGGGAGGGCTGTCCTTTGAAAGTAGTCCTGCGTTATTAATAGACCAAGCTCCCTGTACAACAGTGCTATGAGGTAAGTTTTATACCTTTTTATCTACAGATAAAATTAGCTGGGGTTTGTTTCTGAATTGTTGTTTGCTGAATTCTGGAATATTCTGTTTAATTCTCTTTACACTCCAGGGGAAGCTGTGCTTCCTCATTCTGACATTGTCACAAGATTCATTCCCTGCTGTCTGGCTTTCTGTATCATTTA
Source organism: Anser anser (assembly GCF_964211835.1). Taxonomy (NCBI): domain Eukaryota; kingdom Metazoa; phylum Chordata; class Aves; order Anseriformes; family Anatidae; genus Anser; species Anser anser. Next base: position 73,947,293 of record NC_139721.1, on the reverse strand, counting down.
CCACTGCTGCAGATGTTTTGTTGCCTAGGTAACATATTCCATTCATTTCCACTTTTGTTCTAAAAAATCATGAAGCCCTCCTTAGTGTATATCTGTGTCCCTGGAGGTGGACTGAGCTGCTTGGGTGTTTAATTAATGGGGCCAGAAGTCTGTGGTCCTGAGGTGAAACTTCAGCTCTATTTTGTGTTGCTGTGTTGTTTTTTTTTTTCATATTTATTTATTTATTTATTTATTTATTTATTTTTCAAGTGAGCCCACCAAACCTGTCAAAATGCTACCAACTGTTAAAGGTTGGTTTATTAAGACTCAAGCACATTACTGGAACAAAATTATTCTAGTAACAGGGAGACTAAATGAAACTCTGAAAATAAATATTTCCCAGGCCCATAGTGTCAGGACAGGGTGGCTTCAATCCTACAGCCTCACCTTGCAGCACTTTTCTTTGTTTCCTGAGTTGAAGCAGCCCCTGCTGCTTCCCTTGCGGAAGCTAGGTCCCTTGCACAGATCCTCCCTTTTGGCACCTCTTTCAGAAAGTGTATGCAGGTGTTAATGGTTGGGACCTGTTGTTACTGACTGTACTGCAAAAGTTGTGCAGTGGATCCCTGCCTATAGCCTGCTGCTTCTTCTGGGGTTGTATTCTGAATTTTGAGGGCTTCAGAATGCCACCTGTATCTTTAACAGTTGATATGTATATCCTTGAATTACTAGAGAAAAAACTGCAGCTCCTCTGCTTCGCCTTATATGCAGCAGTGTTTTCCTTAGGAATATTGGCAATAAGTTGTGAAATGGTGAGAAAATGGCTTCAAAGTCCTAGTCTAAACACAGGTACCCTTCTTTTCCACTACATTAGTTAGGACTGAGCTAATAGGATCTTCTTAGAAAAATTAGAAATTATTTTTCTTAGAGAAATAAGAAAATAGTGGGGAAAACTGACTTTTTTTTATTATTTTTTTTTTTTAGTATATATGTATACGGGTTTATTTCCTGCTTTTTCTATGCACCCTAAACTAGTAGTTGGACAAGTATTTTCAATAACAAATACAGTAAGCTCTAGAAGCTGTTTTCCCATCCTGGATAAATGTTTGATATATAGAAATGAAGTTTTACTCAAAAGAGAGGGAAAGAGAAAGAAAACAAATGAAGAAACCAGCAAATCAACAGTGAGAGAAAAATAAACAATGAAATTAATGTAAGATTAAGTGTAAAAAAGATTCAGGACATTTTGTGTTGTCCTGATCTTAAGCTACTTACTGTTCTTTAATGAAGCAAAATAATCAAAACTGCTGAATGAAATATCTTTTTGACACTTATAATTCATTTATTCAATGTTCAAAACATGCAAATTGACAATCAAAAAACCTTTTTTTTTTCTTAAGAGTTATAAAAACGAAAATATAATGTAACTTAGCTTTTTCTTTTAATATAGCCCTTTATCTATTATTGTTGTCAGAAATATTTGTTTCCAAATCTTAAATAATATGTGAGAGAATGAACATTTTATGTGTCTGCTTCCAACCTCCATCTTCTGTTCATGCATTGGACCCTGGATGCACAAAACATAGTTTGAAATTTTGAAAATTTCATATTTAAATATTACATAGTTGAAATTTTGGAAAAAAAAAACACAAAGAAACAAAAAAAAGCCAAAAACAACAACAAAAAATTGATATAAATACTGCTAAGGACTTGGATATACCCCTGTAATGTAGGCGGGCACTCATATATTTTTTTTCAAGTCATGCACTCGAAGATAAGATCTTTATTCTACCATTTGCCTTTCACTGTAACTGTATCTTTCACTGAAGGTTTTATTATAGTGATATCAAAGTCACAGAAAGGTTTAGAAGTCTGTTAACCTTTAAAATATTACTTTCCTTTCTTAGAACCTATATGAGGACTTGTATATTGTCATAATACTTGAAAAATTATTTGTGTGTGTATGACACTTAAACAAAATGTTCCGATACTTCCTTATTGAAAGCAAATAAGTAATGCCACAAACTCATCAGTCCTCAACAACTGCACAGTAATGAATTAATGTGCACGCACAAATGAGATCAGTGTAACTGCAGTCACATTCTCATTTCCTGCCTCTGAAGTTTTACTTTAAACATTGAAAAAAACAGCTGAAAACAGATTTAGAATAATGAAAAATATTGTGACATGTTGTACATGTTATTGTTTTTATTCTTTAAATAAGGATATTTTATTTTATTGCATATTGCGTATCATTGCATCATTCCATATTTTACTGCAACATAATAATTTCAAATTAATTGGGATATAAATCTGTAATTTGAAAAGCCAGTTCAATTTGTAAAGCCAGAAAGCCTCTGGATGTTTTATATATACTAAAAAATTAGTATTACTTTATGAGACTCATAAAGGAAAGGAAGGAAGACTATACTGTTGCATTTTAAATTCATTTTTCTTGCTTCTCAATGTGATAGTTGTATAAATTAACTAAGAAATAGGTTAAAAATGGGAAATTGTGGAATAAATTCTAGTTAGATTGCCTTCAGGGTCCTCTGAGTTTTATTGCCTGTCTTGGCGTACCATGAAGGGGCTTGATTTTCAGACATGCTCAACACTTTGCGAAATCAAATCTCTTATCACAACTTGACTGTCTGATAGTGATGAACACAAAAAGTCCTTAGGTTTGGAAGTGATGGCCAGAATTTTCCCATGTGCCTGATATCTGAAGACCTTCACTCAGACCCATTCCTTGGTGCAGTTTAGTTAAGATGCAGGCACCTACACTTTCTTTAGCCTCTTTCTGTATTTTATATCTACAGAGATGTTACAGACCAGTGTATTTCACCAGTCTATTTCATGTATGTTATTTTTATGTTGAAAATTTTGTTGGGTTTCAATCAATAGCACAAAATTAATGTGTTTTTTGTTTGTTTGTTTGTTTGTTTGCTTGCTTGCTTGTTTGCTTGTTTTGAAAGTTAGAACATTTACAGGAACTATATATATATATATATACATTTTTTTTTCTGTGAGATTTTTCTTTAGTCAAAAACCTAACACTGAGAAAGGTTTTACTGATATTTCTGTTAGCATACCAAAATTAGTGTCTCATTACAGTAAGGATGGGTACTACCATCTGAATTTTCCATAATGTGGAGGTGAAATAGTATCTTGTACACCAAATATGTGGTGAGATTGGATTTTTTGGACAGATATCTGCATAGTGGGAGGTTTGTAGATAGAAAGGAGACTTTAACAGTGTTCAGTATTCGTGTGATATTGCTTCATAAGGCCTTCAGTCTTCCTCTCTGGAGATCATTGAACACACAGTATAGCTTTTGTCCCCTTGCTCCAGCAGGCAGCAGAGCAGGGGGGGCAGCACTGCTGGCTACAGTATAGGACAAGGTTGCCACATGCTTTCAGCCTTGCTCCTTCCCTACAGTGGGGTGAGAGCATGGGGATAGGGCTATTCCCTCCTGAGAGATGCAGGCAAAGAGGATGGAGCCACAGGAACTTGGCCAGGGTCACACAGGACAGCACAGAAGGTCACATAATTAGCACTACAGTGTGATCCCTAGGATGTTTCTGGCACTTAGTAAGTTTGATCTCTTGTGAATGTAGAACAGGGAGTCAGCTGTGGTGCATATACACAGACATTAGTCTCCACCTCTTTCACCGTTTGACATGTTAAATGGCATGCCTTCTTAAAGTTAACATATGCCTGTCTAACACAAGCAGAACCTATTCCTGTCTGAGCTCTTTGGGCACTTCTGTCACCAGCAGCAGAAAAAAAATAGTGTTATTTACTGACATTTCTGGAGGTGTTTGTTGCAGGTTCTGCCAAGCCTGCCAGTGCCTCTTACTTGAAACACAGTGGCTGGTGCTGCACACCTCATCCCAGAACTGCTGTCGAGAGGAATTAGTCTGTCAGCATGGTTCAGTTCTTACAAATTGTTAATGGATTTTGTGCATGTGTTATCTCAAGCTCCAATACTGCTGTTTTTGTGTGCATGTACTTCTGGAAAACTATGTTGTTACAGCTAATAGCTCTATGTCTTGTGTATGATTGGTAAAATTTTTTTTTCCTGATTTTCTTTGTTTTGTTTTCCTCTTAATCCAGGTGACACAAGATCCTTCATTTTTGAAAATGTGGATCTTTTTATTCTTGAGTTGTTTCTTTGCATGGAAGGGCAATATTTACTTTGTTTTTCAGCTGTGCAGCTTTATTAGGTAGTCTAAAGCTACACCTTGGATTAGGTAGTCTAGAGCTACACCTTGCACCCTAGGATAGCAGACAACGGAGGATGTTTAGGGAAGGGCATAGGTACAGGACATACATAGATCCTTCCCCATTATCTTCTCAGATATGAGTTTATGTTCTGAACGGAGAGCACAGATGATGACTGGAAGGACAATTCATCACCATTATTTCTTCACAGGCAGTGACAAAATAATGAACAAGCAGATGGATAACTTCACCTAGACATCCAAACCAATAACTGAACCATCTCTCTTAGGTCTTGCCCAAGAAGCAGTAAACTATCCCTGTCAGAGAATATCTGATATTCATGTAGAAAAAACAGATGTTGTGCTTAAAGTCTCTCGTATGGTTTTACTTGGGCTAGATAGCTTGGCTTATTCAGGATTTAATCCTGTATTCTCCCTTGGAGACACAGCATTTACTTAGACTTTAAAGACAATTCCTAAAACAAGAACTACCTGATTTTCATGTCATCAGCAGGTGCAGGGCTGTGCCAAACAGATCTGGTCATGTTCATAGGACCTAAATTAGCATAACAGGATCTTTAATTGTTCAAAACAATGGCAGCATCTGGTTTTCTAGGCAATCCAAATGGTGATTTGTTGAGCTTGATATGTAAGATTTTATGAAAAATGACAATACTTTTATAGCTGTTAAATTATTAATCCTCGTACTATTTATGGTAATATTTTTATCATAATTAACCTATTTAGTATTAATGACGATGTAAAATGTGAAATGAAAGTCCTATTAATTTTGTAGTTAAAAAGCCATTCCATTTTATGCTGCAGCATCAGTACATGAACATTACGTGGTAGTAAGAGTGATAGACATGGTGGGAATACTATTTCAGCAGGCCACAGTAAGAATAAAATCTCTCCTTTTCAATCCTTCAAGCCTCAGTTGTTGTCAGGTCCAGCCAGTGGAGTTTTGTAAGTTTATACCAGTCAGATGCCTGCCATTCACAGTAGTGAATTTCTAAAAGCATGGTGCTTCTTTTTTTTTTTTTTTTCAATTTTTCTACTTCTCTGACCTATTGGCCTCTGTCTTATTTCTTCTCTGAGGGGATCTTTAACCTGTGAAAGCAAAAGCCACATTTTCTTAATAATAGTGTCTTATGTTACAGTACTGTGCACGTGTTACTCAGTAGAACCTGGGGCTATAGTCGAGCATTGATTTTTTTCATTTATTTATTTATTTTTTTTCAGTAGAAATTCCTAGTGCTGTAGACGGGGATTTTTACTGAAAACTTGAGTGTTTGACCTGAACCTTGATTTGACTCAGACCTGTACACCTCACAGTTATTGCATTCCAGTGCAAAAGAGCATTGATGGTTTTTGTTTGTCTGTTTGTTTTTGTTGTTGTTGTTTTTTTAAATTTGTTTTTGTTTTTCAATGAAGTAACCTCACCCTTGATAAGCATATAAAATGAAGAATACATTCAATGTGACTCATTTCCAGAAATAACTGATAGCCCTGCCTGGTTACATCATAAGTCTAATGTTAGGAGTAAGAGAGAGTCGTGTTCCTAGCACAACACTATGAGGCAGCATTGGCAATGCTGTTGAGAAGCAAGGCCTGAGGTCTTTTCACTTGGAGGTCCATACTTCATGTTCTCTTTGGAACTCCTAAGCTCTCTGTTTAATAGGTGTCTTCCTTGTTTGTGTCCTGCAGGGAAGTTTTCAATCACCATCAGTTTACCTTCCCTTAAAACTTAAGCTTATAACTTAAACCTAAACCAATGTCCAGAGAAATGATAATTTGCTGAATTTCTTCAGGAAGCCTAAAAAATGTGTGACCTACCTCCCTACTCTGTTGTTTCCCAGGACTGGCCTTTACCCCAAAGGAGAGAGAAGACTTACTCATCAAGTTCTGATAAGTAATGTAATTCTGGTTATTCATTTATTCTTACCCAAATACAACCATTGTGTTTTAGAATTCAAATTTATTAAAGCCCCAGCTCAGCAAGCTCTGTTCAAGATCACTGCAACTTCATAAATATTTCTCTTGTTGCTTAGGTTAATCAAAATGGATGGGAAGATTTTTTATTTATTTTTTAATAAGACTACTCATTCTTGGTAGGTAATGCTACCAAGTTAATTTATTCATATCTGTAATAAAATATGCATGTAATAACTTTTATAATATTATTTTTTCCATCTCTAATGCTAAATGAAAAACATATTTAAGACTCTCAGTTTAGTGTTTCATCAGTGTAATATAGACTTTCTATGTCTATTTCAGTACCAACATTATAAATGAAGGGTTTTTTTTGTTTGTTTGTTTGTTTTTAATACATAACACAATCTCATATTGCATTAATATGTGAATAGTCTGGCTAATGCTAAAGCATTTTGGAGATTATTTTTTTTTTTGTAAGCAAAAATAGGCATACAGCTGCAAAAATACTGTTATTTATCTCCATTTTATACAAAGAGCCTGTATACATATTGAAATTTATTTTCCGAGTCTATGACTAGCTTTACATACTGAGAGCTGAAGAAGCTTAAGAAAAAAGGTTGACAGGAATTACTACAGAGTTTCAGAAGAAGTGAATATCTATTGAAACCACTTTTATATATATATATATATATATCTTTGAACATTTTCTTTTGCTTCTAAAGAAAACCAAAGCCAAAACAAGGGGATTTAGCTGGAATTTTATCACTGATTAATTCTTTACTTTTTTTTTTTTTTTTTTTTTTTTTGTCTTGTGGTGAAGCCTGAACACACAGCTTTTCTGTTTATGTCCTATGAACTTAACCTGGCTAATTTAGAAAAAAATGTCAAGTGCACTTACCTGGAAGTGGTACACATTGGCTGAGTCAAACCAAACCACAATCCTGAAATGGCAATATTGCATCAATAGAGCAGTGAAAAGGTGGTCTCAGACATCACTGTATATTAAAATTAAGTATCTTTTTGTTCTGTCTTTTTTATTTTTTTAAATTTTTTATTGCTATGTTGCTTGAACAGGACTTGAAGAGACTTACATTTTTCTGGCCCCTTTTTACCCCGTACAATCACTTCAGAAATTGCTCTGTTTGAGCACTGGCTAGTTTTTTTGTTCCTGTTGCTCCTGCTTGGAAGGGATTCAGTAATGTCACCAGCAACCCGCCAGGTTGCCTGTATTGCCTAAAGCGATGTGTTGAGAAGAGATTCAGCAAGCTGCAGAAGGTCACCCAGAATTTTCTTACCCTGTTTTGCTTAGTGAAATTTCCACAAAGCACTGAACCTACTCTGTTCTTCATACTCCAAGTGCAGTATTTCTAAAACATAACCACCTTCCTCAGCTCCATAATTCTACAGCCTAATTCTAGAGAGTGTGGGCAGGTGAGAACATTTATAGCTATTTGTTGGTGTACATAAGACTGCCCCAGGCTACTTAAATAACTGGCAGAGTGACACAGCAATTTTTCCCTCTCAAGCTATGACTCTTACATCTAGCTCTTGCCTTTTTATGTTTACCAGTTTCAGAGAATTAATTGAATTAAAAGGTTGATCAAAATAATTTAGCAAACGAATGATGTTTTTTCTATTTATCCCTGAACAAATTCATGTTATTTCAACAGCGTCAGGAATTACCTTCAGCAAAGCTTGACTGTCAAAATCTTGTATCCTCACAGAGTATTTCAGAGCACGTTATCTCCTATTTTGGAAGAAAAATGCTGAGGAAAAGTATGATTTCTTTCCTTATTTCATTTTGCTGGGTTTGGTCATACAGCAGTTATGGTTACAGGTCATAACTTTATATTCTGCATGTGTAAGGAGGAAAAAAGCCAGAGTGTGTATATCGAATGTACTCTTGATATATTTCTGTAGCCAAAATATTTCATATGAGGTATTCTGTTGATTTCCCAAGCTTAAAAATCAGTACAGATGGGCTGAGAGGGCTGAATAAATCATTTAATGTACTCTTTATGTGGACTGCGTTGTTTCTTGAACTGTCATATGTGCAAGGGAGTCAGACTGAAAAGAGAAGCTCTTCCAGCTTCCATCTTCTGCTGGATGACATGGGTTTGGGACTTCAGTCATGGTATAAAGGTGAAGTGTGTCTTACTCTTTCTAAGGGATAGGGAGGAAGCACAGAGTTTTCCAAGCTATCTATGTTAGGTTACATTAGTTATATAACTCTGATATAATTCATTGCTTATGAGGTAAATGGAGAGAACAGGTGCCTCTTAAAGATGATTCAGACCCATAAGTTAGATGGCTACGTGCTGGCAGTATATACACTGCTCAGAGACCTGTTTGGGGTCATAGGGGCTCCTGGGTTTGCTCCACAAGCAATGCAAATTTTGGTTGTAACCAATAATGGGAGTCTATTGTGCACATTTATTTATTAATTTTCTCTTTAGTGATCAGTCTTATTCCCCAAAGCATTTGAAGCCCAATCAGCCAAACCAATTTCTCATTGTCAAAAATGTGTAATAAAAATTTTACAAAGTAGATCAATGCAAGTTCGTTTTCAGACCTCCTACAATTCTATTCCATTGTCTCTTCCTGTTAAATCAACTATTTTGCCACTTAGGAGACAGGAAGGGGAGGGTCATTCTTGAAGCATAACATTTTCTGCAAAGTTATATCTGCAATTGTTTTTCCATCTTGCAATAATGAAAAGCCATTTCCAGAAATAAATTACAAAAAATATTTTATTTTTCTTCTGTCACGAGGAGACAGAGTAAATGACAACCTATAGCAGATCTGCATACTGGAGTTTATTTAAGAACCAGTGGGAGTCGAGCTTTTATTTTGCTCATTTGTCCCAGAGGCTTACTCCCTTGATTTCTGCCAAGGTTATATTCACTTCTCTTGTATTTCCTTCCCCAGAGGGAGGTAACTGCTGCTCTGGGAAGGTCACACAGAGAGTCATGTCAGTTCATGTTGTGCTGCTGCTCACAGTCACCCATCCTGGGCATTAGTTGTTGAGGACCCTGAGCATTCCCTGCCATGCATTTGCACTTAATACCCTGATCGCCAGGATCTTCATCCACCTCTCTTTCCTGTAGGCAGAGTCTGCATTTTCGTCTTCCCAAGACCACTTCCTCTTTTTGGGAACCCTTCTTTTTCACACCTGCTCTTCCTTCCAAGCCTGAATAGTCCCAGTGCAGAAACACGTGACATCCTAATTGGTGGTATTTTTCTCCATCAACTGGAGGGTTGGGGACATGCCAGTTTTGTTTCATCCAGGTGTTATGAATGTTTGCAGCCAACAAACAACCTAGTTATAGAAGCTAGTTAGCAGCAGCCTTCAGCATAAGAATTCAAAAGTTCAGTTTCAGACATACATGCCATAATCTGTTACCTGTCAGCATTCCCAATTTGCTGGTTTTCACCTAATATACCTTCTAATGACTATGATCTTAATGTGCCATTGTTTTATGTTATGAGACTTAAACTATATCTCCACTCTTGCATATCTTTAATTTTAGTGACAATTCCTCGCCATTTTACTCATCCTTGCAAAAAAGTATATTGTGAATAATCTAAAAGGGACCTGCAAATATAAAGTTTTTTGAAAACCCAGTCCTACAGCTTATGTGACAAAGGTGCTAAGCATGCTCCATGGGTCAAATGCCTCAGGAGCTTTCGTGAATGTAGAGATAGATGTTGGATATTGAAAAAGATGTGTTGCAAGATAGTTGAGAGATTATATTTGTTGCACTGCTGAATACACATTAAAGTCAAGCACAGGTACTTTGGGAAATTACAAATGAGGAACAAGGGAGAGGAGGAGGAGGGGAAGTGCATTTCATCAGAGTTAGGAGTCACCTAAATAGATTTCAGGACTTCTGCATGCAGTATAGTTATAAAAAATTGTGTCAAACCTTGCATTTCAGGGATCTAAGCACTTTTTAAAAAAAAAATAATAAAAAAAAAGATCTGGTCAAATGGAAGATCACATTATTTTATTTATTGCATAATAATAAGATTTCTTTGAAGGTTTTAAGACTTTTGGACCACAGGTTGAAAGAAGAAAACAATGTTACCAGTAATATTGTATAGCATAGTGCTATGAAGTAATGAAAACAATTATTTGCATGATCATTTACGTGTAAAAGAGTATATCAAAGCAGCTTAAAATTTATGATTACAACGTTCTCTTATTCTATGATTGAGATTTCATTTGCAAATAATGGATAACTTATTTTACCACACATTTGTTCCATGACAGAAATTGTTTGCATGTTATTATTTTATACCTCTCTTAGTGGTAAATATTTCTGTTACACTATGACTAGGACTGCTCTGGTGAAAAGTGCTGAAAAAAGAAGCCATGCATCATACAATTTATGTCCAGAATTAATTTTAATTGACCAGCAATTTCTTAGCAGAGATTCCTATTTAAACTTTCAAACTTAGCCAATCAGCTCAATTCCCCGACAAAGTCCATGAAATAGAAATCAAAGTACACAAGAACTGCTGAGTTATAATTTCTGAATCATAACATGTATAAACAATAAAGCTGACAGACCTATATTATGACAGAATTTATAACAACAATAAAACCAAAAGTCTCTATAATCTATTTCAGTTGGAGGATCTTAAGCAGCTTTGAATAAGTAATCTCAAGTAAAAAAAATAAACTCCAAAATCATATTGGATACGTTTTGTTATGTCTCTACATTTAAAATAGTAAAGACATTTTCTTAAACGAGAAATTGAAATTTGGTAGTAAAACCAATAAAATGAAATAAAATGTCCCTTTTCTGAAAAGGCTTGTTTGTGTTGCTTTTGCGGTAAGGCTGATCATTTATTGTATGCTGCTTTTTGTTGTTATCCTCACTCCTTTTCCTGTTTATCAAAATAATCATTAAAATGATAGTCCTTAACAGATTGCTTAAATCTTTAAAATGCGTTGATTTTTATTTTTATTATTTTTAACTTTGCACAGTAAATATATGCACTATATATGCACTATATATGCACTATACCTGAACTATCATTCTACAGCTCTAGAGATCCATTTTCTTGTCCCTTTTGTACAAGTGAGGAGGATTAATTAGATCTTAAGTAGGATTAGAAGAATAATCAGAGCAGGGATGAGTATGTACTTGGTATGGAACAGTATTTTTAGTAGTGGCAGCAGCAAAGCCAAGCTATTCCCATGGGAGAACTGATTCTTGTGATCCTAACATTACTTAATATGCAAAGAATGATGGACAATGTATAAAACTAAAAATGGACAAGTGACATTAACTTCATAGAAGAGTAGCAGCAGCAAACAAATTAGAAGGAAGACCTAAACCAGCAAACTTTATCTTCACTAATATTTTACCAAAAAGGTTTTACACTTTTGCCTTATAGGTTCTGGCTGCATTTAATATGCATTGTTATGCTGGAAACTGAAATGCAAGTTTTTCTACCACATGAAAAATCTTCATTAGGGATGAATATAGAAAAGCTACTAGTAGGAGAAAGCTTACAGATAATGCATGTAACTGTTGAAAACTCCAGGCTTCAATGAGTGATGTTGTAATGATTCATGGGAAGTAATGAGAATGTTTTTAATTGGCAGTGATCACGCATAGGCCTCCTGGCTAGCTCTAGTTTCAGAGGAAAGTCCCTGAAGTTGAGAAGCACATGCATGAGGTATAGTATAGTTATAATAGTGCTTCTATGACTTTTTTTTTTTTAAGCGGCTAAAGAGCAATTTTTTTTCAAGTTAAACAGTTACCAGTCAAATCCCTTAATGTAAATATGAAGCTGGTATTGCTAAAGAGAAGCAGTTGCTCAGGTGATCATGGTGGATTACAGTAGTGACATAAGTCTCTCTTCTCCTCAGCTACCAGCAGCAAGAGATTTTCTGCTCTCTGTTTTAAATGTGTATGTTTTTGCATTCAGTAAAATACCTTAATTCCATCCATTGAATGTGGATTACTCTGCTCCTGCAGATCCAAGGTGCTGAGGCACAAGAAGAGTGATAATAAAATATATTTTTGAGTAATATTGGGAAAGTTTGTTAGGATCAAGAAGTCCTTATTCAATATTTCTGTTGTATCCACCGAGTCAAACATACTTGGGTTCTAACAATTTTGATCAGCCCCTTGTGATGGCATATTCCACCCACTGCAGAACAGGGTCATCCTCATTCATGCTTAGTTAAACTGTGAAAAGAGAATGTGAAGTGAATGTGATACTCTAGTGCCTGAAATTCCACCAATGGGTTTGTGAATGTCACGTAGAGTTTCTGAAGGTCCAATAATGCTAGTTAAATAACTTGGTTTAGAATTAAAAATAAAAAAGATCTGATAATCTTAGGGAAATGAGAAATTTTGAGATTAAAGTTCACCTAGCAATGTGTAAAGTCTGCAGTTTGAGATACTGGTATAAAGCAAGCTAGGTCATAATTATTTAACTACATTTTTTTCTATGACATACATTTCTAAAAATATGAGAAAATAGTTTCTGTTAAATATATGTATAACTATTTATGTTCTTGATAGATTCTGGATAGGGATAAAACTCCATGTTCATCCATTTACTGGTGTTTGTGCTGATTTTTTCAACACGGGGTGCCATGGTTTAAGTGGACAGCTGTCCAGTAAGAAAGGAATGCCATATTTAACTAAATTATATCTACTTACTAACAGATGGCAATGAATTTTGGTCACAGTCAGAAGTACCTGAATTATTTAAAGGTGAGAAACTCTATATTGTATTAATCTCTTTAGTCTAATTTAGCTGCTGTCTGTAGCCATCTTTATTGGAAACAGATCTATGAAAACATAGTATTAGAAAAGAAGTGAAACTGTGTACTCTGAAAGTATTATTTCATTATTTCATGAAATACATCAATATAATATTAAGTTTAATATGACTAAGTGACATCAGTGCTTCACAGAGTCGAGTAAGTGTTCTTGGCTAAATATATAAAATATTACGACGGATAACTGATACTGGCTTTCCTAAATACAAGGAGAACGGCTCAAGTGCAAGTTAGGTCAGGGAAAACTGTAATTGTATTGTATGGAATTGTTTTTGAGACGTTATTAGAAGTACAAACAGAGAAAGGCCTCCCCTAAAGACAAAATGTACTTTCACCATGTACCAGAGAAAAACAAATAAACAACAACAAAAAAACAACTATCAGAAGGTCTCTTGTTTCTTCATGAAATAAACATACAAAAGAGGAGGTAGTAAATTAAACTATCCTAGCCACATCTAAGAAACAAATACCAGTGTCAAAATCTAGTACATTGTGTTTCAGCCCTTGTGTCTAAAGTCATATGAGGGTGTGGATCCCAAGGAAATACACTGACATACATGCAGACATTTTTCTTTCTTTACCATCACTTGTAGGATGCTTTTTTTTTCTTTCATTTTATGAATAAGAACAGCACGTGTGTGTATATATACATATATATATTTTTGTTTGTTTGTTTGTTTGTTTGTTTTGGGGGGGGCGGTTGTCACCATCAGCAGTTTTCTAAAGGAAGGTTCACTCCCTGCATTTGTCTCCAGTTTTGTTAACTCTGCTAGAAACAGTATTTTACAAAAGTTGAAACTGTGAGATATCCAGCAATTATTTCTGTTATTGTGCTGATGAGATTGGACAACATTAATACACTAATATACAAGGTGGAATAAGACTGGAAGAGTAAATGTACATTTGAATGTGAGGGAATGGCACAAAGCTACGCTATGGGAGATTCAGACTGGGCATGAGGAAAAATTTCTTCTCTATGAGGGTGGTCAAACACTGTAACAGGCTTCCTAGAGAGGTGGTTGATGCCCCATGCCTGTCAGTGTTCAAGAGGCATTTGGATAATGTCCTCAGAAATACATTTTAACTTTTGTTTAGCACTAAAGTACAGTTGGCCTATATGATCTTTGCAGGTCCTTCCAACTGAACTATTCTATCTTAACATTGTTATCTCACCTTGACTGCACAGTAGTGTAAATAACTGTATTGAGGTTTAAAAAATATTCAAATTGTCATTCATAAAGAAGTGGGATAAATGTTTTTAATATTGTATGTGAAATTAATTTGAAATAAATTACAATTTCCACTACTAGGAGATGTTTTAAAGAAGTCACAGTCTTTTTTTAGTCTACTTATCATTTGTTTTAGCATTTTCACTAATTTTCTCTCTCTCTATATATATATATTAACGTATGACAATGCTATTATGACCTATATTCATCACCATTGATGAACGGTCATAATGAGTTTATGCAGGTCCAAATTCAATATCAACTCAAAGGTCTATCTTGTTCATAGATGGAAATTATGACCCCAATAGAATTAAAATACATTTAATTCCCAATGGATAAAGCTGATTTAACAAAATAGGATACTTTTTCTATCAGTTCATACTCACTCACTGTTTATCAAATGGAATCTCAGTAATGAATAATGGAATATATTTCTTTTTATATGTTCTTTATAGTGCCTTTCCTTTAGATTCATTGACAGTATGGTATTCTGTGATATTTTGTTGATCATTCAGGATGTTAAAGCCATTAAGGTTTGGGTCAGGCAGTTATAATCATTGTTCAGAGAGATGTGAGTTGGGGAAATAGCAGTCAACTGAGTGTCATATGCACTGCACAGTAATAAAGACCGTGAATTTGTTAATGAAGAAGAGAAACAAACAGTCCCATGCTTCCATGCTCTTAAGCGCTCTTGACACCTGAGCAGAACATTAACTGTTGAGTTCTTACTGAAAGGGTGTCTCCCCCATGCAGGTTTTGCTGCTCTTATGGTTTGTTTGTTTGTTTGTTTTCCTCCATTTGGAGAGGGTTGACTGTGATGCCTTCAGACACCAGTGCTCACTTATTTATCCTATTTGGACTTGGTGAAGAAGTACAAACATATTACATACGAACTTAGAATTACAAAATGACTTTTAAAACCGAAGGAGCTTGATATTCTGATAGAAATCTAGTATTTTCTCCACTATTTAAAGCACACTACAAACTGTGAAAGGTACAAAAAACTGTTTTATACATGAAACAATGATTTTTTTCATGCTGTAAATTGCTTCAGCTGTGAGTTTTATCCAAGCATGGTTCAAAGGGAAATGGACTTTGGCAACAGGCAGATGTTGTTTTCCTTTCAAACTCAAGCTGACAAAGCAATCAAATATGAATGGTATCAAATTATCTTTGGCACATTGTATATCCCAATACAAATTCTTTAGATACAGAAAAAGAAGTCTGATCAAATGTCCACATTTTGCTGCAAGTAATGAAAAGAATGTGTTACTCAAAGCTAGCCTCCAGAGGAAAGTCCATACTACAAAGTAAACAAAGGTAGTTATCACTTGGATATCAAAGAAATAATATCAGAATATATAATAAAGATTGCCAATAGTGGGTGTGACATTTTGTGGCTGTTAAACTCTAATATTAACTTAATAGATCAATATGCCACATATTACAGAACCTTATTCTGATAAATCACACTAAAATGATAACTGAACTCTTTTGAATTAGGAAAAACAAATTGATGTATGACCCAAGTGTGGTTTCTTTCCTCTTTCAGATTGCCCCCTGCTGATTTCAAAACTAGTGTGAGAGTTCTTAGGCTTTGGAGCAAAAAGGAACATATCTGAGCCTTTTCCAAGAAGTTTAGAGATAGTCTGCTATTTCTGTCATGATAGAAGGGCTGCACCACGTGACACATAAGTGGTTTTGAAATTGGTCTGTATTTTCTGGTAGCATTACCAAAGTGGGGGCTGCCTGAAAGACTTCAGGTTTCTCGTTGCTACATGCAATAGGTATGCACAGGTCCACATCTAACAGATGAGCTTGATTTAACCAGGACCAAGCAAATATTCATATTCTTTATTCCATTATTCTCTGATCTCTTGTTCTAAAATAATACTAGCAGTTTGTAAAACAAAAGTCAATTTTGAGATCTTAACTATTAAAAAAAAAAAAAAAGGAGAGAATAAAAAACTTTGCTTGGCTGATACAATCTGTACTTTTCTTTGTGTTCTGGTGATTAAGGCATTGTTTTGTCAATTTATGTCACCTCAGGAAAAAATCCAGAGTCATAACCTTAAATGCACCTTCTATACTTAATCTGCTGTACATGTTCATAGCTTTGTGATTTGGAGTTTATTTTCTATAAAATCAGTATTTATATTTAGATCAGATTTACCCAAACAGTCATTTACCATAAGGGCACAGAAATAATTTTATTAAAACTTGGTGTTATAGATTACTAACAAAGAAATTCTTGCAAACAACCAGAATCTTCTATCCTATTGTATCTTTGTTTCCTACCCAATAAACGAGCAATACAAACTTTTTGAGTAATGGTTAGCTTCCACACAGTAGTAGACCCACCATTCAGTTCACCTAATAAACACACTTGTCAAGACTAATTCTTACATGCTTAAGAAGCATGTTTCTGTAAAGAATAGAAAAATAAGCCTCTCTAAAGTCAACATCACCACTATTCACTTTGTTTAGTGAAACCTCTTCTTGGGCCAAATTCAGAAAATTGAATTAATGATGGAACATAACTAGGTGTGATAAGAGAAAAATATTTTTACTTCTTTCACATAAAACTCTAACCCTTAAAGTTTCCACTAGGACATGAAAACACTTACAGCTCAGATTAATGGGAGGTTATATATATATATTGTTAGCACTCACTGTTTGCCACATGACTCTCCTTGCAGTTTGTGACTTTTGTTTTTCCCAGTTAATCAATTCAGTTTCCATAGATAACATATGCATTAAATTTAAATGCTCATCTGAAAAGGTCTTTTGTCATTTGTCCTTTAGTGAATTAGAAATTTTGTTAACAGTTGCATAGTCTTATTAATTGATCCTGTTTAAAATACTATTTTGCTGGAATTCTGTAGTTACAATTCAGTTGTAGCAGGAACATTTGTGTACGGTTCATTTTACAGTAGTATTCCCATTACACCTTGGTAAATCAGTCCCAATGTATAAGAACAAGGTGTGGATGTTACAAGGCCATAAGGGAGCTGCTTACTGAAATCTGCTGAAGGTCTTAAGCAGGCTTCAGTTTACTGGGATTGCATATCCTGGGGCTTAAAGACACCTTGCTTTGAATCCCATAGTAGTAAAATGGTGAGTATTCATTGAATTTAGCTAATAATGTGAGAGAGTGGTTGAAAATCCCTGCTAAATTTACAAGAACATAATCTGTGATGATTCTGCAGTGGTGAGATTCTCTCCAGCTCATCAGATCACCTGTCTCTGCACAAGTTGCCTGATTATAATAATTCCTGAACTTCCTAGATATTAATGAGGAGAATTTGTCTCAGAAGGTCGTTAATGATTAAGAAAAAACGTACACAGAAAGAATGTCATAATCAAGATGAAATGGTAAAAGACCAAGTAATGTTTTTGTTCCTGAGTGACAGCCAACTTCAGCACTTTTCAGTTCTTCAGCTAAGTAGTTCATCAGGCAAAACAGGCATGGGCCAGCAGGCATATGTTAACAAACCTTCTCAGCTTACCTCTCTGCTGAAAAGCTACCCCAAAGTGTTAAACCTCAGGAGAAAGAAGAGGCAGATGATATGACATCAAACAAGATTCAGCCAGTACCTTCTGAACTGTCAGCAGCCTTAGTCAATGAAGAACGATGATTTCTGTGTGCATGTGCACTTCATGGAAGGAAGCTTTGTTGTGTGCCTGCGCCAAAGTTATTTGTGCACTAATTTTTTAAAGAAGTGAAGAGAACCTTTTCCTCTGTTGATATATATGTCTTTTCCTTTTCCTTTTGGATAAATAAGGTTGTATAAATCCTCAATGTACTCAGCTCTGATATAATCCAATGTTTCTGGTGGAATATAACAACACTTTAACTGAAGGTAAATTAAACAAGACTATGACCGAGTGCTGTCACACTAAATGAAAATTTAAATTACATCAGTAACAGACAGATCTGTCCTAGAATTATGTCTTAAAGATCGTGACATTTTGTTTTCAGATTAATCAATGAAAGCTTCACAAATATTCTGAAGCCGTCCTTGATCTATTAAAGACTAAATTAAATATAAACTTCTGACAGACACTGAGCAGAAGAGTGAAGTGAATCAATTCACTTTGGAGAAGACAAAACATGTGGAATGCATGGGGAAGCTCTCTGGCAGCTTCAATGCCCTCAAAGGTTAGAGTTTCCTTCAGTCCCACCACCAAGACAGAGGTGTGCTTACCTAGTACCTGATCAGTCTCTCTCCTACTGTGTTTTTGAAGTATCAAAGGAAACATTTTTGACAGGACTGGAATAGATCTAACAGCCTGGTCAAACTCGTTGCTGTTTCTCCTAGGCCTTATTTTTGACACTACATTACCCAGGGAGCATGATGTTACACTGTGCTGGCAGTCAGCCACCTACGTGCTGTGTGATTGCCCCACCGAGCCTATGTGGATGGATGGATGAATGGATGGACGGACGGATGGAAGGGGGAAATAAAACCCACCATGGAGTTTTGCCTCCCCCTCCATTTGTATCAAAACACCAAAACTGCTTTGTTTCATCATCATAGACATGTCTATCAGCATTTTGTCTTGAAACTGTTGTAACACGCATCCTGCACAATCTCCCATGCTGACCCAGAAGGAACACAGGCAGTTTTACTGATTCATGCTCTCCTCAGGATCACCAGCCTAGAGTCTTTTTTGTCATCCCCCATAAATATATATATATATAATTGATATGAATTTATTTCAGTCTAACTCACCAGTCATGTCAATCCCTTGTCTCCTTCCTGTTTCCTCAGATGTCAAGAAAACAAGCTTCTGAAAACAACAACAAAACAGCCCTTCATCAATAGAGCTTGTCAGCTGCAGACTGTGTGACTGTTTTCCTGCTTTTTAGCAGCAGATCTTAATATCTCTAAGAAAATGACTGCACAGCTAACAGCCTGTACTTTTCATCCATCCATAAATGCACAGCTGGCATTCTTATGGGATTGTCTATTATACATATTCAGCCCAGCATTTTCAGATCTTCGGATGGTCTGTGTTATTTCTTCTAGCAGGAGAAAAAAACTCACCACCAACAAAACTATTGTAGCAGAGGGCTGTTCGCTAATCCTCAGGGTTTATCTTAGGTTAACTTTGGGATTTGAACAGAAAAGACTTCATTTTTATTCACTTTTACCTTCCATGGAATCCCAGAATCTATGTGGTTGCTTGTAAAGAGAAAGGCACAGCCTCACTTTAGGAAGCGAGCAGCCTCTCTTCAGCTGATGAATGGTGAAAACACAGGTTCCAGCCACCTGTTTAATATTATGTCTTGGCTCTCATTTTCTCTAGAGAAAATTGCTTGTTGAGTGGCAGTTTTGATAGTCCTGTTGATACAACCAGAGAGACATAAAAGAAGAAAAAAGAAAAAGAAAAGAGAAAGAAAGAAGGAAGGAAAGAAAGAAGGAAAGAAAGAAGGAAGGAAGGAAAGAAAGAAAGAAAGACAGACAGAAAGAAAGAAAGACAGAAAGAAAGAAAGAAAGAAAGAAAGAAAGAAGGAAAAAAGAAAGAAAGAAGGAAAGAAGGAAAGAAGGAAAGAAGGAAAGAAGGAAGGAAGGAAGGAAAGAAAGAAAGAAAGAGAAAGGAAGAAAGGAAGGAAGGAAGGACGGAAGGAAGGAAGGAAGAAATTAAGAAAAAGAAAGAAAGAGAGAAAGAAAGAGAGAAAAAGAGAAAGAAAGAAAGAAAGAGAAAGAAAGAAAGAAAGAAAGAAAAAAAAAGGCTAGTTTATCAGCTTGTTCCAATTTTACTTGCTTTTGTTTACTCATTTAGACAGCACTGTCAAAGCTATGTCTTTCTGGAAATACTTGCATATTTAATGTTTGTTCTTTTGCCTTCTTGAACTCTCAAAGAATTATGTTTGGCAGCATAATTTCTCATCTCTGGTGACCTCTTCAGTGTCATATCTAGACTGACCTCTTCAGTATCATAACTAGAGAAGCTCAGAAATGTTCACCAAAGCAATTTGATATGAAACATTTTATTTTTCTTTTAGACAGATAATTCTGATCTATTGAGGGGCTGTCCTGGAGCTTCATTAATGCCTACCAAGAGAAAAAGGAATTGTCAGAGTCTCTCCAACTATATTTAAGAATGTATTTGCTACAAGCATCATGAGTTACATTTGAACATTTCCTAACACTTAAGAATCATCGTTTCTTTATACTATGGGGCTTACTGGTTCTTATTTAACAGATTAATCTAAGATATTTCACATATGGTTATCTGTGCAATTTTTTGTTAGCAGAGACCAGTGACCCAGCCAGAAAATAATCATCAATACAAGTATTTCAGCTCAGAAGTCATTAGCCCTTTTATTTTCCATATAATAGCAGAGAGAGTAACTTTATGCTTTTAGAGAGCCCTCTGTTGTTTTTCTCTCTCATAGCCAGCTTGAGTCAGCATAACTTTACAAGCCTATGTGCCTAAAAAGCAGAGATATAGTTTATTTTTTATTTGACTGAAAACTCTGGGTGGTTGCATCTTTGTCCAAATGCTGGCAAGATTAAGAGGTGTAGCAGAATGAGAGGATAACTCTGCTGCCTTTGCACTTGCTGATGTCATTGGGATTGACTTGGAACCTGAACCACTGAAAGAATAGGCACCCTGTGGACTTTGGGTCAGGCTTCGAGGGGACTACAAAATCTATAAGCCAGATAAAGCAACATCACTCTTTCAAATGCCTGATAAGACAGAAGAATCCAAACCCATCAGTTATTGCCTAGGCCTCCTGTATAAAGGGAGAATTAGCTGACTCTGAATGGGATCACCAAAGGCAGTACACTCAGTAGATCATCTCGTCAGCTTACTTGGTATACAGATATGTAGTATAAGATGAAGCCTGAAATCCTATGACTCAGGATTTATCTTTCAATATTGTCCCTCTGGAGACTTATAAAGGAAATTACTATTATCACTACCATGGTCCTGAAATCACTTCTGAAGTTATATTCTTATTTTCTTCTTTTCTGGGGCTTGAACCACTAATTGGTGACCATGAACATTGGAGTAGGAAGGTTTTCTCCGCTTCTGTTGGTATGCTGTAGTCTACAAGTTACAGCGTTGAATCAGGAAGTGGTAAAGGAAGTTTTATTCTGCTTCTTCTGCAGGAAGGTGGTATGAACAATGTATAGATAGATGGTCACAAGATAACCTACAGAAACTGTGTATTTAAGGAAAAGCAGGAACTCTCAGCTGTCCCCTGTTGCATTGTCTTCCTTGTTAAGAGTTTTCAATTTTTTTGTAACATCTTGGAAGGATGTTGGTGTGTAGAAAGTTCCACAAAATGGAGTGCAACCTTTAATTTAATGATTATTTCACCCTGCTGGGCTGGAGCAGATGTCAATTTGCCTCTTTGTAGGTAGAGAAAAGAGCTGAGGATGGTTTCTTCAGGATGATTGAAACCAGTCTCAGTTTTCCTTAATGAGCACTCTAAACATAAGTTTTTTAACTTAAAAAAAAAAAAAAGAAAAAAGGAGGGGGAAAACTCTTCTTGCATTCTTAAAAGAAAGTGGAAGCTGCTTGTATGTTTATAGAGTATGAAGTGAGCTACACAGGGGAATGAGCCAAACAGTGATACCGTTTCATAATCCTGTTTGAGTAGGTGGTAAATTGGCAGGATAGTTTTGACTCTGATGCCTCAGACAGCATGTTTTTATTGTAAATATTTAAGATAAAACATGTAGGGACATATGTGACATTTCTATTTTGTAGCTTGATTTCCAGCTTAAGACTATCTTCTGCATCACACTGTTGCTTACAGACCTGTAAAGCCGTGGAAATTACCTGTGAGAGCTCTTGATGACTTACTATTTTTGTATTTGTTCATCATCCAAACCTTTTGATTTGGTCACTCTGACCAGGAAAACACTAAACTCATCTACCATAGTATTTATGACAATGTTAGAAGTTAAAGGTTGTTAAAACACAGGGGCCTGATTATCTGCATATGCTGTGTTAATTCTTATTTATTTATTTATTTATTTATTTATTTATTTATTTATTTATTTTGTGGGGGATTCCTGGGGTGATTTACTCTCAGTTACAGAGTGAGTGATAACAACAGAAATACTAAACCTGGCTATGATGCTAGTTTTCCTAGTTGTTGACAAAGCCCTGGTTACAGCCAGTGGAAGATCAGGAGGCTGATTCAACAAATATATTGTCTCCTGGAAACTTCAAAGTTTGGTGAGCATTGAATTCAACAAATTGAACATGACCATCTTTAGAGCTCACATGTAGCTATGTAGGGCTCTGTCTGAGAGAAAACCAGGGTTTTAGTGAGACATTTGCATAGCTAACCCTAATTGCTCCAGGAGTGTGCAAGCACTTTATAAATGTAGATTTCTAAAAGCTCAATCCCATGACTGTGAATTTCTCAGGACTACTAAAGGAAGCTGAGTAGTTAATATAATTTATTACTAGCAGTTACCAAAACACAAGTTTAGTGGATGCCTTTTAGATATTTGCAGATACACCTGTTTTCAAATAACCAGGTATCTCCTCTTACCTGTTATCACTTATGTAATAAAAGCAAATTGCAAACAAAGAAATGTGGATATCCTAAGACTCTTTCCTCACCATGATTTAAATCTTTCACCAACCTACATTATATGACATCTGCACATTGTATGTGTGCTAAACGATAATGAATTGCATCAGACAGACAACATGTGCTCTGTTGTTTAAAGTGCTTGTTGGTCATTAGTTAATAATTTCATTTTGCTTTAATTACTTTGGATAGTTTCGTGCAAATTGCATTTGTAAGTATTTTTGTGAACAGATTTTCCAAATTTAGGGAGTATGTGTTTTAGCAACTCTCCTCCTAAGTCCAGGAAACTTCACCAAAGGTGTTTTTTTTGTTGTTGTTGTTATTATTATTTTTTTTGACCTGTGAGGTCATAAGTTTTATATGTTTTGCTGTTGTTTTGTTTTCCTTTTATTTTTCCCCTAGCTAGAACAGCATATTCAGCCCAATTCTTCACAAATGCTTCTTGTTTTGCCTTTATTCTAGGAGAGAAATGAAACCCCTGTCAGCTAGGAGGTAGTGTCCATAAGGAACTGCAAGGGAAGAGGAGTCAAACAAAGTGCTTGACAGCAGAGCGAGGAAAAAACTGGTAAGTTCATACGGGCAAACATTGATAGTATGAGGGGCCAGTTTGTTTTTGAAGAGGAGAGAGAGTCTATACCTACTCTTATTTTGTTATTATATCTGTTTTACATGAAATCTGGATAAATTTTAAAAAGAGATGAGAAAGTGAGCAAAACAAGAGATAAGCACACATCTCCTCGGTACTATGAGGCTTATCCCAACAGACAGAAGTAATCTTTCTAATTGCAGAGACAATTACTAGATGTAAAATGACTTCAAACTGATTTTGTTTAACAATGACAGCCCCTGTCCTATTAAAAGCCCTTTTAACCTACTCCCTTATAGCACTCTGCAGCTACATTGTTGACCTTTAATCATGTTCAGTAAGAGAGTGTAATCCTAGTAATTTAGTTAAGTGACTTGTGAAAGCTTGTTTGGGCTTAACAAAAAAGTTCTGAGACTTTGAAAGACTAACTGCATTTCTCCAGCCAAGCAAACACCTCATGAAGTCAGGGTGACTTCTTTGCTTTTGGATGAGTGAAAATTTAGATGGGATGTATTCATCACAAAGTCTTTATCATGTCCCACTTCAGCCTACAATCCTTTTTTAAAGTGAACATTAAACCTAGGAACTCTAGATATTGGTATTTCTAAAAAGGGTATGGGATCACCTGCCTTGAGGTGAAACAAAACGCTGAGATACACAAATGCCTGTGGAGAACTATTTGATAAACAACAGGTTTTAGCCATGAGTTGGTGATGTTTTGTCAGCCAGTCAGAGGCTAAATCAACTGTACCAGCTATGTTTCACATTGTGAGGAAATGATCAACGTATGCTGAATATGGAGATAAACAACTGTCTGATTATAGTACCCATAATTAAACGTTTCTTGAAAGTGTCAGGAAGCCATTGGCCAATAAACTGACTTTTTTTTTTTTTTTTTAATTTACGTTATGGGAACATACCCTTGGATTTTGGGCAGATCCAGCCTTTGCAGATTGAGCCTATGTCCAAAGGAAGAGCATGAACTGGTGTCACAGATTAGCAATCGGCCTCTCTGTGCAGACCACGGTGGCAGGTAAATAGCATGGAGACAGAAGCCATACATGGGCCAAATCTCAGCCATCTCTTTGAACAGTCTGCTGCTCTTCATATGCAAAATACATACTGCACACATACCAGCACCCCCAAAAATGCTGCTGCTGCCTTTACAAAATGCTAGCCAGTTTATGAAATAGTGGTGTCTGACGGGGATACTTCCAAGTGGTACCTATCCCAACAGTAAAATATTTAAGGAAGGATTTCATGAACTTACTGACACCTGCAGATATGGATACTATTCAGCAGCACTAAAGGAGGCTAGAGTCCACTTCCCCCTTTTCCTGTCTTCCCAATAGTACTATGCATTTAGGTATATTTGCCTCATGCTCCTTTAAATAGTGGTTGCACAGCCTCTATACCATGTGCTGGCTGCAGAGCACTGTCATGCAGGTGATCATACCAAATCAGCTTTTCTGCCTGAGGAAGTCATAACTCAGCAAGCAGGTAGATGAGCTTTACAGCACACCAGTGATTCCACATTTCAAAGCACATGAGTGCGATTTAGTACAGAAGATCTGTAGGTTGCCCATTGAGTATGCCCATGTCCATGAAGATTGAGAGCAGCCAGCATGCTTAAAGTTTGTGCTCTTGTTTAGCGTGCCATAGCTCCCCTATATAACAAACATAAACAAGCCCTACCTGGCAGTATGGCTTTCTGCTTGTAAGGCTAGAAATAGGTAACTTAGAACAACATCCTGGAATGGTATCCCTACTGGCATTTCTGTAGATTACAATGCTAGTGACAGTTTCTTATCATAGCATTTTTAACACATCTGCATTTGACCCTTTTTCTAGATAGTGACTTCTAGAAGAATGCATTTGCTGTCCAAAGGAATGTTCAAGCTTTTTTTTTTTTTTTTAAGAGAAGGGTTTTTTTTTTCTTCTTTTTGTTTTCACAAACTGCCTTGAAACTACTCATTTTCAGTATATTTTGTCAATAGATTGTCAATATATTTAACTTTTTCCCTCCATCATAAACAAAGTATTATTTACTCTCTGAAAGAAAATATTGAACTTGACAGTTGTAAAATATAATATCTTTGAAATTGTTTGTGGCAGTGATGTCCTTAAATCTGTCAGATTAGCCCATATCCCCATACCTGCAGCACCCTTTGAGCAAATAACAGATGAGGACAGTATCGGACATATTATGTCTGTCTGCTTCTGGTGATGTTTCCGCAGCTCAGGACTGAATCACAGGTCTGCTTTAACAGTTACAGAAATCATCTGGTGCTGCAGGCAGACATTGAGAATACTACTTAGATTTGTTAACAAACGAAAGTAAACTTTTTGCTGACACAAGAATTGAACTCTCCCTTCATGTTTCTCTGAGTTTAGATAAGGAGCTATCACCATGAATAGTATAAACAATTCTATCTTATACCACTACTGTTTGTAAACAAATGGTTGATCTTTTTTTGCATGGACATGACAAACCTTTTTGGCCCATATGAACCTGAACTCTCCATAAAAGAAGCACATAATACCATTACTAATCATAGACTAGGACAAATAGGATGGTTACAAGGCTGTAAGGATTGTTGAAGGGGCTATCATCAGAAGGATGGAATCAGCAGGCTAAGTACATGAATGGTACTGCATATGACACAGGTCTTGTATACAATGCTGAATAGAGGCACACACATTCTGTGGTTGCCTTTTTTTGTTTGTTTTGTTTTGTTTTCTAGCTGATCACTGTTTTCCTGTTGTGCAGTCACTATTAGACATGTTACAGATGCTGTAACATTGTATTTTTTTATGTAAAAATAAACAAACACAAAAACACACACACTCACACACAAAAAAAAACAATAAACAGCAGTCTTCTTTGTAGCCAGCATATTGATGTTGACAGTATACTACAGTATTGCGTAACATGGGAGCAATTGTTGATATTTTCCCTTCCTCTCTGCACACTAAATACCCATGTATGTGCCCTAACATTATTTATAGATAATGATAAGAAAGTAGATATTAATGTCTCTTTTCTGTTATCTGGCTGAGTGTGACTATAGCAATCTTTTGTGACAGTTTTAAAATTTCACATCTTTGAGTTTTAATTGCCATCAGTAAGTCTAAAACGTATAAGGATAAGATAATTCTGAGTGCCCCAAGGTTGTGCTAAACGCAGAAGAGTACTGTGTGCACAAAGCAATGTCACTGGGCAGAGGTCCTGTGAGGAAGGAATTGGCATGTGAGTCAGCGAAGAAATAATGAACATGCATGTCAACCAAAGCAGGAGCTTTACATGCCACTGAGGCTGAGGTCTGTTTCTGAGATTTGTGTGTCAACATATTTTGCTTCTGATCATTCGCACATTTTACCTTCTGTTAGCACCCATATAGTTGTTCTATCTTCTCCATATAAAACGGTGACTACACAGTTTGTGGTGACATTTTTTTTTTCTTAAATGAAAAGATATTTTTCCCTCTGGGCCTTCCAACCTGTTACTGTTATCCTTTGCTTCTTTCATGTTTACATACAGTCCTCCTACAGACCCTCCATTTTATTTTGTTTAGTCAGCTGTACAATGAACTACATTCAGCTTCTTAAGAACAAATTTTATTTGCAAAATTAGTGTTTAAGATGTGGGTTTGGAATACTTTTTGGCCTGATTTTCTAAGGAAATGAGGCATATGGAATTGTACTACCCATCTGCCAGCTTTTCAGACTTTTTTTCCTGAAGGGATGTTTATGTCTGCTGGCCAAGTTCAACCAAGATCAAAGGCATTGAATTCCTTAAGATCGCAGAAAATTGGTGGTGAATAAAGGAGAGAGATTAGCATCACTGCAGCCCCCTGACATACAGGCAATATGGTGAAACCAACCATTATCTGATCTATTTGGCCTAGCAACTAGCATGTATATACTAGCTGGCTAATTAATTCATATACATTTCCAAGCTGATCACAACACATGCCACCTCATCCCCCCTGGCTTGCTCTTGACTCTGGGACATGTTAGTAATATAGTGAGGCTTGGAAGGTGTTCAGACAGCTGGAATTAGCACAGCAATGCCTGCAGAGGGTAAAAGACAATGACGACAACAGCAAAATAAGCCAAAAGCCAGTAGGCAACCAAACTTCAATTATTTTGATGCTCATTGTTTTCTTTTGCTTTAGTATGCTTTTCAGAACTTCTTGGGAGAATCTGAACTACAAATGTCCTTTCTGCATCTGAGTATAAAGGAGGATGGTCTCTGCCCATCTTCCAGAAGGTAGGAATCGCAGCAGTTAACCGAGACTATGTATGTCTCATCCATTTCATTGTTTGCTGTTTTGTGTGTTTTGCTGATGGTTTCTGAACTTTGAAACTCTCAATTACTATGAAAAATAAGAGAAGACATCATTTCTATCAGAGGGAATGCCTGTGCATAGAAAAATGATAACTTCCAGTAACTGACACAGGTAATTTGAAGAGTATTTGCTCACGGAGTGGCAAGGAATACAGAAGCAGAAGATTATAATTTCAAAATAAAACAGAATGGCTGGTCCCTATTTTTTATTTTTATTTGTTTGTTTGTTTGTTTGTTTATTTATTTATTTATTTATTTGAGGTAAAGACTATAGAACCATGATTGTCAGCCCCAGTTAGGTCCACCTTGGCAATGATATTCCAATGTCTTTCTACAGCAATTTTTCCTAATACAGAAACATGTCTCTTCCTTCATCAGTTAGAACTTAAGGAATGTACCAATTTCATGATGTAATTTGATAGTTTGAAAGCTGTGGTTTTGTCAGATTCCTGCTGTTTGTTGTTCCCCCACCCTGGTCTTACCTTGGCCCTCAGATCTGACCTTATTTTAGCTATTTGTATGTTCAGACCTGCCCAGGCAATGTGATGGCTATTGTCTTTGGCCCTATTCTTCATCTGGAAGTATGCCCTACTATTTAGCTTTCCTGTCTCTTTGACCTTCAACCTGACCTGGTATTCATCTTCATCTAATCCCTTCAGTAGTTCACGTAGACTCAGTTTTCCTGGAGTCCAGGTCTGATTACATCCCAAGTGTGCTTACAGCCCAGAAAGCCGACCATATCATTGGCTGCATCAAGGGAAGCATGCCCAGCAGGTCGAGGGAGGTCATTCTCCCCCTCTGCTCTGCTCTTGTGAGACCCCACCTGGAGTACTGTGTTCAGCTCTGGGGCCCCCAGCACAAGAAGGATATGGGACCTGGTCTAGAGGGTGGCATCCCTGCCCATGGCAGGGGGTTGTAATTGTATGATCTTTAAGGTCACTTCCAACCCAAACCATTCTATGATTTATGATTCTGTGATTCTAATCAACCACTTTGAATAAAATATTCAGTATTCTCATTACAAGTCTTGGCCTGTCCTGATTTCAGCTATATGACCTAAGTCTGAATTTTGGTTGGTCATCAGTACTGAGAAGGCACAAAAATCTCAGTTCTTGTTGTGGACTGCAAACTTTCTGCAAAAGATTCAAGTTACACCACAGCTGAATATACAGACTGTAATAATGAAAATCACAGAAGATTAGTTGCATAAGGAAAAAAGCAGGTCAAAAACAATCACATCAAGACATGAAAATCCCACAATATTTGCATTGTTATTTTTATAAATGGAAAATTAGAGAGAGAGACTTAGTTTGTCTGTCTTAGTTTTTCTATTTAACATTTTAATAGTATGCAGGGATTCATTATTTTGGGAATAATTTATCTACTCCAGTGTTGGAAGGTAGTTATGCCTGTCATTCCCTTATTTCCACTAGACAATCATATTTTTACATAATCACACAAAATAGTGCCTCTGGAAAACACTTCTGTATTTGTGGGAGCAAATTAGAAGCAGCTGAAACCCCCATTGTGTAGCAGTGACATGTCTGCCAGTTCTGCCTCGAGTGTTATAAGAAGTGGTGTGCAAGCAAACTTACAGAGGAGAGGCAATTAAGATCAAAAGAGAGAAGAGTTGAAAATTATCAGACAAAAGATTGCAAGGTCAGGATGCCAAAGCACGTCAAGGAATGGTAATAGAGATAGGGGAAGCCTATCTGACTATTGGGAAATTTTATGACATTTGGAAACACGTATAACAACATGTTGAAACACTACATTGTTCTTGGGATGTTTTTATATCTTCAGAGGAATATTTGATAAATTAAATCATCAGCAAATGACCTGTAGAAATGCAAGCTTCAGGGAAGCAAACTGTCTGTATCTACATTGTTTCTACAGTTTTAACAGTGGCACAAACACAACATTATGTAATTAGTTGTTAGGGGAGAATTTGGTAAAATATAGTCTTTATACATGAACATGCAAAGTCGAGATGTGTAAGGATGTGTAAGGAAATTTAAGCTAGATATTCTCTTCCTTTTTGCTTTGGCAGAAACTAAGTGGATTTTTGTTTGTTTGTAGTTTATTTTGCCTATTTGTTTGCTATTATTGTTGTTTTCTACTCTAGTAAAAGCCAAAGCCAAACAGCCCCCAAATTCCATGTGCAAAAGTCTTAGTGGTTCTTTGTTAATTTTGGCTCCACATCAATCTGTAAATGAGACTTTTCTGTTTTTTCCTCAACAAAAAACACAGACAAAGCCTCTTCCATACTATAGAATAACTAGACACCAAGAAATTAGGTTACTTCCGTGTGCTGAGTGAGAAGCAGGTTAAGATTTTCTTCGAAGACTGAAACTCCAATCAATGTATATTTAATTCTTTACCTGAAGAGGAGCTACTCCAACAGAGAACACTAAAGAAAACTAATTCTACAGCACATTGACTACAGCTCCTAACTGGGATTCTGGAGAACTGAGCTGGACTCCCTGCTAGGATATAGGTAGAGCAAGCACTGTCCTTTTTTTTGACCAGAAATTTTATTTTCCATCTGAGAAAACTGCATGATGAAAGTTTAATGAAAAGTTTCAGTATGAGGCAGTAGCTTCCAAAACAAGAAAACAAGCAAATACACCCGCAAAATCTTCTTTCGGGTAAGTCCTACTAGCCGGAATCTGAATAAATATTCAGAAAATGTGGGTTTTTTGTTTGTTTGTTTGTTTCCTTTTTTGACTTTATATTTTTAAAGATATACATGTGTGTTTGTAGAAGCAATCATTTATTTAAAATTCTTGGATCCAGTTGACACTTATATTCCACAAGTTACATTTGTCACATATGTGAATATCAAAAAAATAGATTAAAGAGTCATGTGCTATGCTTCATTTCAGGATGCAAGATTGGATAATACCTGTTCAAAAAGTCAAAGGAATAATGTGATCTTTGATTTCAAGGTTGTTAACAAAATGTCTGCTCCATATATGAGATGGAAAATACTTTCACCTTCAAAGAATGCCTTTAAATCCCTGCATCTACCTTAGCTGTGGTCCTGTTACATTTCAGAAACTGAAAAGCTATGCCTGATGTATACGCTTACTTCAGGAATTAAAGATTTCCGAAGTAGATCCATGATACAACAAAAAGTCAAACCAGCTTTGTATTAGGTAACATTTTTTAGATAATTATTGAAAAAAACAAATCAACAAAATATCATTATGAGACACCATGCATATGACCACGAAGTTCAATCAAAGGACATTTAAAAAAAAAAAAACAAAACAAAAAAACACCCACTTTGACCCCTTGCATTACTAATAAATCCTCTAGTTGGAAATTTTAGCCACTTTTTCATTGAATGCTGATTTATTGAAAACCAAACTTATGCCACAAAAATGTATCCGTTTGATGGAGAAAGGTTCCTAAGATCTAGAGTGCAGTCTCTGGTCCAAATCTAAGGAGAAAAATGTTTGAGTGGCATTTGCACTTACTTGGCATATGGAATAACTAACTTTGAGTCTGTGGTATCTGCTCCAGATAGAGGGAGGATTTAAAACTGATCCTTTTTCATATTAAATGAGTATCATAGTTGAAACTGTTGCATTTTATTTTTAAGAATTTAGATTATTTAAGAATTTAGGTGTTAATCTTTGGAAAATGTTAATTTTTGGAAAAGGCTAGTTGTGATGTGAGAAGGTAAATACATATATTTTAATGTTGGTTGGATCACAATGCAAAATGAATAAGAAAGAAAGAAATCTCAGAGATATTCAAAAAACCTCCCTCTCCTAAACAGTGTTGAGTTCTATTCTGTGGCATTCTTCTTGCATTTAACTTTCAGTTTCTATTAGGTTCATATTTTAGTAGAGTTGCTGGATTAAGTTATTGATTTAATTTTTCTATGTATTATTTAAAGCTGCAGAATTCTACCCTATGACCAATGGGTCAGTGATACTGTTAAATAAAAGAGGTTATTATTATATTAAATAATATAAAGTTTCTTATTAAGAATACCAGTATTTAAAGGCTTAAGAAATGCATGGGATGGACATTTATTCATAGTATTACAGCTTCTTTTGGAAATACAAAAATAAAAGCAACATAATATAATCATGAACAATTAATACAAGGGATATTTAACTAAACACAAAACAACTGGCAAGCACATCAGGTAAAATATTTAAGTGTAAGCTATATGGAAGTCTATGATCACACATTGAATAGGTGTTGGATAAGAAAAAAGAGGAATCCAACTTAATGTATGAATTATAATTAGAAAAAAAAAGTGAAAAAAAATGCAGCAGAGACAAGCTATTGGTGATTACAGAATCACAGAATCACAGAATCATCTAGGTTGGAAGAGACCTCCAAGATCATCTAGTCCAACCTCTGTCCTAACACTAACAAGACCTCCACTAAACCATATCACTAAGGGCTACATCTAAACGTCTCTTAAAGACCTCCAGGGATGGCGACTCAAACACCTCCCTGGGCAGCCCATTCCAATGCCTAACAACCCTTTCAGTAAAGAAGTTCTTCCTAACATCCAACCTAAACCTCCCCTGACGCAACTTTAGCCCATTCCCCCTCGTCCTGTCACCAGGCATGTGGGAGAATAGACCAACCCCCACCTCTCTACAGCCTCCTTTAAGGTACCTATAGAGAGCGATGAGGTCTCCCCTGAGCCTCCTCTTCTCCAGGCTAAACAACCCCAGCTCCCTCAGCCGCTCCTCATAAGACTTGTTCTCCAGACCCCTCACCAGCTTCGTTGCCCTCCTCTGGACTCTCTCGAGCACCTCCATGTCCTTCTTGTAGCGAGGGGCCCAAAACTGAACACAGTACTCGAGGTGCGGCCTCACCAGAGCCGAGTACAGGGGGACAATCACCTCCCTAGACCTGCTGGCCACACTGCTTCTTATACAGGCCAGGATGCTCTTGGCCTTCTTGGCCACCTGAGCACACTGCTGGCTCATATTCAGCTGCCTATCAACCAGTATTCCCACATCCTTCTCGGCCAGGCAGCTTTCCAACCACTCATCTCCCAGCCTGTAGCGCTGCTTGGGGTTGCTACGCCCCAGGTGCAGGACCCGGCACTTGGCCTTGTTGAACTTCATACAGTTGACCTCAGCCCATCGGTCCAGCCTATCCAGATCCTCCTGCAGAGCCTTCCTTCCCTCGAGCAGATCGACACACGCACCTAACTTGGTGTCATCTGCAAACTTACTGAGGGTGCACTCGATCCCCTCATCCAGGTCATCGATAAAGATATTAAAGAGAACTGGCCCCAGCACTGAGCCCTGGGGGAAGCCACTAGTGACCGGCCTCCAACTGGATTTGGCTCCATTCACCACAACTCTTTGGGCCCGGCCATCCAGCCAGTTTTTAACCCAACAAAGCGTACGCCAGTCCAAGCCACGAGCAGCCAGTTTCTTGAGGAGAATGCTGTGGGAAACGGTGTCAAAAGCCTTACTGAAGTCAAGGTAGATCACATCCACAGCCTTCCCCTCATCCACTAAGTGTGTCACTTTGTCATAGAAGGAGATCAGCTTCGTCAAGCAGGACCTGCCTTTCATAAACCCATGCTGACTGGGCCTGATCGCCTGGTTGCCCTGCAAGTGCCGCGTGACGACATTCAAGATAATCTGCTCCATGAGCTTCCCTGGCACTGATGTCAAGCTAACAGGCCTATAGTTCCCCAGGTCTACTCTCCGGCCCTTCTCGTAGATGGGCGTCACGTTTGGTAGCCGCCAGTCGACTGGGACCTCCCCTGATAGCCAGGACTGCCGATAAATGATGGAAAGCGGCTTGGCCAGCTCCTCCGCCAGTTCGCTCAGTACCCTCGGGTGGATCCCATCCGACCCCATCGACTTGCGTACATCCAAGTGCTGTAGCAGGTCGCCAACCATTTTCTCATGGATAGCGAGGGCCACATCCTGCTCCCCATCCCCTTCCACCATCTCAGGGTACCAGGTATCCAGAGAACAACCGGTCTTGCCGCTAAAGACTGAAGCAAAGAAGGCATCGAGCACCTCAGCCTTTTCCTCATCTCTTGTAACTAAGTTTCCCCCTGCATCCAGTAAAGGATGGAGATTCTCCTTAGTCCTCCTTTTTGTGTTGATGTATTTGTAAAAATGTTTTTTGTTATCTTTTACGGCAGTAGCCAGATTGAGCTCCAGATGAGCTTTGGTCTTTCTAATTTTGTTCCTGCACAGCCTCGCAACATCCTTATAGTCCTCTTGAGTAGCCCGCCCTCTTTTCCAAAGATTATAAACCCTCCTTTTTCTCCTAAGCTCGAGCCACAACTCTCTGCTCAGCCAGGCCGGTCTAGTTCCGCGTTGGCTCGTCTTTGGGCACGTGAGGACAGACCGCTCCTGAGCCATTAAGATTTCCTTCTTGAAGAGTACCCAGCCTTCCTGGACTCCTTTGCCCTTCAGAACCTCCTCCCAAGGGACTCTGCCAACCAGTGTCCTGAACAGCTCAAAGTCAGCCCTCCGGAAGTCCAAGACAGCAATACACTGTACAACAGCACTGTAACATGGAAATCAGGCATGAGTCATCATATTTAAAATCCAGGCTATATATATATATATATAACCCTCATATCATTATCCTAGTTTCTTCCCCTCTGTTATAGTGGGACCTGGATTTTAATTTGCCGTTGTGAAGGCTGGTCATGAAACTTTAATTTGGCTCCAGTCTTAAACCTTTCTCAAAGTCACTGATTTTACAAGAGATTTATATTTACAAAACATTTCGGCCTCCTAGTATTTTCTTAGACAGTCTAAAAAATGTCCTGCCTTTAAAATTTTACTTGAACATCAACTTCTGAAACTTAATACTGGGCTAGATAGGATCATTTTCAAGACCCCAGTTTTCTTCTCATACCTTTGACTGGTGTGTATTGCCTACTACTGAATGCTCCTCTTAATCCCTGAACATATGCAATGCCTCACAAACAAGCTTTGTGAAAACTAATTAAAAATCGAGAGTTCAAGTGGGAATTTTCCACCAAGGCTCTCATGTTTCCAGTCATGGCTGTGAATGCCTGCAATGATCAGATATGCTAAACATTGTTTATCTGATGGTGAGATTGAAGGATCCATGTTAGGATGCTATTTCTTTTCTGTATATCAAGAAAGATGTACATTTAGCTTACCTGAATTTGTGAAGATGAGCTTCTAATTAATCCATTTAATAAAATAAAACAAGAAATAGAACAGGAATTTCTCTAGGTGCAATCCTCTGACCAATATTTTATGTATTCTCTTCTAATGTAGACAAAAGCTTATAGACAAGCCAATTCACTCCTGGGAGGTGCTGTTGTCAAGAGCCAACAGTGTATTACCCCTTAAATAGTGTGGCTAGTTGCAGATAAGAGATGCAGAGCAATACCACAACATCATATGCTGTGAGTTCTTTATCTCATGCCTTTATATTGAAGGCCATTACTCATGTCAGCTATTCAAGACATCACAGCACAACTCTTTGCTTTTACCACGCCTGAGTAAAACACGACAATTTCAAGTGCAATGAAAGTGAGGAACTTGAACAAGTCTGACTGATAATTCACAAGATTTCAGGATGCATTTCTGTTTGTGCCGCTTTCACTAATGCATTCACAGAGCAGCACATTAATTGCATTAGACTATGAATCAGTCCAGAGCTAGTGCTTCAGAAGTTCATTTTCACAGACAAGCATTGGAAAGGGTCTAAAGACCTTCTTTAGCTTCATCTAGAAGGATTATCAGAGGTCACAGATCAGTATTATGGGACTATCATGGAAGAAGTCACTTCAACTAGCTTGGAAAAGAGTATCACAAGTTGACAAATATAATCTGCAGCTGGACTCAGGCCAAGATTCTCTGCAAGATTTATTTTTATCTCCAAAAATAAAATCAGTTAGGTCCTAGGACTAACTTGAACTGTTGCACATTGCCAAGAAATAGCATTTTCAAGGGATGGTTGGAGGGGGACTTACGGGAGGCCACTCATACTGATTCCTCCTGTAGGCATGTTAAAGGACTAGTTACAGTCCTGATCTAGTTTGATAGCTGGGGTATGCCTGTCTCCATTTTCATCAACCTCTTCCCTCTGAACTTGCATTTTCACATAGGTGGTTGTGCTTTCATGCCAAAGTTTTTCTGCAGAGACAGTGTTACAAAATTTCCACCTTATACATCGAATTTTGGATTACTTCATAAATGTTACTCATAAAGCTTCTGGTCTTTTGCCCCAGAACAGATTAGATAAAGCTCAGATGTTTGCCCCGCTGAGGTAAAAATCTCACATAAGTGCCTGTCTTCACACCCTAGCACATTCTCCTCAAACTGGGACCCAGCTGTGGCTGTGCAGGGGAAAGAGGGAAATCAGCACATTTGCTGTCTTAATGAGCAAATATGGAAAAACATCAGTCTGCACCCCTGCTCCATTCCCTGAAAAGTGCTATTGAACAGAGGAGTCAGATCTGTGTCTCAGATTGACCAAATCCCCCTTCCCAGCTTCACCTGTGACAACCTGCTAAAACTGCACTGCCACCTCCAGCTTCTCAAAGGAGATGCTGTATCAGCCGTATGTTGGCAGTCTGCTACTTCAAACTACTTTTCTCATCCAAATGCCAACCCCGTTTGTGAAGATGAAAACTAACACATAAGAATTTTACTCAGCCATGAATACTGCTTTCTCTTCCATCTTTTTCCTCCTTGGCTGGAGGGGAATCTAACTGTGACAAAGCCCCTGGTGCTGTCACACTGCTTGTGTGCTTCCTCTCATTCTGTCCATCAAAGTTGTCCTCACAAGTAGGAAGTTAGCAGCCCAATACATTTTAAAATTTAGTTTTTGGGTAGTGTTTCTACTTCATGGCTGCATACTAGCATTTATTCCAAGGAAAGCAGGTTAATAATTTTGATTTCACAGAAAGGGTAGCATATTGGAAATATGCTTCATAACAAGACTTTGATTTATGCCACCAGCAATGCAATCTCTTCTAGCACTGAGTTATTAGCAAATATTTAGTGGTTAAAAATGTCCTGCAACCAGACAGCTAAATCCATTCATTAGGCGTCTTTATGCATCTGTGAGACAGCACTGTCAAGTGAATAATAGTTTAGTTCCTAGAATGTTTTAGGCAATACTGTTTTTTTAATGAATATGCATCTCCACTTACTTTTGAATGGTAGATTTTATTAACTTCTTACATGTCCTTTTCTCCCTTGCTGGTTTCTCTGTTTGAAAGAAGGACACAATTTTTCTGTTTGCTAGAAGTTTTCAAGGATTAACATTGTTTTATTTGCAATGCCTTATTATAAGTGTTGGACTTAATGCTGTCTTTGTTCATTAACTTCATGACTCGGCTCCTGTCCTCAAAATACTTTTCTCGCCAAGAAAATCTCTCTCACTTAATAAGAAGGCACAAGCAACAAAACTACTAAATGAATTCAAGGAAATTTCCTGAGTAGGCCTGCTCACATTCTGAAATGAAGACAGGGCTAGAAGGAAAATATAGGTCTTATTCCCAGCTTAAATGGAAAAGAGGGAAGGAAACATGGGGGAATTTGTAAAAATCTGTCAGCCATGGAGTGAGCTGAGTTCTCAGGGGCAGAGGTATGTAGACATGGAACGAGAAGATAGCTTTTATAGACATGAAGTAGTTATGTAATATGATGAAATGCAGAGAGGCAGAGCTCTAGGGCACAATCATTCTCTGCTAGCACAATGCTCGGTCATGCAAAAAACATTTCCAAACAAGAAATTAACCCAACAGGAATACAAATTGCAGCTGTAATGAAAAAACGCCATACTCAGCATTAAGGTTGTTCTGACTGATAATTCTGTGTGTGAGGAGTGTTTTTCTTCAGCTCCACATTCCTCACCCATTCAGCAAAGTAAGCAACAGCCTTAAAGCAGATGCAAGAAAATGCCGGGGAGATTTCGTCCTCTGAAATGTTATATGCCCCTTTATATTTTGGGCTTTATTTCCTAATAGAGTAAGGTTCATTGTGGTACTGCTGCCTGGATGTCCATTCATCCATCCACCTGTTTCATTAATTTTTCCTCTGTTTCTATAATCTTTAGGACCTATTTCTTAGTTTCTGTCAAATTTGAAGGAAGGATCTTACAACTCTGTGTAAATTCATGGGCAAGCAGAAGAGACCTACTCTTCTGCTGGAGAGAAGATAGGCAGAAATCAGTGATCACACTGGCGTTTGACATAAGACAGCTGGGAAATCACGATGACCATATTTCTAAGACAATATTATTTTTTTTCCCCTTGGAATTGGAAGATGCCTCGTAAGTGTAACATGGACTTGTCCACTCCTTGATAGGAGACCGAAAGCCAACAGTTGCAAATTCATAAGAAATAGGTTTGACTAGTTGTTGTTTGGACAGGACATTTAGTGATTTTTGTATACCAAATAAAATATGTTATCCATAACCTCCATGCACACTAGGGTGATAGACTATATTACTGAATGGCCAGGATGCTGGGTGCAGTTGTAAGCAGGGAAAGATTAAGATTAATTGTAATTTTATTGCAATGTCTAGTGCTATATGCCCCTTTTTGAAGAATCTGCTTTAATCAATGCTTTCAAGACCAAAAGGAATTCTGCTGAAGTTGTATGGACCAACAGGCAGAAACTTATGAGACAGAGTGGAGACAGCAATGTTAAATTGTAGTTTCTCAACAGTATTTCCAATCACAGATAAGTACTAGTCTCTCAGCAGCACCTTCTAGGAATTGAAGAAAGTCCTTTCAGAAACTATATCTCTTTTTCTAATTCTACCTACAGTCTTTCTTGTTTTCATATGTCTAATACAGTGTCTATTCTTACCTGTAGGTGACTGCCTTGAATTTACTCACCTTTCTAACATAGCTTTATTTATCGTGCTTTTTGATTCCATGTGTACTTCAAGGGATGGTTCATATGTTTCATTTATTTTTTATGTGTTTTCTCACTTCCAGTCTCATCTGTCCAATGATCATCTCACAATAGCTGTTTTATTAATACTTAATTGATTAAATAATATAGAGACATTTTAATCATTTGTAGAAAATTCAGAGTTATAAAGCGTGAAAGATACTTATTTGCTAAGTACTTACAAAAAATTTAACACAAGAAAATGCTGAATATCTAATGAGAATGTGAGGATAAGCTAAATATTTGATATGTATAAAAGGTATCTTCTCTTTGACAGATAGGGGCTAATTTCCATTTCTTATTTCTGCATCAACATGTTCTGTCTTTATCAAATCACAGCACTGTTATAAAGGTGAAAATCCTGATCAATCAGCCCTGAAGTGTTTTCTAAATGTGACTCTAATTAAAAAGTTTAAGATTTACAGAAAGCCACATATAGCTGTCATGGAATTCACTAGAAAAAAAGTACTAGATATTAAATCAAGAGGGCCTTTGCATCCATTGTATCCATGTCAGTAAAAAACTGAGAATGTGTTAAAAATATATTTAACCCTGTAGGCAGCTACGTACCAAACTTCTGTTTGCTCACTCCCCACAGTTGGATGGGGAAGACTATTGGAAAAAAAAAAAAAAAAAAAAGGTAAAACTTGGGTGTTGAGATAAAGCGACAGTTTAATATGACAGAAAGGAATGCGAAAATAATGATAATAATTATAAAATAATATGCAAAACAAGCGATACATGATATGATTGCTCACCACTTGCTGGCTGATGCCCAGTCAGACCCTGAGCAGCAGCCGCCCCCTGCCACCTCCCCCGGGGCCGACACCCCCGAGTTTTATTGTTCCGCATGACATTGTAAGGTATGGGGCATCCCTCTGGGCAGCCTGGGTCACCTGTCCTGGCTGTGTCCCCTCCCAGCTCCTGGTGCACCCCCAGCCTCATCTCTGGCAGAGCAGCACGAGGAGCTGAAAAGGCCTTGGCTCTGGGTAAACACTGTTCTGCAACAACTAAAACATTACTGTGTTAACAACATTATTCTCATCCTACATCCAAAACACAGCACCATACCAGCTACTAGGAATAAAACTAACTCTATCTCAGAACAAAATAAAATAAACAAACAAAGAGGAAACAAATATATCTGGAATATAGAAGCATGAAGCAAGCCTGCCTCACTTCCAAAAATAAATGACAGTTAGAAAACTAACCTGTAATAAAATCCACAGATCTGTCTAAACACCTGATAAAATGCTTTTATATACTGAGACTTGAAACGTTTTGTTTTCATTATTACTTTATCACTTTACTTGCATTATAACTCAGTTCCCAAACTGAATTTGACTTCTGTACCCCAATAACATGCATAATGAGGAAATTGCCCAATTTAATGAATAAAATCCTTTGTTGAGTGTCTATCTTATTATACCTTTCCTTCGAATTACTCACTTTTGAAATGCTCTAGTGGCTTTTAGTAACATGTTCTGGTTCATAAGGGTACTTAATCACTGAAATAACATGTGTGATGATGCAGTGGTTGATGAAAGATACAGTCTTAAAGAGTTCTTCTGAAAATGAATGCGGAAAGTTGGATGATTTATGGTAGCTAGCAGAAGGTTCACTGTCTTAAGTTGCAAGAGAAGGCAAGAAATGTAGAAGGTTAGTGAAAGGTGAAACTGCCTTATGTTTCTATCCAATTTATTGAAAATAAGAGATGGTTTAAAGCCAACAGGTCTTACATTTCCAGTAAGTTCATACAACTGAACTGCTCTGGGGGGCTGCATCTTGTAAAGTATTTTTTTTTTAAGCTCAAGTTGTTCGTGTATCTAGTAATATAGACTATATAGTGCTTAAACTATTGAGATGCTCCTTAATACAGTCTTTACTTTGCTAATGACATCAAACCTAGCTTTTTCTTAAGGGAATTTTTCAGTGTTACTTTGCCATTACTGGAATTCATGCTATCCTGGGGACATTTTAAAAGTTATTTTCAGATTGGACTGAATTTCATTAAACACAAATAATACTTCACTAAAAACAGATTTTACATTCCTGGATAACCATTATACCTCCAAGAGACCCAGACCAAACTGATTGAAAATGAATGTTGGAACATTCCCCCTTCATGTGAAAAGCAGCCAAATAGTTTAATATGTTTATTTGTTTATTTATTTATTTATTTTTAGCACAACCAGCCAATATTAAGCTACAAGTGATGAAATAAACTTCTGGGCTATTGTGACCAAATAAATAAACTTCCAAAAGCACTGCATTTCCTTTCAAATATTGTGCATTTTATCTTTTCCGCAATCCAAAGTCTTGTCATTCATGACTTTAACTTAACATTAATTTTGGCACTGATTCATACAGAGACAAATTTCATATGGAATTAAAGAAGGGACTTCTCAATGGTTGCGCATGCAGAAATCAGATCTCAGGATCTGTATACGAGGTGCTAAAAAAATAAAAAGAATTAAATTCAAGAGAATAGATAATAACCCAAGTAAATGTAGCAAATAATGGTTCTGAGAAGGCCACTAACTGTTAACATAGTAATATTAAAATTTCCTGGCACTAAACATGATATATTATCATTAATTTTAGATGCTGGTACAAGTCCATTATGATAGCATTGGGGCATAATCTGCGTTCTTGGACAAGGGTTTGCAATTAACTTTAACTGAGGGCACAGAGCAATTTGATGGAGATCTGGTAATTTTGCTAAAGTCTGATCGTTAGGAAGCAAGATGCCACCTCCTGTGCTGCCAAGTTTAGTTCTGTATGCTCTCTTTTCATCCATGAAACAAAAAGTGACCAGCAACTGCAGTCCAACAGATCACAGGAAGAATCAGAAATTCAGAATGTTCTTCAGCAATGTCAGAGTAATTTATTGCTGGGACCTTATCAGACTGAATACAGTTTTCCTACAGATAGCCCAGACTTAAGCTAAACCCAGCTTTAAATCAACGGAAAATGGGAAAATGTTGCCTGTACAAACCCGAATGTCTTTTAGGATTTTCTCAGAGCAGTGAACACCACACTTCCACTGATGTTAGTGGGATCAGCTTTTTATGATGCGTCCTCACATGACAGGTTTCATTTCAGCACACAATTTAGGTACCAGTCGGGCTTCATAGTTTTTCTTCTCAAGGCAGGAGGAACACAGGACATCACAACATAAATATACACACACAAGGCAACAGAGGATATTAATTATTAATTGAGATTATCTAATTCACTGAGGAAGCTTACATAGCTCTAGAAAAAGTTGAGCCAGAAAGAGAGAGAGAGAGAAGGACTGATGCTGTGAGATGAAGAGCATGTCCAGCCTCCCTGATGTGCAGCTGCAGTTAGGAATAGGCTGGCTGTTCAGGAGCAAAGCCAGTCAAGACTGATGCATAGATGCATTATAGAATGAAATTTGTGCAACTAAATTTGTGGAGCAGGGCTGTTTAGACAACCTGTCTTTAGAAGAAGTTTTATATATCTGGGAGCACGACACAGACAGTACCAAAATAAATGGGATTTCTAATTTCCAGTGAACTTATTTGAAGTTTAATAAACCCTCAAAGTACAAAGTTTGGTGCATTCAGGCTACTGAATGCTTTAAGCTTGAGGTTGGCAGTTTCTCAGTGTTTGCTGATGGCTGCAGCTATCTGGTGATCTACCAAGCATAAATACCGTGCAAAACATTCTTGAAAGTTCACTGAACAGTTGCTTCTGCTTCATTTTTATACAGTTAGTTTATTGATATCCACAAGCTGTTAGTGTTGTTTTTTTTTTTCTTCCCCAAATGCAGAGATTAATGTAAGCTTTAATAAGAAGAAAATACGTTCCACCTAAATTTCTTTATCATTTGTGTCTCTACAGTGGAAACAGTCTTATTAACCTGATTAATGCTTAATACCATGCTACTTCATCAATCTTTGTTATCCTTGCACCTCATATGAGTAGAGTTTCAATCACTATATATCACCTCATAGTAATATTGTAGCTAATTCAATCTAGACAGAAGTGTGTGAACTTCACTTATTATATTTTTCCATGCAGAGATTTCACATGTAGATTTCATCCAGCTAGGCAGCCATTACCTTTTGAATATTTATCTGAGCTGCTTAACCCTCCTGTGCTGATGAGTTGATGGGAAATCTTAGAAGAAAATATTTACTTATGAATCTTTCAGCGTTCATTGCCGGTAAAATCCCACTCTCATTGGAATAAGTGTGAGCTTTGTTACTGAATTCAGGATTTTACCTTGACCTGCTGGACACTTCAGGTGTGGCCAGCAGGTCAAGGGAGGTGATTGTCCCCCTCTGCTGTGCCCTTGTGAGGCCCCACTTGGAGTGCTGCATCCAGGTCTGGGGCCCCCAGCACAAGAAGGATGTGGGGCTGTAAGAGCAGGTCCAGAGGCGGGCCATGAGGATGATCAGAGGGCTGGAGCACCTCTCCTATGAAGACAGGCTGAGAGAGCTGGGGATGTTCAGCCTGGAGAAGCCTGGAGAAGAGGAGGCTCCTGGAAGACTGTATTGCAGCCTTTCAGTACTTAAAGGATGCTTATAACAAAGGTGGAGAGTGACTTTTAACTTGGCAGATAATGATAAGAAAAGGGAAAACAGTTTTAAAATAGAAGAGGGGAGATTTAGATTATATTTTAGGAGGAAATTCTTTACTGTGAGGGTGGTTAGGCACTGGAACAGGTTGTGGATGCTCAAGTGTTCCAAGATGCCTGGAAGTGTTCAAGGCCAGGTTGGATGGGGCTTTGAGCAACCTGGTCTACTGGGAGGTGTCCCTGCCCATGGTAGGGGGTTGGAACTGGGTGATCTTTAAGGTCCCTTCCAACCCAAGCCATTCTATGATTCTATGATATGATTTTACTTCACCAAAAGAACTCATCTT
This sequence comes from Anser anser, assembly GCF_964211835.1. Lineage (NCBI taxonomy): Eukaryota > Metazoa > Chordata > Aves > Anseriformes > Anatidae > Anser > Anser anser. The sequence goes on along the minus strand of NC_139721.1, from coordinate 73,903,812 downwards.
GAAGCATCTACAATAGCCTTTTATTCTGGACATGAAGTACACTGTGTTTTGGGAAATAATAATAATAATAATTAAAAACAAAATGAAACAAAACAAGAAAACACACAAACAATCAAAAAAAAACTTCTCTGGCCCAAAATAAAACAAAACAAAATGAACAAACAAACAAATAAAAACAACATTTGGGGCCTCTACTAAGATGTGTCTGCAAATGAGCAGCCCTTTTGTTAGCTGAAACACTTCTGTTCTTACTAATGATAGTGAGAGCTCAAATCATGTCAGAAGCATGTAGCAAGTCAAACTTCTGGAAATATGAAAGGACTAGGAAAATGATGCATCTGAACTGAAATATTAGGGACTGGAGGAAATACAGAAAAAGTAGGTAATGGAGAAGATTGACATTTTCACTGTTTCCAGGAACTTTGTGTTGAGAATCAAAATGTTGTTCCTCCAACAATATCTTCTGATTTACTGGGGTATGGCAACAAGCTCCCAGCATCAGCCACAAATACTGCCCACTAGTACAAATTGCCCTCTACTCTTCACTCAGTCTGGTCAATATGCAATATTTTTATCATTTGTTTGTTTGCACATGTTGGATGACAGCTCCAGATAGCCTTCTGAACAAGGCTGAGTTGATAAAAATCTGCAAGTTGGTCTGAGATGTGATGATTTGTTGTCAACCAGGTGCATTGTCCAGTCAAAAGCATCATATTCTCAGAAGATGTACTGGTGGGAATAGCATTAGGGGCCTAGCCAAACTGTCTTTAGGAGAAAGTGATTTTATTGCTGGAAGTGCTACCATTGTGGCTCATATTGTGCTGCAGGGTATTTAAAATGTGTCATCTGTTCTTGGTATCAGAGCTGGTCAAATTATCATTTTATTATCATCAACGATTAATAATTTATGTGAGGAATTCTGTCTGTTTACATCCAAAACTATAATTCTGTGAAGAATGGTATTTTACACAGATACAAAGCAAAAGAATATGCTTCAAATAATTTGTTCATTCTTTTTCTACATTCCATAAACTCTGTGCTTATATGCACATATAATTAGTCTACCCGATTCACTAGTAGCACTGTGCTACAGAATTCTACTGTAGCCATTCAGTATTTTCCTTCTGACTTATTTGGCTGCAGGCTTGTTTTACAGGATTCTGCAGTTTGGGTAAAGTTTCCCAAAAGCAGGAGAAGCAGTCTGGCTTTTCAATTATGCTGTTGGAAGTAAAACTGCTGTGCATTTCTGTGGGAGCAGTATTCCGTGTTTGGGTTTTCTTTTATTCACCTTTCACAATCCTTATCTCATGGTCAAACGTAGCACAGGTTTTGCAGTATGATAATAGAAACTTGCCTTTCAGATTCATCTTTTCTAAAACATGCTTGAAGATAACAAAAGGTTACAAGAGGCTAATACCTTTCCATAGTAAGCTTTCTTCATCATAGTTTCAGTTCAGCATAGGTGGGAACAGGGATTCATAAAAGTGACCCAGATCCATTACTCTCTTTGAATTACAGGAAAGATTGCTATATGCTGGCTACAGATGACTAGGCACCCCCTTTCACTCTTTACACCCTCATGTCCATAATACCGGCATGTACATCTACATATATTTATATTTATAAGACAATGTCATTTGACTTGTGCAGCACCTGTATACGGAGTGCATGTGTGTATATTTATATATATACATGTGTATATATACAAATACATTTGTAACCTCAATTGAAAATGTCATACCTAATTAGAATACATTTAGGAGGAGAAGTATATTTTTCCCTAGGGTTTACATGATAATTAAACGTTCATATTATGTCCTAAATTTTTAATGGAGAAGGAAAATAGCAGCTTACTGATAGGAAAGAGGCACCTTAAGAGCCTGCAATATTTAATAGGTACTCCCAAAACAGAAGTGCTTCTCATGTACAAATGGGCTGCTGACCTTTTATAGCTCATGAATTTGAATAGGTGAAGTATAGATATTTTCTAGTATTCTTTGGCAGGATCATGCTATTTATCTTCTGTTTACCTTCTAAATCTTGGCATAGATTGCTTAGAAATGCCATTCACAAATAGTTGTATTTACATCATTCTTTATTGATCATGATGGTAGGCTGCTGCATTTAGGAAAGTCCTGATGTTGATGCTTCCTATTTGAGGGCTGGAGAAAGATCCCAAATAATGGTGTCTACTGATAGGATGCTGCTAATGACATAAGAACAAACTGGAACTGCCTTAATAACATCAACAAAATTGCATCTTTCAAGATAATTCAGATCAAAATCACCTTCATTAGTTATTCAAGATAACAGGTACCATACTTCCTTCAGATACTACATTATAAGCAGCAACAGTGAAGTAGATACATTGGACAGAATCTGAGAAAGATAAAGTAAGTGTATACGAAATGCAGTTTTCTGTGAAATACAAAGGGCAGAAGAAAGAGAGAAAAGTGGGCATGATCATAGCCATCCTCCACCCATATATCATTGCTATGTGAATTAAATGAAATGGGATTTTGTAGTTCTCTACTCAGACAAATTTGTGTGGCACCTATAAAAAAAATGCAGCATTATTTGGTCTAGATTAGCTGAATTTCTTCAGAGAGCTACCACTCCGCCATCAACAGATTCTGTATTTCAGTTGCAAGAAAGCTAATCTCACATCACATCATTAGAAAATCTTAGATACTATACTGTCCACGCTATAACCTAAACAAAATATTTCAACTACAGAACTGATTATTTTTTAAAGTATTCCAAATGTCAAGCGCAGGGTTCTCTCTTTTTCCATCACTATTGATTTATTCAGTAACACACTGAGAGACTAGTTGGATGCATCTTTGAATAAGGTTGTATTTTAAAACTTTTTAATGTCATGCTGTTTATTCATATATTGTTTAAAATTCAAGATTTTCTTCTTTTCACTTTTATACATTTTAAAAGGTTGCTGAAAACACAGAATAGTGTGTGAAATTGCTAAATGAGGCTATTATTTTCTTTTGTTCTATGCTAATGAATTCATTAACAGTTGTTCAGTTATCAGGGGTATTCTTCAGTTGTTAGATTAGAAAGATTTTAATCTTATTTTTACTGTGAATCTGTTCATTAAATATCTGAGAGAGAGCAGATGATTTCTCCTGCAGTAAAATAACCCCCAAACCCCCAAAACATGCTACAAAATATTCTCACAATTTCCTTGATGTGTATTTGTTTAAGCTCTTCAGTTTGCTTTTTCAGATATTTTCCAGAACATCACAATGAACTATGCCAACATGTCAACAACCAAGCAAGGAATGATAATATCAATGCTGTATTTATAACAAGCAATGTAAACAGTAAGATACAGTTTTCCCAGTTCTGTATTTTGTCAGATGCTCTTTTCTAAGCCATAGAATAAAACAGACTCTTATAGCTATACTTACATTGCCTTTAATTAGTGATGAACCTGCTTAATTCGTAGACTGTACTATTTTTGTTGCTTAAAGATTTTTAACACTTAATCATGAACATGTACTTTAAAGACAGAGAACATTTCATCTAAGAATCTAGAAATGAAATTCTGAAAATGAAATGAAATGAAATTGGTTTTGAAATCCTGTCATTAATTAATGATGCCTGATATCACATCTACTTGTGAATGTATTACAAGTACACTTCACTGTTTAACCTGATGATCCCCTATTTCATAGCTGTTTATTTTTATGTACTCTGTCTCTAGATTTTTAACCCCTCCTATCCATGAGCTCTTTGGAGGTACAGGCTGGTTATATACTTTTAAGGAACTTGGTACAGATAGGTCTTAATTCTTATTGGAATTTTGTACAGTTTTTTTGAATTACAGATGGCCTTAATAGGTGACATAAAGGGTCACTCGTATAAATCAGATTACAGACAGCAAATGTCCTTTCTAGAAGGAAAGTTTGTGCATGGTGTGAATGAGAAATGCAAACTGAAGAAAGGGAAATATTTTACATAATACTGCTTTTGGTACTTTTCAAGTCTGTAGGGATGGTGTATGGAGTCACAGATGTGTATGAAGTACAATGCAGAAATGCTGTGAGATAAACCCATAGTGTGGGGTAACTATACCGGGCTTGCCCATGCTCTGTTTTGCTAGTATGAAATCATTCTCTAGACTGCTCTGGTTTCTCTCTGTTCCTGTTATGCAGCAAAGACATGTACCTTCAGTATATACTGGCTCAACTGCTAAATGCCATAATCATGTAAATAACTTCATGAGTGGAAAAATAAGGAGGTGAGGATTTAGGACAGTCATTATCCTTTCAAAGGCCATGATGACACTTAGCATGTCTAAAAGTAAGCCTGGGCGTTAAGTGTTCTGCTGAATAATAGCCAGAGCATTCAACACATGGCAGAATAAAACCTCTATTTTCTCTTCCAGCAGTAACTAACAGTGTAGACAAATCAACTACACTTATCTTGCTTCCAATTCCAGCCCCTTTCCCTGGTGACATTTCTCCTTCTACTCATTCTGAGATAATCTTTAAGGCAAACAAAGGTCCCTGTCAGTGAGAGAAACAAAAAGTAGCCCCATAAATATACAATGAGGAGACACTCCACAGAAATATACAGTACGACTCTGCTACTTATCCAGCCATTCACACCCTGACACCAAATATTTGAAGATCAGGAAGAGCTTCCTGCCCTGTGAGAAAATGCCAGATGCTGTGGAAAGAAGGTTTTTCTCATGTATTACTTCCAACCACGACTGACAGAGCCCACCATGAGAGGTGGTACAGAAGCATTTACTCCTTGCTGTGAGGTCACTTAAGAAGTGGCCAGTGGAAAAGACTCAAGCAGTGTGGAAGAAAGAACATCAAATTCTGAATTATGTAGTAAGTGACAGAAAATAAGGTTATTCCTAGAGAGCAGCTGTAGTGCTGAGATCTTCTGATTAAGTAATTTGCTTGAGGCTTAAAGGAGCCAGGAGCTTTAGCCAGCATTGACAAATGGCCACTTTTGCAGTATGTTTTGGCTTTCAGGATTTTGTGTCTTCTATAAAAGAGAAGCTACCATTCAAATGAAAGTGATGGGCTGAAGCAGAAATTACTGGTAGAGTCTTCTGTGCTCGTGTTATGTGGGAAGACAGATGAAACAGCCAGAGAAGTCCCTTCTGGCCTAAAGAGATCTAGGAGCGGAGCATAAAAGATTATGGCTTCCCACATAAGCTAGGTCAAGTGTGTAGGATAGATCCTGAGGGAGTTTTGAAAGCAGAATGCTGGGGCCTGGCAGGTCAGAAAGAGTATCCCTTAAAGAATAAATTATTGTCGAGCTTCTAAAATAAAATCGTGTCTGGGAATACTCACACAAATGATCCATGTGCTTTAGTTATATTTGTTCCAATTTTATATGTGATTACCAATAAAGTTTGTATAAATATGTGGTTATAGAAGGTAGATTTTAAACTTTCATGTGCAACTGATAGTGTATTTTAAATTCATGCATGCTGAAACGATATAATACTTGTGGGGCACAGGGGCTCCAAAGCACTTGTTCTCTATGCCAGAGTTTAGACAACCAAATAAATCAGAAAAGCGTCTGGCCTCATTGTTGCAGTTAAAACCAGACATGAAGAATTACTTTATATGAATGTGATGAGACAAAATTAAATTTAAACTTCTAACGTAGTCAATAAATTTTGCAATAGTCTAATTTTTCAAGGAAACGTGCCTCAAGCAAGCACCACAATGGGAAAGATATATATATAGTTTTTAACTTCTAATGCCGAATATCTGTTTTCTCCATTTAAGAGATTGAGTTTCATCAGCTCTATAATTGCACTTATCCAGTTAAGAACTAGAAGTAACATCACATGACTTTATCTATCTACCTGAGTAATTGTGACTGACAGAGGCCATATATAATTCTGAGGAATACCTACTTGTTCATGGACATTCCATCATTAGAAATCATATGCTAGCCTCTCTAATTAGTCACACATACATTATTTTTTCATCTTTTCTGCAAATAATATGAGGAATGTCTGCTTAAGTGACTGAGATGTGATTTGAAAGCTTTGCAGTGTTTCTGTGTCTGAATGGGTACTGGGTAGGCCCCGTATATTTTAAATTGCATCTGTTCTCTCTTTAAAGGTGTTTGTTGTCCATGATGTTTAAAAATTTTTAAATGTTATTTTATTAGGATGGTATTTTTGATGTGATCATGTCCTATGGCAATAAATTTGCAAGTCTGTGCTTTGTCAGTGGACAGTTCTGGCAAAGGTAAGCTACAGATATGATTTCTTTCTAATGCCCTTATGTAGGCCACCTCTTTGTAAAAACATTTATAATTATCAAACATCAGTGCCAACTGCAAAGTTGCTAATGAAGCTAAAGTTATTAAGAAAGAAAAAAAGATCCTTCAAAAGTTTATTTTCAGAAATGTAACCATAACTGAAATGGTGCAGTTTGAGGTTCTGAAATCTATTGCTTTTCAAAAGGGTTCCACACAGAATGATAAAGCGTCCTGAATACCAGATTGTATAACTGGAAAAAAAAAAGAGAAAAAAAAAAAAAGATAAAAATGAAACCGAAGGAAGTGTTGGTCCCCTCTAGCAGTAACAACACCCAGCTCACCGTTTTGTACAGTCATTATACTAAAATGGCCTGTTATTTTCTGCAACATGGTCATACTTTCAAGGCTACAGTTGGTCATCACTGTAAATAAATTCAGTCACCTGAATAATCTCACTGAACACAAACATCAATCTATGTCACAGCAGACCCTGTGTGGAGGGAGAGATGGTAGGCTACGACCTCTGTCCCTCAAATCTGTGCCCAGAGGGACACTGCCCATGCATTAGCCAACATCTCTGCCTTCTTTGTGCTGACTTGTTAGTGTCTGGGGTGGGTCTAGTAAACAGAGTATGGTAGAGGCTAGGAGAAAAAAATATCTTAACCGTTATGTATGGCCCTAGGAGAAGAGAACTAGGAGTTGCTGGGAGGGGAGTTTACAAGGGAGCCAGACAGCCAGATCTTTGCATTCATCATTTCAAGAGCTTCTCAATATGAATACAGAAATATAGTCTAGGACCTAACAGGTTGTTGTTATATCACTCTGGTTTACTTTTCGAAAAAATGTTACCAGCAGATTATTGAAAATATTGTTGCTCAAACCTGGTTTCCAAGGGAGAGATAGTCTAGCCTAGTTCCACAAATTCAGTCAAATGGCATGTCATAACAGTCAGTCCAGTAGGATGACGATGGAAATAATTTTGTCCTATTGTAGGCAAGATTGCCTACCATTATCCTATTGTAGGTTCTGATGAAATACTTGTTACCTGCAAGTCTTTCTCATACAGGCTTTTCAATTGTTTAGAGCTTCTGATGTGAAATGCATGACATTTTTCACTCTTGCTTCCCTAGTGCTGTGCACACCCCAGTGTTTGTAGCAATTTTGATGGCTATTTTCTAAGTGCTTCTACTTCCCAAGGATCTCTCTCTACGTGAAGAAACTTAAGAAACAATCTGTTTAAAATTTTATCAATTTTCATCCTGGTTACCTTTTTTTTGGCCCACAAATTTATTCACACAAATATTTGTTTGAATGTATTTATAACCCTTCTTTCATTTTTTCAGCCATTCCTATAACCAAATATTACATTTGTGTTGAAAACTACTCCCACTTGTTTTGCATTCAAACTTCTGATTACTTCTGTTAACTTTATATAAATCTTTTCTTTTAGTCTGGAAATTTCAAAGCACTTTCTTTTTTTTTTTTAAATGTAAAATTAATTAATTTTTTTTTTCTCACCCAGCTTTAAAAAAGAATATCTTCTTAGACTATGAATCAAAGTTGGAGATTCATGCCCATGCTAAGGGAAGCATAAAAAAAATATTTTAAGCTTTCCAAACACAGTTGCTGTGAGGCATAGGCATTTTGTTGTGCCCTCAGCAAAATGGGATTTCATTCTAAGCACCAGAGACCTCAGACCACTTTGAAGACTTGCCACAGTTTGTGTCATTAATCCTTGTGTTTCTACCTCATAGTTTTCATATCCTCTGTAATTTTATTATCTGTATTTCTCCTTATCTGTGCCAGAGTCAATAAAATTCATGTGAGAATTACAGTACTTCACAAGCCAGAAATATCACACTGACTAGAATAATTCCATGAGACTTGGAAATGCTTATGAGGCCCATATTTATATGCTCACACTGCAGGCATGTCTGCTGACTGACAAATGCTAGTTACTGCCGAATGGCAATATACTGGGCTGATGCTAAATTCACTGCAGGACCTGTAGGGAGATTGAACAATGGGGTGGCAAGAGAGAATTAGCACAGGTGGGAGAGTGCTATCACCAGAGGTTAAATCTGCATCCTGGTTACTTCAACACAGCAATACAAGCAATGAGTATGACAATCAGAATTGGGCTCAATGTCTATTGATTATGGTTGGCATCCAATTATCAAAGTCCACATGAGAAAAAGTCAGTGCAACTAATTAGGGATTATGTTGTCCTACTCCAGATATTGGTCTGGATGTTTCTCTCTGCAATTCACAGGTATTTGTAAAAATATTTATTTCCCTCCATTGTGGGTAACCTCTAAAATCAGAGGCTAAGTTAGAAGTTAGAAGTCATCTGATAAAGCATGTTCCCTTTCTGCCTGGCCCAGAAGAGCTGTGGGATTGTTACATTCATGGTACCCACTGTCTCTCTTTGTGGAAGGAACTGTAAATTCAACATTTTGACTTAAACGCAGCATCACAGAGGAGGAGCAGATTTTTATTTATTTATTTATTTATTTATTTTGAGGGAGAAAAACTCCTCATATAGTATTTAAAAATGTATTCTTTTCATCAGAAAAATGTCTGGGAAAGTGATGAAAACATGTAAATAGCTACTTGTTAAAATAGTCTGTACTAAAACTCCCTGAAGTGAGTTAGTACATTATATTTTATCATTGAATCACTTTTTAATATAGGCTCCTATAAAAACTGGCTTAGACTTTTACACCGACTTGAGAGGAGTACACGCTATATTCAATAACCCCTGTCAAATAAAGGTGCAAATCTAATTAAGCAATAAATCCATAAAAATCGTTACAGACAGTTAATGAGTGGCTTGCATTTTTATAACAGCAATAGCATATTAAAAAAGCATTAGCTGTTGTAGTATGGCTGAAGTAGTTGTACTGTTAAATTACTCATTCTGGCATTTCATGACTAATTTTTAATCACTTGGAGCTGCAGAGATGTGCTTGGTTTAGAATTTCCGCTATTATTCGTAAATTCTATTAAAACAGAGTTAATCTAAGTATCTATCCATATTTGTAAGATATCAATTTTACAAAATGAGCTAGTTTTTCCTTTTTAAGGTATTCTCAGCACCACCAGCACCTCTGGCTGACAGAGATCTGGATTCAGTACTAGAAAGTTGGTCCTGAAATTACTAGGTGGGGTCATTTGGTGCCTTTTCTTTTTTTTTTTTTTTGAAAACTGATTACTTATGGGCTTCTTCCTGTTGCATGCTAATCCTATTGAACAGCACCCAGCCTTATTATTTATTTATTTGATTCTGACAAGCACACCAAGCACTAGAAAATCCAATTGTTCATGGGGAGCTAGAGAGTAGCATTAGGGGACCAAAGGGTGATAGTCAGTTTGGGGCAGGTGGCCAGTTTTGGGGTCATGAACGGACTGAGGTAAAGGAGTGAGGCTGTTGGTAGTTAGTAAGAGAGGAAGGACGACAACTGCACACAGGCAGAAGCTTGCAAGAAACCCTGAGGATCATCCACTCTCATGTCAGAGCAGGTCTTCACTATCACCTGGTAACTGAGCTACTGCAGTTCAGGCCAGCAAATGTCTGTGATGAAGCCTCTGCATTGTTCTGGGCAGAGACAGTGCTATCTTCCCTAAAATATTTCATAAAAATGCTTTATGTTAATCATATGCCTTTAAACCACTGCTTAATGGAATAAAGGACACCAAACAATAAATTCAAAAGCTCTAAAAAAGAATCTGTCATATATTCTATGGTATATCTCTGCAATCTTTTTAACAGTGAGGAAGAACCAGGTGGTGTTTTTATTTCTAACAGATAAACATTATATGCAGCTGTTTTAGTTTGTGATGTTAAAAATGTGTATGGGACTTTTAGCTGTTGTAATATGCTTAGTAATAATGCTTTATGCCCCTGCAGCACATTCCAAGTGGAGATATAAATACTTTTACAGGCATTAATGAATTAAAGTCTAAAATACCTTTACCTTCATTTAACTTTTTTTTTTTTTTCTGACAAAGAACCCCTCTATTCCTCTCGAAAAGGAATCTATGATATCTATTATTTTAAAATAATAAGTAGTTGTTTTATTCATTGTTCTCATTAACAGAAAAATGCTGATAAACATTGTAGGTCAGCTTTGTTTATATCTCTTTTAGAGCAAGGGCCTGTATTTGCTCATGAATATCATAGGTGAAAATCAAACTTCTGCAGAAAGGTCATGAAGCTTTCAGGATTTGTTAGAGTCTCAAAGAAAATCTTGTCTAGGATTTAATAAATAGGTAGGGTTTCTTGTGTGAAAAAGAAAGAACTACAGAAGCTGAGACTAGGTCATTCATTGTTGAGGAACTGCAGCTGAAATCTTTTCTTTTACAGATGTGTTGCTGTATAAATTTCACCATAACGTCACATTTTTAAAATTGTTTATTATTTTTTCTTGAATAGATTTTATTTTTCTTCCACACACTGGTGGAAAAATGGGAGAATCTATACTTTTAAACTTGTATTAAGTGACTGTTTAAAAGTACAGGTGCTGGGAGTAAGTCATAATATAACTTGCACCATCCCACTGCATCTGGTACTGCACAGGTTGCAGCAGGGGAGCTAACAGAGAACCAAAAGCCAAAACTCTGAAGCTGAGCTCCTCCTTGGATAAACTTCTCAAAAGGCAGCATGCCTTGCATTGTAACTGACTGTCAGAACTCATTTGATACGTGATTTGTAAGTTATACTCAAACAGCATGCCAGAAATATTACTATGCCCAGCATATGAAGGGCAAAGAGGTAGGTGGCAGCTTCAAAATGTTCATCTGATCCAGGAACCCCAGATGGGGCTTGACTGAAACTAACAGGCTGACTGTTTGCAGCACTGACCACAACGGGAGAAAATCAGATAAGAGCTAGGTCCAGTGACTCCGTGACATGCTAGCTGGGTGGATGATGTGGATAATCTTGCTCTTCTTCTACTCGTACCTGCAGAAAAGTCTAACATTAATTAGTTCTTCCATATACTGGCTTGTATAGATCATGGCAGCAGATGAAGGATTTCATGGCTTTACTATGGTAATAAAGATGAATTTCATGCTATGTCAGCTTATTGAGGATTAACAAGATTTTTATAAAACTACTGGAGAAGCTGATGTGTTTTAAAAGAAAGAAATCTCAAATTGTTTTAAGACATTTTAAATCCAAGAAAATGTTTGTTAGGTTAGCTTTTCTGTTCTGGAAATTGCTAGTATTCGTATTAAATCAATTCTCCCACTAACCAAGGCCAGAAATAATTCAGATATGGATCATTCACATATGGGCAGTAAAGTCATAGAAAACCCATCAGTCTAGCCATGGGCTAATCAGAATACATTTTCCTATAGTCACTCTTGGACAAAAATCACCCATGTGTGGATGGAGATTAATTAGAACTTATGTGACGTGTAATTGCCTTCATGAAGGCACCTTCCATAGGGGTGAATCTCACCGCTCTTTATTTTGTGCTAAAGAAATTCCTAAACAGACTTCCTGGAGTGCAGTTTCAAGCTATTTCTAATTTATTAGTCTTATCTTCAACTTAACATGGCATTTAAAAACGCCTGTCCACTTTTGAGTGGTCCAGGGGCAAATATTAAATGCATTTCTCTTTTACGATATCTATCACATTTCACCCACTTAAGAACTACATTAAAGAACTACCGCAGAGACTGTCACGTTTTGAAAACAGTTTTCTTATCTTGAATAGTATAAAGAAATATTCACATGTATTGGTTGAGAACTGATATTTTATTGTCTCCTCTTAAACTGTTATATGTCCTTTTATATCTGGTCTAAACCTTAAAACCAAACTATTCTTATAGTCTTTCAATTATATACTTTCAAAGTTTCTTCTACTTTGTTTCTGTTAATCTTCTTACACCTGGTACAAGTATAGAACATCCTTACAAAGACCACGACATATTCCTATAATTTTTCAAATGCATCTGTTCAAAAACATCTCTAAATCTAAACGTCTATCTGTATGTTTTGCAATTGTTCATTGTTGGGTAGGGGACCGGTGGCTCAGGAATTTATGCTGGAATTCACAACCCAGTTACCAGATGCTGAAGCAATACTTGTCTTTCTCTGCATGAAGGCAAACTCCATGCTCCCTACAGAGATGTTTACCAGGTTTGTAAAGGGCTGACAGGAATTTGGGACCCCAGAGTGAAGAAAGGAACTTGTGCGTAAGTAGAAGGCTGACCAGGAGATCCAGGAGGTACATTGACTGAGAGAGAGTAAATAAATCGGCATGGATGGAAAATGAAACTCATTCTTAGAAGAGGCTATAAAGCTTGCCACCTACAAAATTTCACTTTTGTATTTTCCCTTTTCTTGTACTGTTTTAACTTACACATCTCTTGAAGGTCTGTAATGGTTTCCTTAGTGAAACAGAGGCAAAGTTACACAAATGTGCTGCATCAAACTGGGCCCTGAGTTTATTTAGCTGAACTCCTCAACATTGCAGTGCCTGGAAAGCAAGCTAAGGGTTAAAGTGTGGACAATCACATGCTAGCCCTACAGCCCCTTTCCTGGTCTTGCTTACTTTACAGATATGTATGTAGTCAGCTGTCTGCCAAATCTGTAGCTTTTCCATAAAGTCGTATTTATCTGTAGGATAATGAATCAGACAGAAAATCAATGCAACATTTCAAATATGGCCTCATTAGTGCCCTTGTTGAGCACCAGGAAAAAGATATCTAGCTGGTCACTCAGCGTTTCTCTTCTCACTTCCTGGAATTTCATTTGCCTTACTTTATTGCCTTTACACAGTGTGTTGAATTTGATTCTAGCCACTAACCCTATAGTCCTTAGCTTGCCCCATGCTTTATGGTTATGATTTTTGACTAGCTGCTTCTTTGTGTGTCCCTCAGATTTGTTAATTTGCTTCTGCTGCTCGGAGTTGTGTAAGCTGCTTACTCATCCTGTGCTCCTTCTCAGGAGGGGCTGAGGACATCGCTGCACACTGTGTGTCACGCACTGCAGGAGAACGGTACCTGAGCAGTGCTCTTTACATTTATGCTTATTTTACCTCTCCATGTAACTTACTATCTCTGTTTAAAAATGCAGTCTGATCTCCCCACACTTGGCTTTTTTTCTCTCATTAGGCTTCAGAGCTGCTTCTGTGTCATTTACTGTTCCTTGCAGCCTAAGAGAATTGCTTCCTTTAAAGTGATTCCAGATTAAAGTACTTCGCACCTGTCATTTGCTGCCACCCCAACCCCATCTCTTTTTTCTCTCATTCCAGTTGGGTTTTTGTTTGTTTGTTTCTTTGTTTGTTTGTTTTATGGTGACGCACCAGAAGTTTAACAGAAGAACTGATCTGGACTACAAATAACTTCATTTTATTTTATGTTAAGCAGGCTTAATTAGCAGTCATGTTGCACAGTACTGTTGATTTTCTGCAGCAAATATGAAAGCACCAGTAAAATGGTGGGTGCCTGATACTGGGGAGAAAGAACAAATGTGACCATTCAGTGCAGTAGCATAAGCAGGTATTGCAATAAGGGAAAGGATAACTGGAAGCATCACTTGGTGAAAATAGCTTTCTCATGATATTTTAAAATGACTGTACAAACTACATAAGTATTGTGGCACCTGTCTTACATAAGTAAATATGTAAAACCAGTTAGTGGAAACTGACACTAGGAGACCAATACTCTGATTTTTCAGTTCTAATTCATAAGGGCTTGTCACTTCCACCTTTGTCTCCCTCCTTTCTTCCTTTTGTTTCTAACTCTTCCAACTTCCAACTTTATTTTATTTTATTTTTCACTCTTTATTTTCCTTTATATTTTATAGCATGATTTTAAGTAAATCTGCTACTGGCAGAAAAACAAGGACATGCTTATTAAATGTTCTTGACCTTCCCCCAGATCTGTTTTGTTGGTTTTGGTGGTGGGCTTTTTGATTGTTTGTTTGATTTTTCCCTGTCTCCTTTTAAGAGAAGTCTGTGGATGTCTTAAACCTTTCCAGTTACAAGTCTCTGGATATAGTAATGGTTGTGTATTTGTCACCTCATTAATCTGAGTTTAACAAGACTCTTCACCCTCATCTAAGAAACACCACCTTTGTAATAGGGAACTTTTAAGTCATACATAATGGTATCTTCCATTCATTTATGATCAATGGCCTTTTTCTGCATCTAGGTACCTATGAGTCATTTTTAAGGAACTTCTCTCTTCAGACTGCTATTATTATGGCATTTCTTTAAAGTTAACTCATCCTTTGCTATCTAAAATTTCTGAAGCATGCATGAAATAATGAACAGAGTTACAAACTCTCCATTTTTGGAAGCATCGGACCTGAAAATTCGGAATACTGTAGATAATTTGGTAGGAATAATTTCTATTTGGAAATGTATGTTAATTAAGCTAAGTTGCCATAAATCAGTGAATCTCCACATAACTCATAACCACAATCAATTTGTAACATGTGTCATCTGAGGATTAGTCTCACTTTATTAATTGCATAGAATTCTTCTGACTATATGTCATTAGATTTTATTTTTTTACAGTCCAGTGAGTAAATATGTAATGATCTGAACATTCCCTTTATTGCATTCTTTCATTTCTCAAACCATCTATTTTAAACAGATTTCTCACTGTCTTCCTTCTAACTTGAGCCATTTCTGTATTGAGCTACTTATAGTGAAATCTTAAATACACTTAAGTCCGTGAGAAGTTCACGTTGAAACTATGACAACAGTTGTCTTGCTTTTCTTATTTAATTTCTAGTACGAGGTTTTTAATGATGGTAGATTCTCTCCAGATAGCTTTTCTTATATTTCAGAGTATCCATCAGAACTGGAGAAGGGCACTGTCAGTGTTGCAATTTCAGCTGTTGTCAGGCATGATTTCTTTCCAGTGTTTTTGTGCATGGTAAAAATCTAGTACTTTCATGTATGGGCACAGCAAGGCATTACATGGGTTAAGAAAATGTTTGATATGAAACCAGTGATACAGTAGCCACTGGGTTACTAAATTGTTAATTACACAATGCTGTGTTGAACCCAGTCATTTTCATTTAGGAAGCACCATGAGATTAACATAATGACCTTCTTAGCAATATCATTTTTAAGCACTGGGTTCCCAACTGTGTATCACTCGCTACTTTTGAGATTCATTCATCCTAATTTTTGATAATAAAGGAATTACCTTGCTATTCTTTTATTCCATAAAAATGTATGTTAAATTAAATATTCATTATCTCCTCTGGGTAAATATCCTGTGGAAATAGTGTTTGTCAAATTAATTTTTTAATTATTTAATATTTTTCTTTAGAGGACTTATATTGAATTTCTAGTTTTTTATTGTTCTAATGACTTGACATTGACTTTTTTTTTTATTTGTATTTTTTTCACCATCAGAACAGCCATTTACAATATAAAACATAACTTTTCTCAGATACTATGAAAATATCATTTACTTGTTGACATTGTCCCCATTTTTTATAAGCAGAAAAAACAAACAAACAAACAAACAAACAGTGTTAATTCCACTGACTTAAAATATCAGCAGTTCAGTTCAAATAGTTTACTTGAATGGTTTTGGTTAATGTATGTAATTGTTTCTGTTATAGGAACTTTGCACAGCTGGATAAGTATAACATTTAGCATTTGTTTTATCTTAATTTCTTCTGGCAGAGAGCATTATTCGCTGTGAAAGCAGAACTTGGAAAAAAAAAAGCAGGAAAGGTTACCTATAGTTCTGCATGATACAGAGTTATGTTTGTAACAAGGGTATAGCTAAAATTTCTAGTGAGTTGACATACAGAGAAGTAGATAGAAATAGTTTTGGACATAGACAAATGTACAACTGAAAAGATATGTCTGGGAAGAAATACCAGCAGCATATGTCTAACCTCCTTTGACACATGGGAGCAACTGGGTAAGAGAAAATGGATTCAAATTTCAATTTCTGCACGATAGGTTTTAGCTATGAGTAGCATATCAAGTGGTTCACTACATGCATGGGCAAAGAAATTTGGAAAACAGGACAAGTCAACCTGCATACAAAAGTAATTTCTGTTACACTGTATTTACACCAGAGTAAATCTGTTAACTTCATTTGGCTGTATTCCAGGCTTTGATTAACGTGAAATGACTAGCAAGCTCACACTAGATGTTATTAATATGGGGAAGACTATGTTTACAGGTAAGCAGCTATTGTGCTGGATATGGAGTATTTTAGGAACCTGCACTAAGTAAGGCACAGGCAGACAAAGCGCTGGTTTTTTCCTTCTGCAAACCCTGACTCCTGTCACTACAGTTTTCAAGCAGCACATACTCATACTAGAGGCAGTGAAAGTAGAGTAGATTATTTTCAATGCCAATAGACAGAGATCCAAATAGCTTAACTCCCAGACCAGCATTTCTAGTCTCCCTCATGAGAGCCATGGCTTATGAGGGCAACATTAACTGAGCCAAACTGCAGTCATACTGCAGGAGAAATTTATGAAGATCATCATCTCCTCCGAAGATTTGGATTTACGTAATAGAAAGCATATGGTAATTGGAGAAGGAAAAAAAATAGTAACCTTCTTTATCTTCCCCTGACCCCCTCATGGTAGATTCTCCAGTGCTTTTATATTAAGGTTTCAGTAATTAACTGTATTTGTTTTTGTAAAGATGTTTTGTTGCAATTACATTCACACTTAGGTAATTCGGATTTTTTTTTTTCTCTTTTTATTACAAAATACAGTATTGAGGAAAAAATACAAAAGAGGAAAAAATCCTATTTCTCCATGAAATAATATTCCAAACTGGGAGTAAGATTTGATGCTGTAAATACTTGGGATTATTATTATTATTACGCATTTTACCATATACTCTCTGATTCAGAGATTTTTATTACCTCTTCTCAATACTCTAATTCAAGAATTGATCACCATAAAGAATACATAATAATCAAGGTCCAAAGCAAGGAACATGAGCAGTATACTACTAATTACTTACTGCACAAAAAAATCACTGAAGCTATGATCTGCTTTTCTCAGAATCCAGTGTGGCTTCCACAGATAACAGTATGGAGATAGACAAAAAATCTGATGTTTATTATTATTATTATTTTATTTTAAATCAGTAGCATAATGAAAACTTAAACTGAGCATTAGCCTTCACTAAATCTGTCAGTATATGGAAATAAGAGTGAGTAGAGAAGGCACAAGAACTTTGATAAATAATGTGGTTTTAAAAGAAAGCACTCTTTCTCAATTTATTTTTTTGATATCTTCTGAATTTTATTTTTTAAACAGACTTTTCTTATTGTTACTGATTCCTACTTTGAAATACCTTATTCTTTATCAATATTTAATTTATCCCACAGAAATTTATTTGGATGTTCAGCTCAAAATAAACAATGATTAAATTAGCTCTGACCTTAATTACACCAAAGCTAACATGAACTGTATTTTGCAAAACAATTGTTGTTCAAGTGTCTGGTTTTAGGTGGTAAACTAAGATACCATGAAGCAACATAATTTGAGTGGAAACCTCATTCCCTTTTTTCCCGACTATTAAGGTGTCTAAAATGAAGTTCCCCTGTAACTGTCATTGAAGATTGGATGAAAAATCTTACAGCAATAAAAAACATTGCTTCAACCCCTGCAGTCCAAGGCTTATACTGTATATTGTGGAATTCTGCCTATCAGAGGGTTCCTCACGTGAACATACGTCTGCAGTGTTTGTGGCCTCGGGAAAAAAAATGTGTGTTCATAAACAGTCACATCAATGGACCCAAATTAAAAGAGTTCTTCATTGACTTTGGGAACCAAACTAGGTCTCTAAAGTCATCTAGAAGGAAATGCGACCTCAGCAAGAGGAGCAATGTAAGGGTAATTTTTTACAGTTAATACTTTATGTCTTGCAGTGAATGCCTTATGTACTAACGTATGGGAGCAGGGAAATGGAGTCTCCTGTTGCTGCAGAAGCACTTTGTAAAATGGTTTGTCTAGATGGGTGGCTAGATAAATCATTATTAAAAAGACCACCATCAGCTGACATGTCTGAAGGTAGGTACTGCCTTTTTGCATCGTTATCTATGTACAACAAAGTTACAGTTGTTATTTTTCAAAATTGGCCTCCAGCACACAGCTTCTCTCGTGCAGATCCTAACAATCTCCAGGGGAGATTTCAACAGCAGCTGCTACTTCTAATACTGTAAGCAAGGAAGGAAGATGCTTTTGGCAGTGAATGCGAATGATTAGTTCAGGATGTAATTTGTATCTCAGAATTGTTTTGATAGCTCAGCATTTTCTTGGGTATTTATCTTTCCCCAAATGAAATAACAGTCTTTTCAACTTCAAATAAGTCCTGTCTATCTTGGAGTTACAGAAATGATATCATGCAAAATTCAACATTGCCACTGCTCATGTATTAAAACTTACTAATCAACAAAATATTTAAGACAAATTCAAACTCTCAAACTTCTACTTAAACCATCTTTTAAATATTCACAGATGCACAAGTCTAAGAAAAGCACAGAAGAGCCAAAGTCAGCTTTGCAAACATTGTGATCTATTGCGATAGATTCAGATCACAAAAATTCTGTTTAAGTATTTGACTAGTATTTCTCATGGCTGCTTTTAGAAGATCCCCAGCTTCAGGCCTTATTGGGTCCTCTAGACTGTTCTTTCAGATCTGCTGAAATAAGTAATTGTCATAATTCTTAGGCCATCTGATTACTGGATGTTGTGACAAAATATAAGCTAGATGAATAAGGTGAATTTTTCCTCCTTTATGCAGGTGACAGTAGTACCATGCAACTGAATCAGTGGAGAAAAAGAAACAATCAATTAAGTTATTTCTCTATGGACAAAAACAAAACTAGAGGTGAGGACTATGACTCTGGTAGCCTATGTTTTTTGGTCTTTACATGGCCTAATTCATTTCAAATTGCAGTCCCTTTGATTTTGCTGGATCAGAGGTTTCTGTTGACCTTTTCTTCATGCCTGCTAACACCAGCTTCCCTTCAAAGAAGTGCAGTGTTAATTGGAACACATTTAGTTTTTCCACAGAGAAAAATTACCTTAGGAGTACTGAAATTATTTCTTGATAGTCTTGATAGATTTTTTTTTATTATTATTTTTTTATGTTCTGCTTTGGCTTCCTGGAATAGAAAACAAGCCAGGAAGTGACTGCAATGCAGAACTGTCATTGGCAGTTCCCTGTGCTGACAGGTGACAAAGAAATAGCAATAGCTTTCTTAAATAAAAATAAATAGAATGTTTAATATATTTTTCTTAATAAACTTTATTTCTTCACCATAGCAATATTAGAGCAGATATAGAAGCGTTTGATGAAAAAATGTCATTCTCAGTGCATTTAGTGCTACGTTTTTGGTGTCACTTTTTTTTCCCCTTAGGGTTTGCTTGCAGGGATCAGAGACAGGATGTTCTTTCACTAAACACTTTTCGCCTGCTGTTGTGAAAACTGTAGGACCAGAATAACCTTACCTGTTAAAATAATGTCAGCTGAAAGCTAATAACTGGCATTTGTAGTTTTCAGGCATTAATGACTGTAAGCTGCCTTTCAAGAAATACATGAAAGGAAGACTTTCCCTCTTGACATCTCTAAGTGTTGCTGTTGATTGTATGAAGGAATCTATCTGTCTGTCTGTCTGTCTGTCTGTCCGTCTATCTATCTATCTATCTATCTAATTAAGAATAGTAGTGGATTCTGAAGAGCTGTGTGTTGTTTTGTCACCTGCATAAGGTTTGAAAAAGGAGATATTCTACCCCTAGTTTGGCAGTCATTGACAAATTTTGAATTTTCATCTCTGACCAGAGCAGGGATGTTAAATATACTTTAAGGGGTGTGTGTGGGGGGGAGGGGGGCGGGGGGTGTTATTGTTTGTTTATTTGTTTTATACTCCTGCTTTTAATGTCTGTAAGGAATTAGATGATGGTAGTACATAAATTTTAATTTAACTATATTTGTGTTGTTGTGTTCCAAAAATAATAATTATAATAAAAAAATACAAAAATGGAATGCAGTGTGCATGTGAAACAGTGGTACGATTATATAAAAATATACTAGTGATTGTAAGATATAATTCAGTTCCTGTTAAAGCTAATAAGGGAAGTTATAAATTAAATCTGACTACATGCAACCATGTATTTCTCTAATAATCCTTTCCTTGCTAGTTGTGATGGATGAGGGAAGAAGCAGAGATGAACAATAGCTGCAAAAGTTCAAGCTGTCGTAAAACTCACTGACCTAATTCAAGTGACCTAAATTATCTTCACTTAAGTGATACGCTTTCTTTGGGACTATAGTTGACGAGTATATCCAAAAAAAAAGAGCTAAAGAAATATACATTGTGCATGTTAAAAAGCAAATAGGATAGCTTCTTGAATTATTGCCAATTGAGAAATAGGAAAATAAGAAACTGAATCAAATTATTCTGTCTTGTTCTGAAATAAAATGCAGCTGTACACATAAATAGGGACCAAACCCTGTGTTTTGTTATGTAAGGAGTAGAATATCAATGATTACTGAATAGAAATATGTGTTATGTAAGCAACTTTAATTCTCTCTGTGGTCCTTCTCTTGTTCTTGATTTACCTTAGTAACTAGCTCAAGGAACTATTTTACAGGATGGAGCGTCAGGGCTACTGGTGTTCCTGTAGGGGAGGGAAGGCTGCAGAAGTCCTTGTGGACACAGTCTGCAATAACCTGTGCTACTTTGAAGCTTTGGCTGAAAGAAAAAAAAAATGGAAGAGACAATGGAATTCTTTTTCAGTCCTACCAGTTGTCCTCTACAATGTGCACAGACATGGCCTTCTGGACATCTGATGGAGAAAGCTTCATAGGGCATGGAGAATTCTGTGGGGGTTGACCGAACAAGTGGGTTTTCATTCCTGTCTTTTGAAGATGTGCAGGGGGCAAGACGAGAGCATCTTGAGAACGTTGATGAGAAGTTCAGATACGAATTTAAAACTGTAAGATTAGAGAGACTTGCTCCATAGTATCTTGTCATCTGAAACACAGGAACAAGTCTCACCTCATCAACAGCCCACAGAACAATCAGGGCAGAAAACCTGTTACTCATTTTCTGAACGCTGATGACCTTCTTTTGAAGTAGATTTTTTTTTCCCCAAAAATGTTCTGCATCTATCAGATGCTAACTGCCATTTTCTCTTAGCTCAGCTTTTTTGTGGGTTGCCTTATATGTGGGTTTCACCTGAAATTTTGAGCCAGACACATCATCAACTGTACTGTAAGTCTACAGGTTGTTAGCTGTTTCATTTAGTAAATTGCTTAGGGCTTTTAGACCAAACTAGACCTTGACCTATTAGCATTTTTGGCTCATTAGGTCTAATAACTCTAGGCAGAGGATCTACAACAGTATTTAGCTTTTGGTTCAATCACATTGCACATTTTTATCCTTATTTGAAAGGTCTTTGGGTTCTGCAAAAGTTTCCCAACCCTTGATCTATTTGATGTTATATGCAAATGTTTTTTTTTTTCATTCTGTTATTTTCCATTGCTATATATTCAATAACAACTCAACAGTCATGAACCTCATCCCTTGCAGATCTGTTCTTACAATTATGCATTTTAGTTTTGCTTTGAAAGAAAACAACAACAAAAAAACAGCAGGTCATCTTCCTTTTTTTTTTTTTTTTTTTTGGTGTGTGTTTAAAACTCCAAATGGTCTGGACATAATTATATCTGAACAAGTTTCTTGGGAAATATCCCCAGGAAAGACTTTTCAGAATTTACACTGTCTAATTAGAAAAATTCTCTTCATCTTTCACCCGATTTCAAACTGAGGCGAACATTTAAATTTGTGGATGAGATCAAAACACAACTAAACCTTACATAGTCCCCCCCAGTCAGGAAATTAGTTTGATATCTTTTTAAGTAATACAATCAGAAGTTCTGAGAAGCCTGAGATTAAGCAGAAGCTTTTTCTTCATTTAAAGGCTAAACCAGAGGTAGGACATACGTCCTAACTCTCTCAGCAGAATGCTCTCAAATTCCTGAATTTCAGGCAAGAGACAGATTCTTCCTGGGATGAGACCACTGATGCACGCAGGTCTTCGTCTCATTTCTCCCCTCACATACAAGCTCACAATAGCAGACAGTGATCATGAAAAGAAATGTGTGGGCCAGAAAGATGTTTCTGGAGTATCCTCCAGATACTTCTGGAATATCCTCCAGTCTATTTCCTGAATTGTGGTAAGGAGAGGCATACCCAGTCATGCTGTAAGTCATACGTGCTACATAGATCATGTGTAATACATGCACTTTGCTATGTGTATTGCACATGTATAAGATATATGGTATTTTAACCTTGACCTAGAGACATTAATATAGTTTTCTGTTAATCAATGACTAGAAAATGTAAATATGGTGGCTTCCTATGTTGGCATGCATACAGACTGGACACTCTGGGTGTCTCTGTACATGATCCAAGATACTTGCAAAGCTAAATTGTTTTAGCAACATGGCAATAGCACTGGTGTACAATTGGTGTAATTTTATAGAACTCATGTTTAACAATAGACCAACACTTTTTAAATGTCAGTTAGAGTAACCCTAGCTGAAAAAATGACTTTCTGAAATAGATATGAACAGACTTTTGTAAGAATTGCTTCTTCCCAAGATGAGGTCCTTAAAGTAATCTTGTCTTACCAAACGGAAGAAAGACAACAATAGCTGCATTGTAAAAATGCTTACTTTGATTATCACAAGAAAGTGTTAACTCAGGGCTTATTTGTTTTCTGATGTGCAGACATGCAGTTTACTTCCAGCAAATTCTTACATAACTGTTTAGGGAAATATCACAGAATCACAGAATTGTCTAGTTGAAAAAGACCTCCAAGATCTTCTAGTCCAACCTCTGTCCTAACACTAACAAGACCTCCACTAAACCATATCACTAAGGGCTACATCTAAACATCTCTTAAAGACCTCCAGGGATGGCGACTCAACCACCTCCCTGGGCAGTCCATTCCAATGCCTAACAACCCTTTCAGTAAAGAAGTTCTTCCTAACATCCAACCTAAACCTCCCCTGGCACAACTTTAGCCCATTCCCCCTCGTCCTGTCACCAGGCACGTGGGAGAATAGACCAACCCCCACCTCTCTACAGCCTCCTTTAAGGTACCTATAGAGAGCGATGAGGTCTCCCCTGAGCCTCCTCTTCTCCAGGCTGAACAATCCCAGCTCCCTCAGCCGCTCCTCGTAAGACTTGTTCTCCAGACCCCTCACCAGCTTCGTTGCCCTTCTCTGGACTCTCCTCGAGCACCTCCATGTCCTTCTTGTAGCGAGGGGCCCAAAACTGAACACAGTACTCGAGGTGCGGCCTCACCAGAGCCGAGTACAGGGGGACAATCACCTCCCTAGACCTGCTGGCCACACTGCTTCTTATACAAGCCAGGATGCTGTTGGCCTTCTTGGCCACCTGAGCACACTGCTGGCTCATATTCAGCTGCCTATCAACCAGTACTCCCAGGTCCTTCTCGGCCAGGCAGCTTTCCAGCCACTCATCTCCCAGCCTGTAGCACTGCTTGGGGTTGTTGCGCCCCAGGTGCAGGACCAAGCACTTGGCCTTGTTGAACTTCATACAGTTGACCTCAGCCCATCGGTCCAGCCTATCCAGATCCTCCTGCAGAGTCTTCCTTCCCTTGAGCAGATCGACACACGCACCTAACTTGGTGTCGTCTGCAAACTTACTGAGGGTGCACTCGATCCCCTCATCCAGGTCATCGATAAAGATATTAAAGAGAACTGGCCCCAGCACTGAGCCCTGGGGGACTCCACTAGTAACCGGCCTCCAACTGGATTTGGCTCCATTCACCACAACTCTTTTATATAGTTCATAAAAGCTTAGCTGAAAATCAACAGGTTACCAATAAGCTTGTTGTTTTTCCACCAGCCACCCCCAAAAAATAAAAATAAAATAATAATAATAAAACAAACACACAAAGAAAAAAAAAAAAAACACTGGAACTCTGTAAAGGGGAGGGAAGCAGTTCTTTCAACTCACTTTCTGAAAAAGTGATAGCACTGGGTAGAATAAAGGAATCCGGCTGCATGGCCATGCCTGAAGTACAGTAGCTACTGAATTGTTAAGATGATCATTATCCAAGCATAACCAAATCTTTTGAGATTCCACTCTTTGATGCAGAAATTCAAGCTCTGAACCTGTCTCTCCCTCTCCAACCGCCAAAGGCAAGAGATATGCTATGGTGCACAGTTATTCCGACATCAATCAACTCCTAAACTGGTTAAAAAGTATTATAAAAATACATCCTTTTGTTAACATGTTTTTTACTCATGAAAGTGTTGTTCCTTTCAGAGTTTCCAGCAGGACTTACAAGTGTTAGTGACAGAGCCCGTAGGCCAATATTTTAAAGTTATAGCTTTAGAATTGTAAAATAGCATGCTGCAATATGGGATAATGATTGAAGACTTTTCAGCTTTCTAGTAAGAAAATTACCTAGAGATTTCTGAGTACTCGTATGTAATGAAATTGAACTGTGGCAGTTAAGAAAAATGCTTTTAGGCTTGTGTTATATGATCAAGTCACTAGGATACGTATAAAACCCTTAACTGTAACTGCAAGGAATTGGATAGATTGGTTCCTACATTAAAGTTCCCTTTTCCCCTATGTTTTTCCATGATGTCTGAGAAAAGACAAGAAAGGAGTCCTTTTTTCCTGTCTGGTATATAGAAGGGCTGGTTTTCTAAGGGACTAAACATCATAGTGCCCAGGTGAGAGGGTGAGGAGGTGAAAGGGATGTACTAGCCTCCTTGAAAATAGCGGGGACAAACAGGAGGCTGGCAATGTGGGGTGTAGAGCTGGAGGGCACCTCTCTTCCTCTGCATAGATGGTATATAGCAGTCTCACCAGCCTGTGGAAGGCACAGCTCATTCATTGAAAAATCTACATGTCTATATTATCCATTTATATAGGATAATATACACATTTATTCTAAAGGACTGTCTCACGGGGATTTAATGCACAGTGTGGAGTTGAACAGTGCACAAAAGCTGTAGACATGCTTATTCCTAAGGATTGCCTCAAAGCTGCTGTTAGCATACGGTGTAGTGTTGAATGCCATAGAAAAGCCTAATCTTAAACAATTGTTTCTGTCTCCAGGGGAAAGCTTGAACTAAGGCTGGAGCTACATACAGAATAATAGGAGGGGGGAAGAAAACGTGCAGAGAACCCTCTTTGTATCAGGCACTGAATGAGACAGAGATCGTATGAAAGAGCAATCAGGGATGACAGCCTGTATCCCAGCATACTGGCACATCGCTCTGCAGTTCCACAAGGTGCAGAGAGCCCATCTGGCCAGTGGCACAGAGGAGGACAGCCCCAGCCCCCACTGCTGCTGTCAGTCGAGTTACCATGATCACGGATGCAAAAACAGCACGATACAGCTTCAGTCTAGTAGATCAATGACTGGTGTAGTTTACTGAAGCAACAGGAGTGCAGGTCCTTTTGTATTGCCAGTGATAAACACACTGTCTGCAAAGCACATGCAAATACCAAGAATATGACTAGCACAACCCACTACATATAAGTTAACTTATGAAACAACTCTACAGAGAACGTTAGGTTTCCTGGGGAAGCACTCAGTATAACTGAGGGTTCAGATCTTACCCAGCAGGCATCCCAGTGGGGGAGATGTTCACCCTGTTGACTGATCCCAGAAGTCAGTAATGTCCTCCTGACTTGTCTGCGATGATATCTTCCCGAGCATTTTTCCTCTCCTGAGACATTCTTATACTATTTTCTTATGTTCAGGTGGAGCTTGAGTTACTCTAGTCATATGTACTTCATTTTAATTGGTATAATTTTTTATTGTTTTTGCTTTATAGGTATAGGCTCATATAGAGAAATTCACAGTGCCATGCTCAGAGAGGGGTGGTTGCACCTTGGAGACAGGTACCCTTTGGGATGGAGGTGTGTTTTGGCATTATAATGAAATTATAATGAGCAAAGTTCACCCAGAGGACATGATTTTGTTATCAATACAGCTCAGGGTTGGCCATGCAGTCTATCAGTTCCATAGGTTCTCCATTAGAGAACCATCAGGTTCTCCATTCCTGTGGTGATATCACAGAGCCTGGTTGTGGTGTCTTCACTTCGCTCCACGCTCCATGCTATTTATCTTCGAGTCAGCACACCAGGCTCCTCTGGTGGTGTCAATACCTAAGGTTGCAGGTTATGTTGCCAAGGGGACTATCATGGAAGAGATTCCTTGCATATCTGCATATCTTTCCTCAAAGCTGTACCTTCTCTTAAGATGTGGACATATCTTTAGTCTCACTAAGTCACCTCCAGCAAATATTACACAGGTATACTAAAATTAGAGTTCAAGATAAGTAATGGGTCTTTGTTATACCACTGGCATTCATGAAATAACTGATGTATTTTAAGCCTAGGCATATGTATTTATGCAGTATTTTGAAAAGCTCCATCTCAGGCAGCTAGTACTTGATGCTTAGGCTCCAGGAGCAGGAGTTGATTGTAATAAAGAGGAGAAAAAAAAAAAAAAAAAAAGGATGCAGGAATGATAGCCTACAAGTATGAGGTGAAATGAAGCATTCCAGAACGCCTACACGCCTACATAATCTTTAGTGGGGTAATGGATCAGGGTAAATCTAAATATGAGTATGGGATAGACGACTGTGCTACAACTCATCCTGGATACTTAATTGTTTTACAAGGGGATACAGATCATTAATTGTTTGATAAATGTACAGAGGATAGTCTTATTGCCTGACTAAAGTGTCCTGGATCCCTATTATTTTTCTTGTTTTCTTCTGATTCTATAGGGACACTAGCTAAGTGTCATATATATATATACATATATCACATATATATATATATATATACACACACATATAAGTAATGTACCTTAGGTGCTGTTTTACAACTATGCATCTATCAATATACTTCTTCAATAGATACTATATGATTTATAATGATTTGCTTATAGCTAGGTCTGTAACTGGCTAAGTCACGTTCTGTAGAATGCAACTGGATGCCTAGAAGGAATTTTAATGCTGCGGGTCTGCCTGTGTCATTCAGCTTTTTACGTTATCAGGCCACATTTGAGAAGCTATGGAACAAAAAGGAAAAAAATTAAAAGCTCAAATAAAAACCAATAAAGCAGCTCTGTATGTGACTTTTATGCTAGACCTTACAATGAAAGAAATAATAATGATGAGATGCATTAAATTAGCAATTATTCCAAAAATCCTTTTAAGACTAGCTGGAGATCTCATGTAGTAAAGGAACAATTGTGACAGGAACCATCACAACTCAAAGGCATTGGCAGAATGATTGTACAAAAGGATATTGAAAGCTAAATGAACAATTTTAGTGTGATGGACTTTAATTCATCCACCCATGGCCAGTTTCAGCAGGTAGGTATTAATTAAATGCACACCAGTTGCTACCTAACCTGTGAATCTGTTGTACTCTGACGTTTCTTTTTTTGATCTCTAAACTTTGTCTTACTTTCATGAACCATCTTATGTGTAATGATGGTTCACCTAGAATAAATTTTCAGTTTTTCCTTCTGATTCTCCTTGCATTAATGAGAGATACTATTGCTTTCTTGAGGAAGGAAGACATAGCAAATATCATTTAGAAGGTTCCATTGGCAGTTATTATCAAAAGCCTAAGGAAAATGTTGTAAATTAAATACCAAATGCAGATCATACCACATTAGCAACAAAGTCTTACAAGTCAGAGACTGACAGAAAGGAGGATCATTCGGTCTTCATCCTCTGCTTGTAGGCAGGATCTGCTATTAATATTTCATGCCATGCGTGACAGAAACTTGTCTGTCCTATCCTTAGATATCTCCAAGCACAATGACCCTACTGCCCAGAAGACCCTCCCTTACCATCCTTTACATTTATTAAGATATTATCTCATTGATGCCATATGCTGGCTTGTTAGGATGCTGAAGCTGGAAAAGAACTATAGAGATGAAGAAATATTTGTGCAACTTATCCACTGTGTAGCAACATCAGCGTTGTATATTTAGCTGCCATATAGACCATCCAATTGTAACTGGAAGGGTTACACCTCAGAAACAAAGATTTTAAAGCCCAAACTGCATCATTTTGAACTTTTTATAGAAATATATTTTGCTTTCTTAAGTCAAAGGTATAGTCCCCGGCTTCTTTGGTATGTTCTATATTAATTATATGGCTGTTTTAACAGCTGTTCTTCCACAAGAGAAGAGGAAGAAAGCAGAGACTGATGCCCAGAACTCACTAGATAAAGGGAAAATATGTCACCAGCTCAAAACTGATGCAGAATTACTTCATCCCTTGGTGGGAGGGAAGGTATTATATATTGGTGTCACAGTTCCTAGCTGAGGAATTATGGTAGTTTTACTCAGCTACACAGCTGAACTCCAGCACAATTGCTCTCTTACTCCCCCTCCTCAAACAAAAAAAAAGGATGGAAAAAATAGGATGGAAAATCAGATGGAAAAGGCTCAAGATTTGAGACAAGTACAGGCAGATCACTCACTAACAATCATCATGGGCAAAACAGACTCAGCATAAGGATATTAATATAATTTATTGCCTGTCACTAGCAGATTAGAGCAGTGAGAAACTTAAAAGCAAACTACAAACACCTTCCCCCCCATCCACCCTCTTCCAATTCCTTCCCTTGAACAGTGCAGGGGAACAGGGAATAGGGGCTGCGGTCAGTCTCTGACACTTCGTCTCCACCGCTCCTTCTCGGTCACTCCCTGCCCCTGCTCCACGCGGGGTCCCTCCCACGGGATGCCGTCCTGCCCGAACTGAGCCTGCGGGGGCTGCCCACAGCCTGCCAACAGGCTGCCCCTGCTTCCAGAACTGCTCCCACACGGCTCCGTACCACGGGCTCCATCCATCCCCCAGGAGCAAACTGCTCCAGCACGGGTCCCCCACGGGCAGCAGCTCCCCCCAGACCCCCTGCTCCTGCGTGGGCTCCTCTCCACGGGCTGCAGCTCCGGCCCGGGGCCTGCTCCTGCGGGGGCTCTCCATGGGCCGCAGCCTCCTCCAGGCCACATCCACCTGCTCCACCGGGGGCTCCTCCACGGCCTGCAGCGTGGAGATCTGCTCCGTGTGGGACCCATGGGCTGCAGGGGGACAGCCTGCTCCACCAGGGGCCTCTGCACAGGCTGCAGGGGAACTGCTGCTCCATGCCTGGAGCACCTCCTGCTGCACTGACCTTGGGGTCTGCAGGGCTGCTTCTCTCACATTTTCTCACTCCTCTCTCCCAGCTGCAGTTGCACAGCATAGTTTTTTATTTGTTTGTTTGTTTGTTTTTCCCCTTTCTTTAACCTGCTCTCCTAGAGGCCCGACCAGGGTTGCTCACTGGTTTGGCTCTGGCCAGCAGGCAGTCCCACCTCAGAGCCAGCTGAACCTGGGCCCCAAAAAACATGGGGAAGCCACCAGACTCCTCCCACAGAGGCCACCACTGCAGCCCCCCTGATCCCAACCCCCTGCCACGCAAGCCCAGTGCAGCCAGCTAATTAAGATAATTAATATTTGCTGTGCTTGAAGACGTAGATTATTCCTAGGTAAATTATAATTGTAATTCTACCAACTGACTTGTACTGAGAAAGTAAGAACATGCTATGTTTATAGTTGAAAAACTTGTGTGATTTGTGAAGAGTATTGTGCCCTGTTTTGGAAAAAGATAACAGGGAAGAGCCAACCCCAGAGTGATGTATAAGGCACACTGCTACTTAATAAAATACAGCTTCAGAACTAAGGAGCATCTGCTGTAGTCTGACCCCTGTAATTGTCAGTCCATACAGAAACAGTTCATCAGGGCTGCTAACTAAATTCCCCCATGTTCACAATGTCAAATTGTTGGTAAATCTTAACATTGCAAGACACTTCTACAAACAAGGGTTCTTTGTATACTCCTCCATTATTCATGGTAAATGCTACCTAACAGTTGAATTTAGAAGTTTGTACGTTACAGTGCAAGTATCATGTCTTACAAATCAAAGGCAAGATCTGTCTTACTCTATAAGGCTCAGAACTACGTGCTGGCATATTATTTTTTCATCTGAATTCAAATCTTATCTTTGTCATGAGTAGCAGTAAGCAAGTTTTTTATTATTGCTACTATTAATTATTTACATTACAAAGGTCTATGGAGACTCAGACTAAGATCAGGGTCTCACTGCAATGAGCAAAATCGTACTGAGAGGCAAACAGAGGCAGTTCAGGACTGCTGTGAATCGGGGAAGTTCTGGGAGGTACCAGAGACGTGAGTGCCATGTTCAGATCCTTAGGAGAGGCCAACACACCTAGGCCCTCAGCCCCTAGCTAGCTTTGTGAGCCTGTGGGGAGACCACATGTAGCAATTACTCTACATTCCTCCATTTGCCTATAACCTTTCCTGTCCTTTAAGAAACTGTTGCATCGTAAAGTAAATTGCAATGCAGTTTTCTATTAAATAAATAAAATTTAGTTATAGATGTAGCATACAGTACACATGCAGGACAATGCTAAATAGCTATTCAGCAATCATCCCTTGAAAGGAAAGAGTACCTGCCCAATGACTGCATAATTTTTTACAAAACTATGTGCCTACACAACTACATATATGTTCCAAGACAAACTTGCACGTATTACTTTCAAAAAACTTTGATTTTTTTTCATATTTCCGGTGGTTTACCTAAAATATAGAAGAGAATAGAACCTATTGTGTTTGTAAAGCACTAGGATCTCTCTTCTTCTGCATGTTTTTTCCCCCTAAGTTGGGAGAGACATAACAACTTCTTTTTCTTTATAATGATGAGTCTTTTTACTGATTATACTTGTGTTTATATTGCTGCCTCAGGTAAGGAGGTACTAGATGAGAAAAAAAAAAATAAATCACAGTGACCATGTCTGTTCTGGAAAAAACCCTAAACCCACCTGCTGGTGATTTGTCATCTTGTTTACAAGTTAGCTAAGCTTTGCTTTTAAAAGGGAGAACAGTTCACTCCTTTTATGATTTTATAAATTATGTTTGAAAGCAGTTTTTGTTTCTGTCATTTGGTGCAGCTGTGCAGGGAATATGTTGGAGAATTTGATATACTATTGACATTATTTTATGAAAGCAATGTCAGGTTTTATTTGTGCAGATGATAGCTAAGAGACCCAAGTGACTGTCAGTTATTACTTGGAACATCAAAGAAAATAAGCAGATGGGCATGAAATACACCCAAGTATGGGACAAGAAACTCATGCCAATTTGTCGTACACTGTGTCGAGACATAAGGCATTTAATGGCATTACAGCTTTCCGGACCAGGTGCATTCTCTTAAATTGGCTAGTTTTGTTTAACCAAGAAAATAACCAACCAAACAACCAAAACAGTTATTTTGAGAAATTCTTCAGACCAGGATAACCAGTACCTCTGCAAATGTTTATCCTTACATGCTATGGGAGAAAAGGAAATATGTTCCAGAGCACTCCATGATAGCTTCATTTATAAAATGTACAAAATGAGTATCTGAAAATTCAAGATGTTACTACATGACAGCATCCATACTAGTAAGTACCTATGCTTTGGAACATTGACTTGATCAAACCTATTTTTTATATTGCATTTTCCAGAGGTGGCAGCATGTCTGACACTTCCCACCATTTCTGCATTGTTAAACTTTCATGTTCATGTATAAAACCCATAGGTGGCTGTAATTTACCATTGAAGGTTCATCATGTATTTTACCTATGCCTATGTCAGTGGAGTAGGTAATTAAAACATTTGAACTGCTTGTTTTTATTTCCTGAACAAGAAAATTCTTCACAAGAGTCATAAATCCATAACAAGAGTTATCATCCCAGGAAAACAGATGAAGTAAATTTTTGAGGAAAGTGTCCTGTGTTACTCATTTTTTTTAACAATCTTCAAATAATTTTTGAACAGTGCTGAGCTGTCACATGCAGACATACTGATGATACAGGGTTGTTTTGCAGTTAAAGGGAAGGGAAAGAAAAACAAATGTGAAGGTGTTTCATGCACTGTAATGAAGTCTGATTTGGTCATTTTTAGAGATGCGCAAAACATACTATAATAATGAAACAAGCTAGTTTATACTGAAAGAAGAATATGTGGGGTTTTTTTTGTGTGTTTGTCACATAGATGGTTTCAAAAATTCTATTAAATATGTACAAATTTAGTGAAAATGTGGCTTTACTAGGAATACATGTTCTGTGGATTATCTCAAGCATTGCATTCAAATTTCATGAATTATAATTTTAAAAAGGTATGAGTTGTAAGCTCATATTTATTTAATTTTTATCTTACATATTCTTTATTTTTCTTTAAAACCAGAGTTACATGAAGTATTTAAAATATGAAAATCTTCATGCACAACTGTGATTGAAGAGGCTGACACTTCAAACCAAGTGTTAAGTATTGTTGGACTGGACTTGGTTTACAATTGCCAGTGCTGTTCACAATAATTTTCTAACTTCAGAGATCCAAAAATTGCCTTAAATAATTAATATCCATACTTGAATTATCAGAAAATTAATGGAAAAGGGATAATATGAAAGTCTTCATGTATTTTTGATGGTTGCAATAATGTTTGTACTTACATAAAAGGAAGTGTACTGAGAATCATTGTAAATTTACCTTAGGTACTGTAGAGTGTGAGAAACTTAAATATTCTGTTTTGGCTTAACTTATTCAAAGTAGAGACCTGCTGAACATCAGCAAAATCAAAATCAAAATGTTACTACCATCCAACTGTAAGTATAATCTGTCCTATTTACAGCTCATGATTTATTTTACGGCATCAGCAAGGAAATATTTTGGGTTTTGTTTAACTGAACATATAAGGCAAAACGAACTGTGATGTAAAATATCACAAATATATCAAAGCCGATAGATTTATATATGCTTGCATGAAATCTGAACCTATATTTCATATCATCTCCAGATTATCATGTCATCAAATCAACCAGTTACAATTCCGGTTGCTGCTGACAAAATTGCTACACATAATGCAGCCTGTAATATAAAAGGGTCCTCTTAATATTGATAACATATGGGATTTCTGCCAATGTACTATGTTACTACTGATTGATTATATTCTAACTGAGAAATGGTTGAGCCTATTAAAATCCATGGAAAAGTGGATGTTTGGCTCCACTGTATTTCAACCCCTAGATTTAAACCAATATTAGCAGAAAAAAAAAAAAAGAAAAAGAAAAAAGACTGGTTTACAAGCAAGTATGTTTGCATGAGCAGAACAAGTGGGATGGATCTCTTTAACTTGCACTTCACAAAGAGCCCGAGGGTAGATCGGTTTTGCTGTTTCAGAATCATTCCAGCTGGGAACAACAGATGCACAAAGGAATCCCTCTATATTCGCAGTCATCTAAAGGATGCTTCCCGTAACAATACTGTTACTTCCTATAATATCCACAAGTGATAACTCTGCCTTGTGAAAAAACTCAAACCTTAGAGAGAAGTCCTCCTTTGTACAGTATTAGCTATCAGATTAACATAAAGGAGATGAAGATTGGGACAGGGAAATGACCAAGTTAAATCAGGCTGATGAATACACAGACAAGCATTAAATAATTTGTCAGAAAGAACAAGTATCATCTGCTGAGCACTTATTTTCAATGTCTGTGTCTTCCTCAGTCATAGAATCATAGAATCTTCAAATGGTTTGGGTTGGAAGGGACCTTAAAGATCATCTAATTCCAACCCCCCTGCCATGGGCAGGGACACCTCCCAGCAGACCAGGTTGCCCAAAGCCCCATCCAACCTGGCCTTTAACATCCCCAGGGATGGGGCATCCACAGCTTCCTGTTCCAGTGCCTCACCACCCTCTGAGTGAAGAATTTCCTCCTTATATCTAATGTAAATCTACCCTCCTTTACTTTAAAGCCATTACTCCTTGTCCTGTCACTACACTCCCTGACAAAGAGTCCTTCCCCAGCTTTCCTATTGGCCCCCTTTAGGTACTGGAAGGCCACTGTAAGGTCTACCTGGAGCCTTCTCCAGGCAGAAGCACCCCAACTCTCTCAGCCTGTCTTCATGGGAGAGGTGCTCCAGCCCTTTGATCTCATGGCCTTCTTTTGGACACGTTCTAATACTTCCATGTCCTTCTTGTGCTGGGGAGCCCAGAGCTGAACACAGTACTCCAGGTGGGGTCTCAGAAGAGCAGAGCAGAGAGGGAGAGTCACCTCCCTTGACCTGCTGGCGACGCTTCTTTTGATGCAGCCCAGGATATGTTTGACTTTCTGGGCTGCAAGTGCACATTGCCAGCTCACAGTGAGCTTCTCATCAACCAGCACCCCCAGGTCCTTCTCCTCAGGGTTGCTTTCAATCCATTCTCTGCCCAGCCTGTATGTGTGCTTGGGATAGCCCCAGCCCAGGTGCAGGACCTTGCACTTGGCCTTGGTGAACTTCATGAGGTCCACACAGGCCCACCTCTCAAGCCTGTACAGGTTTCTCTGGATGGCATCCCTTACCTCCAGTGTGGAGGGACCACACCTGCACCACACAGCTTGATGTCATCTGCAAACTTGCTGAGGGTGCACTCAGTCTCACTGTCCATGTCACCAACAAATGTTAAACAGTGCCAGTCCCAATTCTGACCCTGAGGAACACCACTCATTACTGATCTCCAACTGGAGCCGTTGACCGCAACTCTTTGAGTGCAAGCATCCAGCCAATTCCTTACCCACCAAGTGGTCCATCTGCCAAATACGTCTCTGAAATTTAGAGACAAGGACATCATGGGGGACAGTGTGCTTTGCACAAGTCCAGGTAGATGATGTCAGCTGCTCTTCCCCTCTCCACCAATTTTGTAACCCCATCAAAGAAAGCCACCAGATTTGTGAGGCATGATCTGCCCTTAGTGAAGCAATGTTGGCTATCGCCAATCATGTCTTTATTTTCCACGTGCACTTGTTTACACTTAATCACTTTGATTATGTTTTCAAAGGGTTTGCTAGTACAACCTGAGACTTGGTACATCAGTGATATTCAATATAGCTGTTAATATATCAAGGAACAAAGGCTGCCAGGAATAGATGGTATGTGGAATATGCGTATAGATTCAGGGAAGAAGATCAAAACTATCCATGATGATTAATTGCTTTCAAAGGCAGAGAAGGTTCAGGAAAAGAAAGCATTTCTTTCAGACCAGATATTTCAGTCCGAGCTCTGAACAGTACTACTTCTTAATATTCATTATCTCCATCATCACTGAAAATCATCTGTGGTCCTGACACCTATTTCATCAAAAACTAGGATGCTCAGGCTGGCTATGGCTATTGCTTCTGAAAGGGTGTAGGAGGGCTGTTTATGTCAGTGGTACCTGTTAAGGCAGGGTCATTCCACCTACTGTCCCTCAGTTTGATTATGCCCCTAAATGTGGTCAGAGTGACAAGACTGCCTCCTGCTTTTCTGTCTCAGCTCCACCACCCATAGCTAGGGTGTCTTAGGTCTAAGGCTGTCAGCTCATGAAGTAGCAAAATGTCAGCCCTGAGCTGTGTCTGCCAGCACCTGAGTTAGGAACATGCAAGTTATAGGCATTTGGAGAAGATGTTCAAGCTCAGATCTTCACCATGCACTTCCAACCACTGCCGAAAAAATGCCAGCTTATAACTCTCAAGAGTCAGGTTCTCTGGTGCAAACAGCCCATAAAATTGACTAGAAACATAATCCTCAACGCGAGCGAGTGCTAAATAAAAGGGTGAAAAAAAGAAGTACAAGAAAAAAAAAGATTAAAAAAACAACTATAAGCTATAGGGCACATATTCATAAAATCAAAAAATGTTAATGTCAGAATGTGTTAGGGGAGCACCTTGCAATTCTTGACTTTTGCTCTGACATTTTACACCAGCTTGAACACAAACTGTTAGGGTTTTGTTTGTTTATTTGTTTGTTAGCTGACATTGAAAGTATTTTCAGAAACAAACAAAATACACAGCATTTCTGCAGCTGGTGTGCAAATACCCTTTTTGGAACTGTAATATTCTTGGGATTTTTTGGAATTATAAAACCATCTTCAGACTGGATGAAAAATGAGCAGCTCTAAAAGAACTAAGTTTGACAGCCTGAGGCCACATTCACAGAACTTTTCAAATATTCTGCAGAATGACAAATTTGCAAAACAGAAAAAATACCAAAATATGTCTCGACAACGAACAATATTTTGTCCTGCTCTTTTCCAAATATCACCTCTAACACTGGCTGAAAAATATTTCTTGAATAATGCATTTGGAGAATGAATTTTCTTTGAATGTGCTAGTTCATGTTTCTTTTATTATTCAGTCAGCTACTCAAATAATACGTGTCAAATGTAACAATAACAATTCTGTATGCTTTTCAAGTAATGATCAGACACTTCTAATTACTACACTACATGAGCACAATGTGGGAATTCCCGAAAATCAAATCTCTCTGTTGATTAATTCACATCAACATAGTTTTGTGTATGTCATATATAAGATTCTCAGAACCAAAAGAATCAAAAGTCAGAGGCCTAGTAACATTTGTAGCCATATGGCAAATTTTAATAAGAAAGTAGTTCACACGTCTTTAAATAACATGCAGAAATAATTTTAATTTTCAGCTAGAAAAATTTAGACTAAGTCTGTAGAGAGAGGTAGGGGTTCCTTAAGAGGGCATAAGAGGCTGCCCCAGGACGATATGCATTTTCCTTCCCAGAGGTTTAGAGAAAGGGAAACATATCTATTTGGGAGGAAGCATTTTGCAGAGAAATTATAGGGAACTCAATGTGGAGAAGCATTTTCAGGAGAATTTGGTGCCAAGAGAAAAACAGAAAAGACTGGTGAAAGGGAAGAAATAAAGGGAAAATCCAGATGCCTCAGCTACTGCTTCACTAAAAAGCTAACAGGAGTTTCACAGAAAAAGTAGAGGTGGTCTTGATTGTCTGAGATTTTCTTCCTCCTTTTGGTCATCATAGAGAATTATTTGTGACACTGAGTTTTTTACAGAGCTCAGCAGTGAGGTGCTACACAGTCTATTTGTTAATTCATGTGATCTGCAATGATTTTTTTTCCGACATGTTTTTCTTTTGGACTGCAATGCATTTTAAGAGGATGCTATGAATTAGTTTGCTTCAGATATATCTATTACAGAAAGAGTTGTGAAGGAGCATAGGGAGATTGTTCCTTCAGTGCATTTGGGAGTGGTATGAAATTCCATACAAACATGAGCATTTACAAAAAGCAGAAGTCATACAGGAAATTTATTTTTATTGTACAATATCCTATGGAGTCCCCTGGCAGATTTGCTTTGTGAGGGCTTGGCTGGACATGCAAAGTTGTTTAATTTTTGTTGTTATGGAGAGAAGTATTTGCTTTCCAGAATTGCTTCTGCTGTTTCCAGTCTCAGAGAGGTTCAGAGACACCAACCTGAAAATTGCAGTGCTGTGTCCCTGACCCTGCTCTGGGCATGGCAGTGAGAGCACAGGCATACAAAGTGGCGCTGCTTCTGAGGTGTCATGCTTACAAGCATAACTTCTTGTTTTAATGTAGGTTATATACCTACCTTCCAACCTTTACAAATTATAATATAATGCATATCTATGTTCCTGGTCAGTCAGGACTAGGCTTCTTTGAGAGGCATTTAAATCCACTGCAAGGGCCACCATTTCCTTCTTTTTATTTTTTATTTTTGCCTACACATAGCTGTGGCACCACAAATGCCAGCCCAGTACCTCATCCTGAGGAGCTGAGCTCCATACTGCACAGCTCTCCAATGACTTTGGGAATTTTTGAATTTTTGATTTTTTTTCTTGTTTTCCTTAGTTTGGGCCCACGTGGAGTTTCCACGATCTGTAAAGCCTCATGCATGATGTTCACGCCATGCTGCCTGTCTGGCAAACCCTAGGGGGTGAGGAAAGGCAGAGCTGGTGCCTGCTGCCTGCCCCACTCCTCTGAAGGTGTGTTAGCAGGGAAGAGTAACAGGAAAATTACCAACACATTTGGGGACTGAAACACTGCCTGGCCTTATGTAGACTTCTCAAAGAAAAATGTTGCAGGTTCTCTGTGGTCTTCTCTCTCACAGTGTGCATTCTATTACATTTCAGCAGAAAGTGACCCTTTAAGTTTGCAGTCCATTGATTTTCCTCGTGGTTGAATAGGAGGGAGGAGAAAGAAGGGAACCATAAATAATACAGAGATGTTGCGAGGACATATTTGTTATAGTGCTTAGATACAACAGCGGTGAGCAACAAAGACCCAAATACAGTAAATAATGTATTAGGTTTGTGGCAGATTATTTTCACATTCTTCTCCAAAATTGGTCTCTTCTACCCATACAAGAGAACACAACCTCAGTACAGGAAAGCACAATCTCATTTGACACTTGAAACTATGGAGCAGCTTACTGAAATAGCACAGGTGATCGTGTCCACGGAGGAACCTGCAAGGCTTTACACAGAAGGTGTGATTCACCTCACTGGTCAATTTCTCCTAGCATTATTCAGGACAAGTTGTATTTGTCCCTGCAGATGTTCTTATTGCAACAGATGACTTTGTGGAATGTGCCATCTAAGAGCCTGCTTGGAATAAATAGTTTCAGAACTAACAAGAACAGCTTGTGAAGGGAGCAGTCTTGAAGATACAGAAGTGCTTAAAATATGTTCATGAATTTCCATGCTATAGGAAACATTTGTTTCTTTTCTCCTCACACATATTAAAATGCAAGGCAGCACAGCAGAGCTGCTGTTAGCGCTGTTCCTTAGCTGATGTTCATGGTATAAGGTTATTTCCACCGTGTACACAGTTTTAGCTGCACTACAGAGCTACTTGATCTTTTGGATGTGTTACTCGGGGACTAAGTCATCAACTATTAAAGACTTACCAGCATCCATTAAAGACATGAGAAGGATCTCAGCTGGAACATATTTAAAGCCAGGAAGATTATCCATATTTTTTCAACTTGAGATAAACCACCTTCACTTGTTTTAAAAGAGATCAAATCTCCTAGGTATTTCTGCTTCTAGAAACATGCTTGCCAGTAGTCAGAAATGTGTCTGGTTTATGGGAGATGCGTAGGGACTACTTTCGAAATCTTTCTTTAGAGCACTAAAGAGGAATCAGACCAAATCATTGGGAATTTTCTGAATAACTGTTACATATCTAGCAGCTGGACAGTGGCATGATATAGATACTGGTTAAACAAAATCTTGAGTTCAGTATTTTTTTCTCAGGTAAAAAGTCAACCCATTAACTCTTTAAGTAAAGCAAAAACTTTTCTCTCACATTCTCGCTTCCTTATAAGCACAAATTAGCAACAAAAACCATAGCCAATATTTTATTGCTTTTCACATTCTTCATGTTCCAGACATTTAAAAACATCATTTTTCATCTCAGCTGAACTCTAGCTATGAGAAATGTGATCAAATACTACAACAGTAACAGAATGGCAAAAGATATAAAGCAAGAGGAGGGTATTTTTGTGTTTCATCATTAGAAAAAGGAGTCAAGGAGAAGCTGGTGGTTTTGAGTGGGGAGTCTGAGCGATGTTGGAAGTCTATAACGAACAAATTTCCCCTTTCTCGAGCTCTCACTGGCAGGAACAGGAAAACAGAGGCAGAGGCCTTCCAAGAACAGGACAGTGAATAATTGTAGAGCACAACCTTGGTCCTATTTCTAACTGGTGTTAGTCAAACGACCTGTGTTATCTACTCCAGGGCTTGTGGTTAAGAGCTCTCGACTTCTATTCCACTGAAGCCACGAGGGGTCCCTCATGGCCTTCAGAATGGTCATTCTAAAAACTTCTCAGACTATTTTTGATAAATAATGTGTGCAATTATACAACTGTATTTAAGAAGATACTAAATGGTCTGCATGCAAAAATCTCAGCTTTTTACTGGATTTAACCAAAAAAACAAAAAACTGACTCTGAATCACCTGCATGTCCACCCTATGGCTATTGAAAAAAGAACTTGCACAAAATGTGTGTTAGAATCTCTTGGCAAGGCAGAAAAGAAGTTGCATATTTGCTGGATAAATTTTTCAGCTATAGTTCATCCATATGAAAACATAATCCCATAAATGGGGTTTGTATCAGCAAATTGTATAGATGCCAATCAAGGTAATAGCAATACTCTTTGTGAGCTGTTTTAATATATGAGAGCAGGATTTTTTTCACCTAAGACTGATAAAGCATTCTTATGATTCTTATGACACAAATACTTGTTTGAGAACATCTTTTTTTTTTTCTTTCTTTTTTTTTTTTTTCTTTTTTTCTCTTTGGACATTTTTAGGGACATTTTTGTCTGGCTGCCAGATTTCCAGAGCTAAAATGATACATCAAACTCTAAGTGATAGGAAAATGACAGTTAAATTAAAGAGATTCACTACATTAATTTTTATTTCAATTATATGGAAACATAATCTAGTCTGGGAAATATATGAAATTGCTTAGGGTCACAGAGTAACCCACTTCAGGTGCAAGTTACTAAGGTATAAGTTACAACAAGTTCAACATCACTCTGCAGTAGAATCTTTTGGTATATTTCACTCATGATTACTCTGTTTTGGGTTAAAGCAGCACTAGGCATGTTATGATATTGTTCTGTCTAAAAAAAAAAAAAAAAAGAGGTTATTTTCCAATTTTTTCACAAGATTATGTATCACCCTTCTGTCATTTCTTATTTTGGCTCTCTCAGCATGCCCAGCAGTCAGAATAACAGATTTTATTTTTTTTTTGCTTTTGGAGGAGACTTTCTTAAAGGTAATACTTTGCCTTTGCTCTGTAAAATCTATAATATGCCTGGCCAGAACAATACAATCAATAAAACAAGCACTGAAATAGGGGTGGATAATAATATTTTCTTGGCAGTTTGGAAAGAAAAAGAAACAAAACAAACAAGCACATTTGTGCCTGTGGCTGTCTGAAGTATTTGATGCTAACTGAAACTGGTTGTTTTCCCCTGAAACACAGACTTTGCTCCATTCTTTTTGGAGTTTTGTATGTTCTCATACTCCATCTCTGGGATGCAGTAGAGCAATTGAACCCCTACCCATCAGTTTTATTGCAGAAGAAGAAAGAATGTGTGGATTACTTGTATGTATCACTACATTACCTTTCATTGCCTCAGGTATTTTTACAATGAAATTTTCTTCATGATATATAAAAGCTTGCAACAGAATTTTGGAGTCGCAAATGAACTACAAAGCAGCTTGAGAGTGAAAGATTTTTTGTGAAGATGTCAAGAAATTTGGAAATAAAAATAGGAAGACAGCAGCAAGATAAATGCTTTCTGTAGATTTCGATTATCCCAAAGTGGCTACACTTAGAAAGAAAAGCTGTAAAATAAAATTGTCTCATTCTTTGATGCAACCAAATCACGCTAGTATGTTTTAAATATATTAGAAGCTGAATCCCTCATATGGGAAAAAAAGACAAAAAAAAAAAAAGTTAATGCAAACACAAAAAATGTAGGACTGTAACCTCATGAAATAGTTATGAGTAAGAAGCTTGGTATTCAACATGAAAAGATGCACAGTTAGAAACCAGATACTGCTAGGACACATCAGACTTTATGAATGAAGGCATGACAGAAGACTTTCAAGGATACAAATGGCATTTATCCTTCATGTGTCTGCTACCCAAGCCTTTGAAAAAGGTCCCATCAAAGGGAGAGACATTTATTTAAATTTATTTTTATTTAATTATTTTTTTTTCTGCCCAAATATGCCCAAATATGAGGTTGTAAAGAAAACCATACAACCCAGTCAGGTAAGGAGACATGGCAAAGCAGTCTGTGATCTTAAGCTCAGGAAGTCACAGGAACAATTTAACAGCCAGAAGCTTGGGAATATATGCCAGTAAGGATAGTTCATTTAGTAACTAAACTGCCATGAATTTTCATCACTTTCAAGTGATTCTTACAAATTTCTGATACATTTTACTTTACATCTGAGCCTCCAGCCTCACTTTGTGGTTTTCTGATATAATTGGAAATACAGTTGTAGAAGGATGGAAAACCATCTTCTAAGCTCTGGGAAGTCAGCCTGGATGCAAACAGTTTTTATAACATTCAGAAATGCAGGATGACAAGGCTGTAGCAATGATGCTTCCATGGTTCTGGGCACACTTGGTGGGAGAAACACACCAAACACATCTCGCAGACACAGAGTCAGCAAATCAAGCATCAGGATTGTCAATGTTCAGAATTTGTAGATTGACTTATTTTTTTTTTCAAAGTATCAACATGAGAAAAAACACAAATCTGGATTTTTTTTCTTTTTCCCCCAGCATTTGGGGATGGCCTGTTTTTGCAGGTTAACTCAAGCAGGCTGTATAGGAAGTTATTTTACCTCATCATGAGTTATAGCCCCTAGCTATAAATTGATGCTAAAGAAAAAACATCAGGAACAAAAGGATCGACTTTACAGTGATTGTCACTGAAAAACATGCCTGGCCACAATTTCTAGAACATAAGCATGAGAAAATGTAAGAAAGATAATCCTAAAATGATCAGATAAAAGTGATGGCATTGCACTTCTGGCAACCTCAAATCAAAAGGGATGGCGTTAGCAAAGAGAGGGGGAGAAGAAAGACCAAACTTCAAGCACAGCTTGAGAAACTCTCTTCTGGGCATGTCACACTGTCTCTGGAAGATGCCCAAGGTGATTGCTTTTCCCCTATATTTAGGAAAAAATTGTCTTGTTTGTCATGCAGATAAAGGCACATTAGAGTGGACTCAAATCAAATTGACAGCTTATTTTGTGAGCATTTTTGAAAGTCAAGGATTAAACTTGATATACAGAAGCCGGGTGTTCTGCGTGAGCCTGATTTCCATCTCTGGTATGAAGATGGAGTTTATCTCCAAGAGCTGACATGATCGATAAGCATGGTATGTCAAGAAAGAGTCCAAAAGGCTTCTGTACAGAAACACTGCCTTAAGGACCTGCAGGAGTCCCAGGAGGATACTGTCACAGTCCCAGGTGATTCCCTCCTTCTCTTACCTAGCAGGCAAAAGTTGATCTGGTGGAGTTAATATATCTGTCTATTCAGAAAGCCTTTGAATTTTTTTTATTTTTTTTTTAAGTTAAAGGTTACTAAAGAAACAAAATTGCCATGGGACTAGAAGAAAGATTGTTTTATTGACTGAAGTTTATTAACGGGTAGGAAGCAAAAATTATGTCTTAATGATCATCTTCCTTGATGGGGGAAGAATCAGCAATCGGGTCCCCTAAGGATCAGTGCTGGAAGTGATTTTATTCAATAACATCATAAATGACTTGGAAAATAATCCAACAATGAAATCTCAACATCTTAGATAATGTAGAGATCTTGATTCCATCAGTAATAAAAATAAAAAATAATAGTTAAAAAACAAAAACCAAAAAAAAATAATTGATGCCAAATGTAAGGCAAAGGGAAAATAATCTAAGCTCTACCTACCTGGGGCTGAAGCTGGTCCTGGTGGTTTTACCTCAGGTTATTGGAGTTGTCATTGGCAGTTCTCTGAAATCCTCAGCATACTGTGTAATGGTAACTGAGACAGCCAACAAAATTCTGGGCATCTTTAGGAAGAAGGAGAAAAAAAGAAAATGACCATCATTTTGCCACTATTTTGCCACTAGAGGTGCACCTCTAGGCACGTACTCTTTAGTACTGCAAAGTCACAAGGAGACAAAAAAGAGAAGGTGCAGAAAGGACAACCAAATGATAAAGAAAATGGAGCAACTGCCTTATAAGGAGAGACTACAAGATCTGAGAGAGAGTTCATGTTTTATAGTGTTGCACCTCGGGTAATAAGTAAAGATCCAATTTCAAATTTTTTGCCTAAATCAGGTAGAATACAAAGCTGAACTGGGTTCATGTCCCTATCCAGCAGGCTGTAGAACAGCTCATAGACATTTCTGAATTGAGAAGTCTGGGCTTTGATCTGTATGCATTTCACTATAATTCTGCTTCTTAAATATTATCAATGATTTTGAATTTGAGGTAACACAAAATTAAAGTAGATTTTATTCTCCATGAAAATAGTTCT
This sequence comes from Anser anser, assembly GCF_964211835.1. NCBI lineage: Eukaryota > Metazoa > Chordata > Aves > Anseriformes > Anatidae > Anser > Anser anser. Next base: position 73,859,546 of record NC_139721.1, on the reverse strand, counting down.
CAGCTAATAAGAAATGGAATTTCTACCCTCCTGCCAATCAATACCTGATTACATCCTGAAACAATGCTTTCTTCTGTCCCTAGCCATATGGACGCCTTCAGTACTGAATTCCCAGTGGAACTCAGGATATTGAATAAATAAGTAAACAAGCATAGGAGCTCCAGGTCCCTGAGAAAATATTTAAAAATTGTCCTTTTAGTGGTCATGTTCACAGTGATGAGAGAACTCACCTTTTAAGGTTATCACTATGATGTGTTTGCTAGCAGAAGCAACAGGCAATTTCCCTAAAAAAAAAAAAAAAAGAAGAAAAAAAAAAAAAGAGAGAGAGAGAGAAGAAATTAGGAAAATTCCATTGTCTGTATCTTTCAAAGTGCATTTTATTCTGGCTTTGCAGGTTTATCCAACAAAATGCATAAGTATGGAATCTGCCAGAGCTAATATTTCAAGGTAGATTCCTAAGTGCAATAATCAGACAGGTGCTACAGCAGCATAAACAGACATGAGTAATCAGACAAAACAAAAAAATAATTCTGTGACCAAGAGAAATAAACCAATGTCCAGGAATTGAGAAATTGTTGCTTGTCAGAATGACAGCTGGCATCTTTAGTCATTTCTATTTTATCCCCAGCAGAATTGTCTATCCTGTTTGTTGTTGTTGTTTGTTTGTTTTTTACTTCACTGAGGATTACAGACAAGGAGGATATTCAATATTTGGCCCCAGTTTTCTACACTCTTGAGACAGTGGATCCCTCCTCACCAAAAGAAAACAAAAGTTAAAATGCTTTTCCAGTGACTCTTAACTAAGTTCCATAGCTGCCAAAGTCCTGGTAATGATACAGAAAATTCTTTTGAAATACAGAATGGAAACTTTTCCTGAGTGACTTGATGAGCACCAATAACTAATGTTCCTTGGCATCAGAGGACAAAATTGAGTTTTACATCTGCGTAAGATTCAGGTCAGACACATGGTAGACCAAAAATTTGGCATTGTTGCAATGTACTTAAATGTTTGCAACTATGTGGGGCTGGTATCATTAGAGGTTTTTGTGCATTTTTTTTCCTTTAGGGAACAATGTTTTCTCACCAGCTCTGCATTTGTTGGTAGGCAGTAGGGAGCAGCAGGGGCACATGTGGGGCTGGAGAGTCCCCATTGACCATGGGAGCAGGGGTAAATGGGGCAACCCACTGTCCCCAAACAGGGGATGGGAGTGTAGGTGTGCAGACATCTGCTATGGGTGTAGGTGTGTGCAGGTGTGGGGTGTGAACATGTGCACACATGTGGGATTAGAGGTTTTTGTGATTGGTTCTAGAAGGGTGTTTTGAAGGTTGTAGGTGTTGATTAGCATTTCATAAATTGCACTTCAATGACTGCCAGCTAATTTTGAGTACTTAATAAAACAATAAACCACTTCAGTCCTGTATTGGTTAAGCTATGAAAACTGAGCAGAATTTTCTGTGATACAATTTTGGTAGAGAACATAGGCAGTCTATTCGACTAACTCAATCAAGGTTTGGGTAGTGAACTTGCTGGCTTCTGGGTCAGTAATTTGAAAATAAAAATAGATAAATAAATAGATGTGTATAGATGTGTTACTGGTGCTTCTGGAGCTTTAGTAGAATGGCCCTGGATAGAAGATTGAGGCAGGAGGAAATAAAGGGTCAACCCTTACTTTCTACTAGTCCCAACCAAGGTACAAATTGGCAGAAGTAGCTGTGAAAATCCATAATCCTAGTCTTTGGGACAAGGACCAGAGAGGACTGATATTCAATGATGGGGGGAAACTGTGTTCTGAATTAGCTAAAGTGAAGAAAACTCAGTTTGTGCTCAGTAATTAGCAACCGCTCTTTCAGAGGTGGGGAGGAGGCAATTATGAAATGGGAGGAAGAGAATTGGCAACTGAAGGAATGTGTGACTGGTTACAAAGCAAGGCAGATGTTTACAGGAGGTGGCTGAGTGTGCCGAGGCCAGGAAGACCACCACCTTCAGCTTTCCCCTGGACTGAGGGCTGAACAGTCCTACACCATGGCTGAATGGAGCAGTGCTGCTGTCTTCAGATGACTGAATCTGAAGCCAAAGAAACCAAGAGGCACCATCACCACCATCTCCAGTACAAAAGCTGGAACTGTCTGACTCAGATTATTTCTGCAAGATACAAGTTTAGTGTGGGAATCATGCAAAGGAGGTAAAATTTCACTAAGTACAAGAGCTACCAACACCACAGAATTAAGCACCAAGAATAAACCAGGAATAATTTTGCAGTATAGCAGAAGCAATCAATAGTGGCAAAAGGAAATGCTATTAGGGGAAAAAAAATTAGTAACTGTAGCTTTAGTTAGCCTTAGGAGGTAGCTTGATAGGGCAATATTGAGCAACAAACCCCGGATCAAATTTAAGGTATATTGTGATCCTAAAACAGTGGTTAAGAAGACTGATGTTAAAAAGTCCTGGGCATCATCATTGCGAGGAAGAGGAGGAGGTGAGATATATATGGGCATTCAGAGTTAATATATTATTCAAATTAAGTTTAACAACACTACAGTAAGGAATGATATTTTAGCATGATGTCAAAATCATAAAAATAGATCATTTGTGATAAGAATGAAAGGCTAGGGGATTTTATGAAAAGCAAAACAGCTGCCAAGTACTCTCAGTGTTTTAGAAGACGTCCATATAGAAACCAGATGGGAAACCTTCAGGCCCAAGTTGTAATAAAATTACACACACACACCAAAAAAAAAAAAAAAAAGTCATTAAGTGCAGCTGTCATGCTAGCTGGTGTGTAAGCAATGAAACTAAAATTTTGATTAGAACAAAAATCATCTGATGCCACCACTACAGCAGTTTTTGATTTGGAAGGCAGCACAAATGATTTGTTAAAGAATGTACAGTGCTATACAATGCAGCAGCTCAGTATGGAAATGCAAGTATTCATGCCTCAAGCACAGATAGAGCAGGAGAAGGAGCCACTGGACTGCGGGGGAGAGGTAAGGCAAGTGCCTTTTGTAGTTATGAAACAAGGTAAGTGTCAGCCTAGGGTGGGTCTGGAAAATAACATGTGCAGGAAAAGGGCAGCTAAATCTCCAACAATGCTGGTTAAACACACTGTTACCAAAACACAGTGAAATTGTTTGCTCCACAGTGCCCTCAAGACCATGACTCTGTGTTGTCTGTTATACAAGTTGATATAATTAGTTTAAGAAATTGTGAGGTATATGGGAATAGAGAGTGGCAGTGTACAAAAACAATGTTAAAAATGATCCTGCTTTGGTTAAACTATGTGAACACAGCAATTTTAATTTAATTTAATTATTTTATTTTATTTTATTTTATTTTATTTTATTTTGTTTTGTTTTGTTTTATTTTATTTTATTTTATTTTATTTTATTTTATTTTATTTTATTTTATTTTATTTTTATTATTTATTTTTTGCAGTGACATTTATCCACTCAAGTTTTGAGGGTTATTTTGATTTTTTTTTTTGTTGGAGTTTTTTCCTTTTATTTATTTATTTAATTTTAAATTCTGTTTATGTGTCATGCCAGTCAGTATTGTGACAAAACAAACAAAAATAAATGAACACAGTGGTCTCATTGTACAAAATTGACATTAAATACACTAACCTTTTTTTGTCACACTAACGTTAAGCCAAGAGTCCTCTGTTCCACTTTCTGATACAACTAAGAAAAGCAGACAGGCGCTGCGCATGCAGCTCTGATCCTATGTCCCACTGCACACACACTCAGTCTGAGCAGCAAACTCATCCTCTTTGGAAACTGTAAATGACATTTCCAAGAGCCCAGACACAGAGAAAATGCCTGTATCAAAGAAATGAACATGGCTTTTCGTTTGGGTTGTGAGATTTCCTCTCCCAGGAAGGAAAATCAAGACTAGCCAGTCTGAAGTTGGGCTGTTGCATAAATGAACGATGCAGAGTCCTTGCTTTCTATATTCAAGTTTATCCTAGCCATAATGAGATGAAATGCACTCTTGACTTATGTATTTTATTTATGTTGTATTGCATTTTATATCTTGTGAAGTCCTATCTTTCCAGGGGGGTTGTCAATCATGCATTTGCAGTGTGTGAGGAAAAAAGGTAGTCAGTTTCAAGGATTTTTCATTAAAAACACCAGCTACAAAACGTCACAGAGTTGAAGAAAATGTTATAGTTAAATAATTGGGCAAAATAAATAAATAAATAAACAACAAAAAAAAACTCTTTTAGTATATCAAGGTTAGCTGAAATAACTGCTGTGAATTGAGTTTTAAAAGTAGATTTTCAGTTAAAATCCTTTGTCCACCAGTGCCTTAAAATAGTTTTATTGTACGGAAACCCTCAGAAGATTGCCCTCGGTTTTGTTTGTTTGTCTGTTTGTTTGTTTTTAAATTGTGTAACATTAATGTTTGTCTTATCAAACTTTTTTTTATCTGCTACTGGTTGAGTATCAAAATGCTGGTTTATAAACGGGGTATGGCAAGCACATGAGTTAGTGGTTTATCCAGTGATGGAAACTTCATATGTGCATATTCATCTTCACTGTATAACTCCAGGACATGTGTTACAAAAACACAATTGTACATTGTTCAGCATGTAATCCTGCAAAGGGAATGTGTTTTCTTGAATTCTTGAGACCTAAATGTGATTCAGATTTCAAACCCAGCATGTGTAGCCTAGAACAAAGTCTATTCCAAATCTTGGGCTCAGCCTCTGTCCCCTGTCCCGAGCCAATGTTGTTGTCACTTTACAGAAGTGAAATGGACTCTGCCAAATGGCTGCTGAGGATCTGGATTCTCATATTTAATAATCAGGAATAAATACTCAGTGTTAATAGCAGAGGGAAAAGGTACAAGTTATTTTATTTTATTTCATTTTATGTTCATTTAGCTTTGGATTATGACATATAATACAAAAATAGTTTATATGTTGTATTAAAAAAATCATAAAATGTACATTTGGCCAGCTTTCAGCATCTATAAAATACAAAATGAATAATGTGTCCTTTCTTTGTATCTAACAGGATTTTGCATGACATTTTATGTCACTAAACATCATTTTATAATATAGTTTTTCCCTTAAGCATAACTTGGTGTTTTGATTTCTTATTATGTATATCTTCATCATCATAAATAATTTTAACTTTCCTTTGAAATCTCATAAAACCTACCGATCCAATTTCTGTGATGGTTCAAACAGACAAAGAATCATTGGTTCATGTGAAGTTCTGCCAATTTATTTCAGGAGAGAATTTGGCCAGAAGGAAATCAAGCCAGTTTTTTTCCTATGCTATTTCTCTAAATGATCAAAATAAAGGGTGGGGAAAAAAAAATATTAATTTAACATCAAAGACTAAATCTCAGTTCTAATTAAGATGACAAATCATTTCTGTTCAGGGGAAGATTTAGCCCTGAATAGTTGTGTAACTGCACTGTTTTGTGCTGTGTTTCTTCAGTGAGAGGTCTTGCTCCTCCCATGCAAGGTCCAAATGATCTTTGAAACACCTATGTTTCTACAACAGAGTCCATAGTCTCTCTTCATGTGTGGTCCCTAAGTCTTTAGAAATAACCACTCACATGTGCTTAATGAATGGCTCTCCTCTGTTTGTTCATGCTCTAGACATTTCATTCTTCATCTCTTTTTGTCTTCTTCATTCCAGGCAGTGAGACCTGCTCCAGCTGCTCCAGGCCACCGAGAGGGAACATCCCTCTCCCAGAACAGTGCTCACCTTCACTAGCCACTGTGTCAGTCACGAGATGCTACTGGCACCAGCTCCTAGAGCCAAACCCAGCAGTGTTCGCCCCAGAGTGCTGGCTGGAGCAGTAAAGAGACCTTCTGAATGTGCCATGCTTTGAAATATGGTTTAGCAAACAAGGCAGCCTTATAACGCATACACACAAAGACAGATGATTAAATGCCAGAATCCCAAATAGAACAGAAGGTCAGGCCCTCTGTGTTAGTCAAATTCTTGTGTATTTTCAGGTATCGCTCGCATGAAGCCCGTCACTACCACCACCTCAGCGCCACCAGGGATGGTGGAAGGTTAGGTTGGTGGGGACATAGCCTTTTTCTGCACACACATATATGTGCTGTGCAGTGAGGGAGGAAAGAAAATGAAAATGTAATAGCTTAAAATGTATGTATGTATGATACACAAACATGTATTGTGGGGTGAGTGAGGAAGAAAGACAAAATCTAGATCTAGAGGACAGTAGGATGTTCTCTTGGCTGTGTATTGTTTTCTCCAGTGACACCTGAAACCAAACCAGTTGTAGCTACCTTTACAGTTAGATTAATGAAGTATGATATTCACCCCAGAGGATTTTGGTTTTCATCTAGTTGTCAAAGTAACTTCTAACTTATGTGTAGAAGCATCTGTCCTCTGTTCACTGTTGGAAAAAATTACAGTCAAGTGTAGAAAAATGTTCTCCCAGAACAATAAATAAAACTCCCCTAACTTGACCCAAATCTGGAATTATCACAGTAACAGTCTACTACTTCTCAATAATTGCTCCAAACATGGAGCTAAAATTAGCCTGCCTGGGAATGTTCTGCAAAACCCAGCGACGACTGTGGTTCTTTCACGAAGGCATTCAAATATTTCCCCAGAGCACAAGGATTCAGAGATGAACAACTGCTCATTCCACTGAAAAAAAAAAAGAAAAAAAAAAAAAGCCCAACATCTGCTTCATTCTAAGGACACTGGTATTTGCATTTGAAATTACAGTTAAATGGAGACTGTTATTTTCTGGCATAAAAACTACTGCTAAAGATGTTGCAATTCAATGTGTATTCTTTTTCTGGATTCTAGTTGTGGTTATGATTTATCTCCCCATTTTGTATGAAATTGTGAAACCTTTTACAGTATCTAAGCAGTAGTAAGTCTCATAATGAACTGTCACAAGGACAGATCCCTTCCATTTTTCTAACATGCTCTTCCTATAATAATTACAATTTTTAACTTTCTGTCTGCTAATTTCCCAGCTGTTTGACCATGTACTAAGAGGGAAGGAACATGAAATGGATTGAATGCTAAGACTGGGACCTCCGCCTTGTGAAACAAGAGGAAGTCAAAGTGTCTCCCCTCTTGCAGACTTGTTCAAAAAGCTGTGCATCAAACAGCCATTCTCTTCATTGACATAGGAAAGCAAGAAAAACTTTCACTGGTCATTTCTTTGGCTACTGTCAAATTCTTGCATATGTGAGAGACAGTGAAAACTTAAGAATCTACATTTCATTGCAGTTGTAAATTTTCTCCCATGCCATGTTACAACTGATGTTCCCCATTGCCGTTCTAAGGTGTTAGAAGGTAAGACTGTCAACACCGGAGCAGCCTACAGATTAAGGTAGCCTGATGTCCCGCATCCAACCATAACAGAGGCCTAGGAGGACACCAAGGTCCTAGCAGAGGACATCAGATCTGCATAGAGAAGGCTGATTCAGTAGATGTATTTGTTGCAGCAAAATCCACTGCAGCAAAGTATGAAGTCTTTTCCATAACCAGGCACAAATACTTGTTCTGTGTTTTAGGTCCTGAGGGCTGTAACAATAAATGGTGTGATTTGTATTTTGTAATCTCTTGGAGGTGAGAGAGTTCCTCATGGAGATTTTCCTCTTTACCAATGTTGATGATCAGTGTGCATGATAAATCATGATTAAAAAGTGCCTTTTAACTGCAACAGCAGTTGTTTTGGGGGGTTTTACTTGCATTTACTTGGGATTTTTCCAGTGAGATAGAGAGAGAAAAGAAAAAGGATTTTGTGCTTTAGCACAAACAGGCACTAAACAACAGGAACAGTCTCCCTGTGCCTCTTTGCCTTGCCTCACATCTTCATGCCATTTTTCCTCGCATCTTCATGCCATTTTTACTCTTTTTTTTTTTTTTCATGCTGTCCGCTCTCCTTTTTTTTTTTTTTCCCATAAAACATCCTGAATGCACAGGTAATCCAATAATACTTTAGCATTGAACTTTTGAACTGAAAGTGTGTTCTAAACCCTTCAGCTAGAGATAAAACATGTTTCCTATCACTTCTTTGTCCAGAGAGAGTGCATAGCAGTCTGTAGCATGCATATAACAGATTATTTGCACTAGGACCCTAGCTGGTATAAATCATCATTTCTCTTCTATGGAAGTCAAAGGAATTTAGAGCAATTTGTAGTAGTTCATTCATTTAATTGTAATTAAATGCACTGTATTTCCAATGGTAGAGGAAATGCAGTTTTCAATACTGATATCCTATAACTTTCCTCAGAACAAACATTGTTGACAAAATCTGCACCTTCTTTTAAGACTTGTATTTTAACTCATCCTGTTTAATACTCCAGAAATGTGAAAATCCTCTGCCCTCTGTTCACTCCAACCCTCACCCAATGTGTTGCTCTTACATGAGCAGGATATTTCATACTTAGCCCTATTTGCATGTCTAATGGCCAAAAAAATAATATATTTCTCTGCTGCACTAATGGAATTTGCATACGAAGTATTTCTGACAGGCACGTTTTGGGTGTGTTTATGACTGTAAAGTGGACATTATACACTGGGAAGTGAAGTGTCCTGAGATCTCATTTCAGCTAGCAAACAGCCAGAGCTTTAAGTTAGTGATCTTGGAGCAATGTTGAATAAAGAATTAAGACTGCTGGGGCTAGAAGGGAGGAAACAGGCTTTTTTCAGCCATTTCCAATTAACTGAATTAATACTCGATACATGTCCTTTATGCTCTTTGTCCCCTGTATGGTGAGTCCTTCAGATAATTGAATTAGTTTTGATGTGTATCTAACTCACTTCAGGAGAACAGATGGATGAAAAAATAAAAAGTGTGTAAATGCCATAGTCAGTGAATTTTGCCATATTTCTACTCTTCACTGGTCAAAGTCACTACTGTATTACTTTATTTATGATAACTCAAATGTAAAAACCCTAGACTATCAGTTTCTGAGAAATGCTTCATTTAACCTTTCACATTGTTTTGAGTGAATGCATCAGTCAATAGTATATTTCTTTTCCTTTATCACAACTGTCTTCAACCTGCTAATCAGATCCCACATTTTCTTCCTAAAGGAGAAAGAACTGACCTTTCAATGTAATACAATTTTATCATTTTGCATCCTTTGATAGAACTGGAATACAGAGTAAACCCTCTCTGCAGACATGATTCATCTTCCTCTGATGCTGTCAGGGATCATGCTACCTTATTTTGTAAGGATAGGACATATGTAATCACAAAGGAATGATAAGTAAAACTCTTCTGCATACAGAAGTAAAGAACATATTATCTCCCTTAATCAGATTTGGATTTCCTGTGTTCACAGTCTTCTGATTCCACAGGGACTTTTCCAGAGATATTTGTGTAGCACCACAGAATATATTTTGAAAGATTTGAAAGATATTTCATTCTGAAAATGATTCTTTTCAGGGAGGAAGTAACACAAAAAATAAACTATTGTTATACGGCCAAACCATTCCCTGCAAGTGCCTGACAGCCTTTTCTCCTTGTTTTTGTAGACAGGTGAACTCAGCTTTGTCTCTTTCTCCAAGGAAACTTTGCTTTCTAGACCAGGCACCTTAATCAGATTCACTTCATTCAGTTTGGTTCTCTTAACTAATTCTTCTGACCTGGGATGTGTCAATTTTTGATGGGGTGAATTACACTTGATAACAGCGTGGGACAACCGTAATCCTAACCTAAATGAATCACTTAGGTGAAGAGTGCCCCTGTGTTAAATGGTTAGAATGATGTGAAGACCTTTTTTTAGATCACATTTTCCTCACTGACATGTTAATGTAGTTGTGTTTCTATAAGAAATTACACTTTGTTTTGGAGATCTCTGTTATGCCTCCTTATACTACTAGTTCTCGCTTTAATAGGGTAAGTACCTCAATGTATTTTGATTGTCCCTTTTTTATAATTAATCTTTTGATAGCAGACTATGACAATGCTTTGGTTTTTACAACCAGATTGGTGCAGACTCCCTTCTCTTCTTTTTTTTTTCTTTTTCTTTTTTCTTTTTTCTTTTTTCTTTTTTTTTCTTTTAACCTATTGATGTAAACCATTACATTATAATAAAATTTTGCTGTTAGAACAACTTATTCCTGTGGCAATTTTCTCCTTTACCTGTAACAACATAGCTATTTTAAAAACAGACAGCCCAAATGAGCAGAATATCACAAGAGGTTTTGTTTGGGGGTGGTTTGCACAGTTCCAGTGGTCCTTAGGGAAGTTTCTCATCGTAAGACAACAGATAGAAATGCAGGCATTTTTTTTCCCAAGCAGGAAAATAACACATTTCCAAGCCTGAGACGAGAAAAGATCAAATCAATACTGAAGCTGACACCATAGATTTTCCTTCCTAAATCACAAATGCAAGCAAGTTTGCTTCCTAGGGTATATGCCCAAAGTGGTCTGCCAAGATGTGTCCTGTCCTGAAAGAATACAACATTTATGGGGGTGTGGGGAGGAGGAGATCCTCGGGTGGTAACTGTGCTACTTTTCTTACTACTCAGCAGCACTGCTTTAGACAGGCATACATTCTTTTTTCTTAGCAGTGTGAAAGCCAGGTTTATCGGCAACATCTGTCTAAAATTTGAGAAGGAAAAGGAAGGAAGGAAGGAAGGAAGGAAGGAAGGAAGGAAGGAAGGAAGGAAGGAAGGAAGGAAGAGAAAGAAAGAAAGAAAGAAAGAAAGAAAGAAAGAAAGAAAGAAAGAAAGAAAGAAAGAAAGAAAGAAAGAAAGAAAGAAAGAAAGAAAGAAAGAAAGAAAAGAAAGAAAGAAAGAAAGAAAGAAAGAAAGAAAGAAAGAAAGAAAGAAAGAAAGAAAGAAAGAAAAGAAAGAAAGAAAGAAAAAGAAAGGAGGAAGGAAGGAAAGAAGGAAGGAAGGAAGGAAGGAAGGAGGGAAGGAAGGAAAGAAAAAGAAAGAAAGAAAGAAAGAAAGAAAGAAAGAAAGAAAGAAAGAAAGAAAGAAAGAAAGAAAGAAAGAAAGAAAAAGAAAGAAGGAAAAGAGAGAAAGGAGAGGAGGGGAGAGGAGAGCAGAGAAGAGGAGAGGAGAGCAGAGAAGAGGAGAGGAGAGGAGAGCAGAGACAAGAGCAGAGACAAGAGCAGAGGAGAGCAGAGGAGAGCAGAGGAGAGCAGAGCAGAGCAGAGCAGAGCAGAGCAGAGCAGAGCAGAGCAGAGCAGAGAAGAGAAGAGAAGAGAAGAGAAGAGAAGAGAAGAGAAGAGAAGAGAAGAGAAGAGAAGAGAAGAGAAGAGAAGAGAAGAGAAGAGAAGAGAAGAGAAGAGAGAAGAGAAGAGAAGAGAGAGAAGAGAAGAGAAGAGAAGAGAAGAGACGAGACGAGAGAAGAGAAGAGAAGAGAAGAGAAGAGAAGAGAAGAGAAGAGAAGAGAAGAGAAGAGAAGAGAAGAGAAGAGAAGAGAAGAGAAGAGAAGAGAAGAGAAGAGAAGAGAAGAGAAGAGAAGAGAAGAGAAGAGAAGAGAAGAGAAGAGAAGAGAAGAGAAGAGAAGAGAAGAGAAGAGAAGAGAAGAGAAGAGAAGAGAAGAGAAGAGAAGAGAAGAGAAGAGAAGCTTGGGGTCTGTTGTAGCTGTCAAGAAACTTCTCAGCAGGCAGCTTTGTTCCAAATCTTCCAGTGCTTTCAGCAAAATTACATCCAAGAGAGATGTTGCTAGATGTTCCTAGACAGCTGTTAAATTGGGGAGGAAGGGGAAAAAAAAGAAAAAAGTTAAAAAGAAAACCAGGAAAACAATTCAAGGATTTGCCAGAAGCTTTGCTAAACCATTAATCATGAAGAACACATTGGTGCTTTCTGAATATAAAGAAATACAGCACAGCTTTGCAGAAACACCAGTTGTGAATGCACCAGCATTCTTTACAGCTGTGTCACAACTGCCGTGGGGAAGCTGGAAAGCCTGAAGATGGACATAGCTCCTCACACACTTTTTTTCTCAGAAGATTCTCAAGGCAACCCAAGTGGTGTCCACCAGGATCAGTTGGTGGGGAAAAACCTCACATATATCCTGTGCTTTACAGCAGTTTTTTTTTTCAAACAGGAGCATAAAATATCTCCAGAAGTAACACAGGAAACTTTGCACAGGGCTGTATGCCACAGCCATACTTTTCAAGTAACATCAGGGCTATTGCATACCAGACTGCAGAAACTTGCTGAATGAGACACAAGGATCTAAGCATCCTGATATAGCTCTGTTACATGCATGTTTGAAACACCCTTCTGTCCCAGTGTTGAAGACAAAACAAAAATATTAAGGAGGTAAACTGTTGGAAGCAAATATAAAACTACAGGGAGATAAAAGAGCATACAGATGTAGATGGATTATGAATAACAGGAGTTTGTACCTTAAAGCCAAAAGAAAAAAGACATCTCAGGGTATACATGGTATTATATGTATCAAAGGAGATCTATCAAAGACTGTTTACCATTATTGAATATTGAGTGGAGTTAGATGGAGCCAGTTCTAATAACTTGCATTTTTAGATTAAAAATCTAAGGGGGGGAGGAAGGAGTTACCCAAGTGACCAAAAGCTCCTGTGACCCTATAATTATAATTATAAATTGTGAAGAAGAAATCTGCAGTATATGTTCCTGAGAGGAATTCAGGTGAGCTTGAAAGTAAACTGTCTTTACTCTATTCATCTTTGAGAACAGCCCATTTGTTTCAAATCTTTTTGCAAGGCAGGGAAGGGTGAAAGTATGCTAGCAGAAGTTTTTAAAACTATTTGAAAATCTGTTTCAGCATGTTAATAGACCAGTGAGGGAGTTATACAGAGACTTGAAAAATGATTTTTACAGCACTCATCCTATCCATTGCAGCTGATAGACACTTTAAAACTCTCAATCTGTGATTCAATTAAATAGAAAAGTAGAAGTAAGAGTTTTTTGGCAGAGAAACTAAATTATATCAACTATGTGAATCACTTGTCAGGAATCTAGCAGCTGTTTTCCTGAATTCATGGACAGCCAAGGGAAAACTAAAGCTGTAAGAGTTACAAGCTGCTCACCAATTCATCCATTCCTTTACACAGGAACAATCTGAAACTCTCTAACACCCACTGGAGTGAAAATTCATCCATGCCAAAAACCTTTCCACAGGCAGGCTTCAATAATCTGCCTACAAGATTGCACTTGAAGTTCCCTAAAGGGTGCTAGAATATGATATTAACAGTGAGCTGATTTGTCTCTTCACATTATACTCCTGTCCTGGTGAGGAGCAGGGAGGGAGACCCTGACTTGGTCATAGGAGCTGGCTGAGCCTTCAGGAGTGGAAATAATGGAGGGAAGGGAGAAGCAAGTGCTGAGTATGTTCCTTAAGGAGGACCTCCTAATTCTGATTTCATTAATTAACTCAACTAATCCACTGGGTGCCATGAGACAACTGTCCAGCTCATTGCTGCTGTGAACAACAAGGTCAGGATATGTACGCAAGTGGCAGCAGTGCTCCAAGGGATAGCTCTGGAGTTTTGACTGTATGAACTAGAGCTTACCCTGAATGGGGTTAAAGAACCATTGGTTTCAAGTTTTCAGTGACTGTTCCACAGAAAAGAGTAATATAGCTTGCATACACTTTAACGCTGAGGGGGCAGCTTTAATAGGCTTATGTGTGGTTTGTCTTAGTCTCCGTAAGTGGTCTGTGTTCCCAGGACAATTATTCCAGCCAGATAACCAAGGCTTCTTAAATCAATACCTAGTAAATTCTAAGTACCTTGAATTCAGCTATAGTGAAAATTGCTTTCAGCAATAGTTTCAGAAAAATATTAGTTAAAGATATATATTTTTCAGTACATTTATATAAATACCAGATTCTTGCTTTCTCCTCTGCATGGAATATACCATATCATAGTATGATTCACACCTACCAAAAGCTCTCCAATGCTTTCAGCAGTTTAAAGGGGTACTTCAGCCACATAAAATATACACAATATCTTTGCCATAAGAGATTTACCAAAAGATGTACCAAAAGCATGCTGAATGCTGGTAGTTATCAGCTGAGACACAGGACATAAAAATCTTCTGTGATATTTTGATGTCTTTCTAATGTATGCCAGGTGGCAGGATACCACAAGCATATGAAGCACAGACCAGAAATTTAAAGCCACAGTTGCACTCTGTTTCTGCAATAAATCTGGGGCTTCCAGGGGCCTAATTGCATATTTTAAATGAGGCATAGACTTAAATGCCTTGCCAAGTCAAAACCTTTTTTCTTTAAGCTCTCTTGCTAGCTATTTTCACCCATTTTCTAGCATAATGCAAAATAGATCTCCCACTTGGATGCTCTGATATATGGTGAATAATTAGAGCTGAATGGAAAACAGAAATATTTTTCAGGAAAAACATTCCCCAAAAATATTCCAACAAGCAACTACAGTAATAAAATTAGCGTTTATAATAACAGCAATGTAAAAATATATAGTAATACAAAACAATTAATAGTAACAATGCAGAAATTATTTTTAGTTAATGGGACTGTCCCACTTAAGTAAATGACTGGCTTTGTGAATATTCATATTAATTTCCACAAAGAAATTCATGGGATAAAGGATATTTACTCAGTGGGAGCAGCAGTGTCAGAACCTGGCCCCAGTGGGTTGGCATTCTCTTTCTATTTACTGACTGCCTTTACTAGCAGAATTTTAAATGCAGTTTTAGGGTAAATAAGCCAGTAAGTGAAAGCTTTGATTCTGAAGATTCTGAAACTTTGAAACTGAAGATTTTTTTTTTCTATTAAGCCATGTGCATTCAAAGAAAGTTTGAGAAAAAAAGAGTAATTGCTCCACTCATTATTTTGGTAACTCAGAGTGAATACATTTTATGGGTATATCAGTGTGCAGTAGTTAGCTCTGACATACTATCATCATAAATAAAATCTGAAATTGTATGAAAATAAACATAAAAAAGTTCTCTCTGTTCTCATCTACTGCTTTTTCTCATGCAGTTCAAACCATTCCAAGTAGTATAGAATTATTGAATGTTCCATGGTGGAAATAGTGGTGGAGTCACCATCCCTGAGGATGTTCAAGGAAAGGTTGGACCTGCTGCTTAGGGACATGGTTTAGTGGGTCACATTGGTAGCAGGTGGATAGTTGGATCAGATGATCTTGGAGGTCTTTTCCAACCTTAATGTTTCTATGATTCTATAATTCCGAGGATTAAGAAACACTAGGACAGAGACACTCTTTTACAAGACAAAAAAAAAAAAAAAAAGTATATTGAGAAGAAAACAGGCATATCTTAGAGACAGCATAAAATAAATCTCTTCACATCTGCTTACTGAAGACTCTGAGACTAAAATCACAGTATTTCAAACAACCCTTTTTAACTTCTATTTCTTTTTCCTCCTCTCTCTCTCTCTCTTATTTTCTCTCTCCCTTTTTTCTCTTTTACCCTCTCTTTCTCTCTTTTACCCTTTTTACCCTCTCTCTTTCTTGCCCTTTCTTCTCCCTTGTGTCTCTCTCTGAAAGTTGATTGTCCATGGAGAATCATTTGTGAAGGGAATTTAACATCCTACAGTACATTTCCGAATCATGATCATACAAGTTGACCTTCTGATACATTTGGTAGACTTTTCAAAGGAGGTTGTGTTATACAGCTATGGCAGTGAATCCTGTTCTTTGTTTCTTTTAAAAAATAATTCTGTTTCTAAGTGGATGATATATCAGAAGGGAAAATGAGTAGCTTATTATAGCAAAGAAGAAGCTGGATTTTGGTTGAGAAAACAAACAGTTCGCCCATCCTATTATTACCTTCATATTGAGTGCAAGTTAAAACAGAAGTCTGATAGTGAATATATATTGAAATTATTGAAAATAGCTGTGCATAACTGACTGAATCTCAAAGATAAGTTAAAAAGCTTGATGCTAACAAAGTTGCAGCAAAGAAAATATGCAAGAAATGAAAAAGTGAGTTCAATAGGTGAGAAAATTAATAATGGGCGAGAAACTATATGAGAAGTGATGGCATCCCATTAAGAATGTTGAAATTTTATAAGGCAATGATGTTTGTCAAGGTTATCAATAAGGACAGTTGTCGATGTTTTTTATTTATTATCTTCTGTCACAATGTTCAGGTGCAAAATAATGTCAAAGAAGATGTTGAATGACTGTCTTCAAAACAGTTGAGTAACTAGATAGTGTGTCCAGTATTCCCTCCATTCTTCCACTCCTGTCTTCCCTAAAATTCTGTATTTTAATCTATTTCATATATTTTTTTCCTATTAATTTGATATTGGTTGCTGTTTTCTTAACTGTATGATGCTTTTTCTATAATGGTATGATTTCATTTACAATTTGTACGTGCTTACCTTTCATGTTCCCTAGAACTATCTTCTTTATGAACTGCTGCATTAATAAGTGTTCTCAAAACCTACTCTCCTCACATGTAGCTTACCTTTTTTTTCCTCTAACCATCCCAGTTTCTCCTATTACAATTTTCATGAGGCAATTTAGTCAAATGAATAATCTTGGGGGCTCTTAGCAGCTTTCAGTGAATTATAGTTGAGTGTTTTATTTCATAAATATATATATGTATTGTTGGTTTCGTATTTTTCACAGATGGGAAAAAGTTAATATAGTGGAGTACATCCATGTATGGTTTTATTAAGCACAAACCTCCAGAGAGCATAGCTAATCTATAGAATGTCCTTGAATTATAGATTTTCCATTGAAATCTCTGATTTAGAGTGTGTAAAATGGAAAGTAAATGGAGGACATCTTCATCCTTATGTTTCTGTGGAGAATCCAATGCAATCCTTACTCCAGAAAATACAAAGGAAATAACTTCTGCCTGTGAAATATGAGCTGCAGCTATCATTGTTCTCAGTATCTTTGTGAACCTGACAGCCCAAGAAGTTCCTAGGAAAGACTTACCTTACCAATTGCCTTGAGATGGATTGAGTCTTGCCAATTGGCACATTAGCTCATAGTACTTTTGGCATATGAGTATCAATTTTACAGAAATTTTTGTAATTCCTAAGTCTTTTTTTCTCTTTTTAGGGGAACTACATCCATACGATATCTTTCTCTGTGAGACAGAAATGAGGGAATTCTTTGAGAACAGATATCTCAAACATGCAAGTAAGGACTGAGCAGAAGTCACCATGCAGCATCACTGCCAGCAGGAAGTATTCCTTCTTGGGTGGAGCCTAGGTCATTCAAGCTAAAAAGGTGATAGCAGTTACTGTCTTCAGTCATTCATGTCAGTTAATACAAGTTTTGTAAACCTTTCTGTTTTTCATCCTTCTGCTCCGTACTACCACTATGACGCTACAACAAATGTCACACAGAGAATCAGTGAGTCACAGTTTGTACACGTGGCAGTCTGACAGTCTAAAGCCAGTAATATTGAGGAGACAGTGGCAGGAGAAAGAGGTAGACTTAAACTGTTGAGAGGCAGTAGTGATGAGCGGGGTGGGAGGGGAGAGAGGGAGGAAGATCAGAAATATTCTTTGCGTGAAGGAAAGTTTATATATGTGGGTGTTACATATTATTGACAGCAGATAGACCATCTTGTATCTGGCAGGCAATGTAAAATATAAATTAAATCCTTTTTTGAATCTATCACTTTTATTTTATAAGTTTTTTACTACCTTCCTCCCTCCAATTCTTCCCAAAGATTTATTGTCCTAAGTACAGAATTTATAAAGTTTCATTGTCTATGTCTCAGAAAAGTGCTGTGTTACCTGCTGACCTTGTCTACATTTCAGACACTTGTCAAAAAGAGATTTTATCACAGAACAAGTCTTGATTCTTCTGCCTGAAAGCAATTCAGGGGGGTTAAGGCTTTGATCATATTGCAAGGTGGAATGTTTCTGGAATGTGCTACAAAACATGCCTATAAAACCTGTACCAAATCCTCTTCTTTCTGCTCAGCTTTTGAAAAAATCTGTCAGCTGCCCACAATATTTTAGAAGCACAGATAATAAATTTTGCATGTTTCACATTATTTAGCTCCACAGATGTAAACAATCATTTTGACACATTGATGGGCTTTTAAAACTCTATAGGAAATTGGCACTAGCATTAGCTTCTTTGCATAACAACCATTTTGCATTGATGAAAGGGTATCTTCCCACAAGTGAGGAACTTAGTAATGTTCAGCTGTTTTCGTTCTCCAGGTCAAGTGTCTAATAGTCAGAAATCCAGGACTGTAGACACAGGTATATATAAACATTTACACATCCATGCGATATATTAATTAGACAAGTCTTGAAATATTGCACAATGAATGTACATATGATCTGTATCTTGTTATCTTACCCATTTCACCCCAGATTTTATTCAAAAAACCCATGCAATTTTAAAAAGCACCCTTCTTTATAAATCAATAAGAATTAGAATTTCTCTCTTTCAATTAAATGACCAGCAGGGAAGATATCTCAGTGTTCAGTCTAGATTCCTTCTGTATTTGAAGATAAGTCACTTATTTAAAGGTGTTTCATATTCATTACTTCTTAAGGTTCCCTCAGAGTTAGACTCCTTGGAAAAACTCTGGTTCACGCATTATCCTAGAAGGCTTAACACAGATTTTAACATACTGAGTGTTTTATCCATAGTACCAACAGGAATAAATGAAATAATTCCAAGCTCAGTTTAAAAACAAAACAAACAAACAAAATGTACACACACACAAAACATTAACCAAATAAAACCTTGTCTGAACATCTCTGGAAAACTTTGTGACCCCAACAGGTAGCATGGGCAGACTGGAAAACAGTATGGAATGCAATAAAAGCTTCAGCCAACATAATATTGTCCTGCTCTGTCTAACTCTCGGTGTAGTCCCATTATCAATCATTTTATGTTTTATTTTTAGCTATATTAGGATTATATCCAGGAGTTTTATCGAATAGAATATCTTATATTCAAACAATGAATGACCAGGGCATGCAGATATGTTACAGGGAAACAACAACAACAACAAAAAACACACAATAGACCTTTAAGCCAGTAAAAGAAATATTAGAAAAAAAAAAGCTGGATGTTAAAACAACAAAAAAACAAAAAAAAAGTGCATTAAACAAAAAAAGTACATTAAAACAACAACAACAACAACAAAAAGTCAGTTAGCAGACTCAAAGCAACATAGGAAAGGATAGATTTCTTCTGTCATCATATCACAATTTTGAAGGAATTTTGTGGACAAGTTTAGGACATGGAGCACAAACAAAAGTTAACTAAAATGAAAATGAACTGAATGAACTAAAATGAAAAGGTAACTAAAGGAAATCTTGTGCCTTGTACTATAAGAGTTAAGATTAAAGTTCTGATAGACCTTCACTTTATTAACAGATTAACACGTGCTTGACTTTAAAATGTTTAAGTAAAAACAATGTCTTGCACTTGTATGTACTTTCCAAAGAAAAAATAAGCTTTAAAATCTACAGTGGAACTACACTCTCTTCTGAGATGTTTGTTGGTCATATTTTACAGATATGAAAACTGAAGTACAGTGAATGAATTGATGTGGTCAAGACCATATAACTTTGACTTTGACAAAAACATGGCAGAAAATCAAAAATTTTTGCTCTAACCTCTAGCAAAAATCAGTAGTTTATACAAAACAAGAAAAAAATTACTCAAACCTTGTAATAACTTTTGTGAACAGCAAGGTTAAACTATGGAAGATATATTTTCTTGCCCAAGATATATATATTCAACTACTATTATTTTATTTGGAATATAAAATATATAGCATTTTATAGTTATAAAATATTCTACAATATCAGAGACATGGGCAATTTGAAATAGAATGGTCAAATAACTGTAGTTAAGCAATCCCTCCAGTCCATTCCACTGCAAACAAAAAACTGCTAAAAGCATTTTTTCCCTTTTTTTCGCAAGATTTTTCACAGAGTCACAGAACCAAAGCGGTTGGAAGGGACCTCGAAAGGTCATCGGGTCCAACCCCCCTGCCAAAGCAAGCTCCTTAGAGTAGGCTGCCCAGGTAGGCGTCCAGATGGGCCTTGAATACCTCCAGAGAAGGAGACTCCACAACCTCCCTGGGCAGCCTGTTCCAGTGCTCTGCCACCCTCACTGTGAATAAGTTCTTTTGTATGTTGCTGCGGAACTTCCTGTGCTCTATCTTGTGGCCATTGCCCCTTGTCCTATCCCCACAAACCACTGAGAAGAGGTTGGCCAAATCCCTCTGTCTCCCACACCTCAGGTATTTACACACATTGATGAGATCCCCTCTCAGTCTTCTCTTCTCCAGGCTGAACAGACCCAGGTCTCTCAGCCTTTCCTCACAGGGAAGATGCTCCAGGCCCCGTATCATCTTTGTGGCCCTCCGCTGGACTCTTTCCAGGAGATCCCTGTCTTTTTTGTACCGGGGAGCCCAGAACTGGACACAGTACTACAGGTGTGGCCCGACCAGGGCGGAGTAGAGGGGGAGGATCACCTCCCTTGGCCTGCTGGCCACGTTCCTTTTAATGCATGCCAGTAAAAGTTTTTGTCTGTCTATTTATTAGGACTGTATCTGACATTACAGGTGTGTTGTTAATTTATATATGTTTGTAAGGCTTATGCATTTCATAGCTGTATTGTCTTGGCATATACATATACATACAGTTATACATGTGTGCATACATGTGAATATCTGTTATTATGTATGGAGGGGCCTACCTTGTCAGCTATTTTACAGGTCTCAGACACAAAACTACTATCTTTTACAGTGAGCAAGAAATCTATATTGGTCAGACTTGTACGGAAAAAGAAATGAGAATATTTTTCTTTGAAAATCTTGTTCCTTTATTCATGGCTGTTTATTGAAGTCCTAGTCCTGTTACACTTAAACACACAGAAATATTTGCCCCAGAGTGTCTTCCTACTGCTTTCAGTGTTACCACACACAGTACAACACGGTGGAGGAAGGGTGGCAGAATCAAGGGTGCATTATTGTCAGTAAAAGATTTGTAGAATTTCATATTCAGAGTCTAATCGGTACTCCACCTCAACAGTTTCTTTCAGCTGAATAGAGAAAGCAGTGGGCCCTTTTTTGATGTTAAGTTCACATTTAAAATTAGATGCTATTTATATTGTTATGTATATGGCAGTTGAGAACAAAATAGCCATATAAGAGATTTCGCTCATATTTTGGCAGAAGAATGGGGATGAATTGAATTTATTTCAACAGGGAATACTTTTGCAATCCCATTTCTCACTTGGAAAATAAAAACATATTGCTGAACACCTGGGGAAATCACCTAAAATGCGCACACGCCTTGGAGTCTAGAATCAGGGTCACAGCTGCTAAGTAACTACTTTTTGGAATAAAATAGATCTGATTATGGACATTTTTCATTGTGGATAACTGGAAAGAAAAGGAGGGAATGCCCTTTGCAGCCATTCACTGTAAATACAGAAGGCTGAGTAGTATTGATGTTTTTGTGTATTTGTTTTTCTCCAAATAACTGTGGGCAGAACTGTAAAAATAGCTGAAGAAAGAGGTATTGCATACATTTTAGTACATTTAGATTCAAAATACACTGTTCTTTTACTCCTAGCTATGAGATAGACTGTTACTTCCTTGCTCTGAATGAATGGTAAATGAGAGTTTTAGAAATATCCAGAAAATGGAATTTCCATCCCATATAAATATTGGAATCCCAAACAAAGTTTCAAAAATTGCCAATAAATAAAATTTGCCATTCAACTGAAATGTGTTATTTCAGTATTGACTTTTCTGCTACACAACACAGGAACATTGGCTGGGGAAAGACATTTTAAAAAGAAAAACTAAACCTAGGAGTAATCAGAAGTGATTTTTTTTCTTGTTTTAGCTTATGTATGCTGATCATCTGACAAAGATACACTCCCACGTTGTAAAAGTAGGGAAGTGTCTTAAGGTTTGTGAGGCATTGGTGACATGGAATAAATAAATAATAATAATAACAATAACAATAAAAACAGTGGGACACCATATTAAGTCAATAACTTCTTGCACCAAGCAAGTTAATATTTGCTCCCACACCATGTCGTTTTAGCTATACATCCTGTTTTGCTGAGCAATGCTGTAAAATAATGATACAAGCAATCACCAGTAAGATTACAGCCCTGAAGTGTGCAATGATGACAAAATATAGGCAAAGAAAAGTGAACATCTTCTTTATAAAAAGAATGAATATTTTTTCTTTTAATTTAATAAAATAGTATTTCAAAGTGTGAGGATAAGCCATACCAGCTGAGAGTAAAAAAGTAATCAAGAACATGTTCTCTTTCATGTTTTTATTTTTAAGGGATGTAGGAAATTATCATTAATGTCTTCTTTCCGTGGAAAGGAATTAATGTTATCTACACGTCCTTTTTTCCTTAAGACATTAAGTTTCTTCCCTGAAGGTTTACACAAATTTTCATTGTACTGAGGTTGGCAGCCACTGTATCTCCAAGAAAATAATGTCAAACTTCTAATTATGATTAGCAGCATTTAAATAAGCTAATCTGATCTGTTATATTTCATTTCCTTGCTTCTGAAACACTAGCTGAGAATCAGACTGCTCCAGTCTTTAAGTGCCATATGTGTCTCCTTAATTATTTCACAGGGTCTCTCATGCCTCATAGTCATATTTTTCTTGTCTAAAACACAGGTATTTATTTTGCAAATATATATATATATTTTTTTTAAATGACACATGGACTTGTCTAGTCCAGTATGCTGGTGATTCTCTCTTTGCATCACAAAAGGAATGCAGTACAACTTTTGTGTGTGTGTGTGTTGTGTACACCGAGAAGGACAGGAATACAGGAGATTAAAATAAAAGGGGGATAAAAAGAGGTATGGTGAAAATGTAAAGTTATTTTCAATCACTTACACATCCTGCTAAGATTTCATTCCCCAGAGAGGAATAAGACAAGTGTTTTGATTAACATCAAGAATATTTCAAGCAGCATTATTTACAAAAGTTATGCAGGAATGATATTGCATAGTAATGAAGCATTCTAAGCTCATCAGCGCTGATATAGAAGTATATCATTGCCCTTCTTTCTTTAAAATAATAATTCCTATGTTATTTTACATTGATCTCTTACCATGACCTGAGGGGGGGAGGGAACAAAACAGGAAGCTTTACACAAAGCTACAAATGAGAGAGACAGTTTTCAAGATACGAACTTAAAGCTGGTCTCCAATTTTGGCACAAAAATAAATAAATAAATAAATAAATAAATTATTTTTTAAATATAATATTGTTGGGAACTTTTGATTCCCACCATTTGAAATTGCACAAATGAATTTGAGAGTGGAATTTAAAAGACATGTAAGAGGGCAGTGATGTTATTTAATTTTCATTGTTTTCATCAAAGAACTGAACACCCAAATAATTCAAGTAGCTGTGAATATACAACCCTACATGTTCAAGTATCAATGTGAAGACCTAACTTTTCATCTTTTCTCTTGTCCAGAACTAAGTGGGATTAGCTGCAGCTGGACTGCGCATCCCACACAGTACATTTATCCTGCACGGGCATGCATTCTTACCCTTATGAGAAGACCTCTACCAGTAAGCCCACTACCCACCTCTCCTCTGTTAGCAAATCTTTACCTTGTAATCAGAGAATTAACTAGTCATTGAAAGAATGGAGCAGAACTGCCAACCTACTCTCTCCAGAAATGGCATAGTAGCACACCAGTGGCTAGCAGAGCTAGTTGTAGTGTGTACAACAGCAACCTGACTTTCCTCAAACATCTTCTGAAACCCATGGTTTCTTCCCAATTGTCCCTTCTTTCAACACCCAAAGAAAAATTAAATTTGTAAAAAGGGAAGAAAAAATATTTTAGGACAGGATAAAACGTCCCACAGAGAATTAAAAAAAAAAAAAAAAAGTCTCTTCAGCTGAACAAAAAGAAAATTGTGAAGTGCCTTGATTGTATGTCTGCATAAGATTTTCCAGGAATAACAAAAAAGCCAGATACATTTAATCAAAGATTGGACATAATTTTCTAATGGTGTGGATAATTAGCCATTGGAACAAAGTATCAAGAGAAGAGGTACATCTCTTAAACACCTCAGACTAAGGCTGGATTCTCTACTGAAGTATATTTTGTGATGAAACCATGTTATATCCAATTAAGACTAATTCACTGACCTCAGCTCAGGAGCAGTTGAGTGAATTTTAATGTATGATTGGCTTCATATCAAATGGTTAAAGAATCCCACAATCCCTGTTGATCTCAAGAACTCTGTGGATCTTTTCATGCCAGATTATCTTCTGATTCCACCTGTCAAGGTGCTAGTATTCTTTGCAACATATTTCCTAATGTAAGTGCATAAATAAAGCTGAAAATTAACATCTACGTGTCAGTCAGATTTCATTTGTTCTCTGGAAATCTCATACCATTGTCCATCAGCTCACTTTCCCTTGGTACAGAATGTATAGACCTCGTCCCCACAGTTTCATTCTCTGATCCTCCACACCACCATATATCTTATAATCAGTTCTGTGAATCACCAGCATAGTTGTGTGCCTGCTGGGTGGGATCCCAGTTCAGAAGCGATAGAGTGATGCTGCACATTGACAGAAATTTTGTCCTTTTCTGTCATGACTACTGTAGTGTTAGGATTTCCATCATATAAGCCATAACATTAAAGAAATATGTTTAGGACAGAGAGAACCTGGACAGAATCCAGCTCTTAATGTTACAGTAATACCTTCTACTTTAGTGATTGTCTAGTAATAAAGGACTGTTGGAAAAATATCAACAGTAAGAGATAATTCAACCATGTAAGAAATCAAAGTGCTGAGGGAAGACCATGAAAAAATGCAGCATCTTCCTGTAGTCATTATGCTTGTGGCAAGACTGCAAAACAATAGTAAACCTCTGAAAAAAGTCTGGCCTATTTATTCCAGTTATTCCAAGCTATATGTTAAACCAGTGTCATTACAGCCAGTGAGGTGTTTCTTTCTCAAACAAGTAGTCTATATTATTTTTTATATAAACCTAAATGTTTTTAGAATAACAAGATGTTATGTTCAGAAACTGTTCATTTAAGGTCCTTCAGAATATCCCTTGGACAGAGAGTGATCTTACTACCTAATTGGATATGGATACATTTTAACACATCGAATTAATGAACAAAGGGAAGAAATCAAGCTTTTATTCATATAATATTTAAATGATAATAATTTTCAGAACTTGAAAACCTAAGAGCTAAAACTTATTATGCCACATCTTTTTGTTGTAATAGAAAAACCTAGGAGGAACTAATTTGGTAACAGCCTTCAGCTGTTTAAAAGCTGTAGTAAAGTGAAGGGAACAGACTGTTCTCAGTAGTCATTTGGGGTGAAAGAACAAGTAATAGGTTTAAACCGAAGCATGGAAGACTTCAGTTTGGAATAAAAAGAAGGAGGGAAAAAAAAAACAAGGCAGCAATATTACAATATTACTGTTTGGAAAAGGTTACTTAAGCAGTTTATAGAATTTCCATCACTGAAAGATTTTAAGATCTGACTAGCCAGACATCATTGAGGAATGGTTCAGGTACAGTTGAGTATTTCTCTCCTCGGTGGTTATATGGAGAACCAATTGAGACTATCATCAAAGCCTGATAGGTGCTGAGATTAAATTCTGTGATGCCCCAGTCACTGTAACACCTGTATTTTTTCTATTTTTTATTTCTATTTTATTTCACTTTTTCTCTTTAGTGAACCAACTTTTTTTAAAAAATATTTTAATTTTGAAAAAAATGTATAGTTAAAAGAAATCACTTGCTCATTCAAACCAAAACCAAATCAAAACAAAAACAACAAAAATTGTCTAACCAACTAGTTCTATTGAGATTGCTGTCAGTGTCTGCACAAGAAAATGAGACAAGCCAAAATACTTGATGTCATATCAAATATCAGTGAAAAAATGAAGAGAAAACAGCTGTTCATATTATCTGTGCTTGATTACTTGTGCTTGCTGACTTAATGTCCAGAGCTGTAGGATTGTTGTGATAAACAGCAGACTAAACAGAATGGAAGAAAGTCGTTAGTATTAGTTGGGCAATGGGCCCTGGAGGCTCATGCATCAAAATGTCTTGACATGGTTTTTTTTGGCCACCTATGGTCAAGCACATGCCTGGAAGAGATCTGGAAGGGCACATGCCCAGAAGAAGAACTGAATGCTTTGGGACACCCTGCTCTAAACTAACCTTACTACTATCTAAACACCTTTTGAAACATATCCAGCTAAACAGACTACATATCCCACATCTGGAGACAATACTCTCAGAAGAATAAAATTGTTTTGTTTTGTTTTTAATTTGCTACTGTAGCCTTTCTAAAGTAGACATTTTCTTGAAAAATCTACTTCCTATTTTTTAAATAAAATATAATTGTCTTTTTTTTTTTTTTCTTTTAGAAATAATCCAATTATGGAAACTGTTGGAGTAAGGAAATGGAAATGAAACAGTGGCAAGAAATATAATTTCCCCCCTCAAGAGCTTATAAATTCTTTTCTGGAAAAGGCATGATTCAAATTAACTCAGTTGTAATACTTTTAAAATTACAGGCTGCATTTTGAAGACACTTGTTCAGCTTTTAAGTGTAAAGTCATGCAAATGCCAAGATCACATACACTAACTACTTAGTTTTCATTAGCAGTTGTCTTGAATATATAATAAATGGCAAGCACAATAGTCTACAGTCTTTTCATTGTGAAACCACAAAGTAATGTGATTATGTTTTAAAGTGTGTCTTGTTTCAATAAACATATAGTCATAACTGAGTTTGCTCTGATCTTGTTACTCTAGTAGGGCAGTAGTACTCCTAATTCCTAAACCCTGAACACTGATGTGAAAAGACAAATGATATATACCATGTCTGTTCCTTAAGGTGAAACTACAACTTGATGTTTTATTTTGTAGCTACAGCTCTTCAGTCTTTAAATAATGACATATAGGCTTCATTTGAAAAAAAGGATGCAATAGATAACTTCTATATCTGATCAAATGAAAGAGAGAGAGAAATATGGTAGTTTTTTTTTCTTTTTTTTTCTGTCAGAAATATCAGATTATCTTGTTTACACACCAACCAATGTAGTAACTACTGCTGCAACAAATATGAAAAGTTGACTTTTCTACGTAAATATTGATATGCTTACCCAAAGTGACAATGCAAATGTTGGACCAGTTTGTGTATGTTGCAAAAACTGGGCCCAAAGTGCCAAACCTGTACAGATTTTCAATGAACAATTTTACATAACTTCTTTAAGCTTCACTCAAAAGCTACATGTTCAATATAGAACAAAAGAATTCTTAAAGCCAAGAGAACAATAAAGGTTTAATACCTCAGAAAATCATTAGACTGAAAGATAAGTTGGATTTTGTTTTATATAGAAATTCACTCATTCCAGCTCTTTTAATTTACCTATGTTACCACAGAGCAAGTTAGAATGTGAAAAAGATTTTTATTAGGTTTTTCATGTATTGTTAAAAGTAATTGGTGTGAGTACATTCATCTTGTGAATTCATGTTTTCTAGCATTTTCAGAAGTCTTCTATAATGATTTATTCTGCATATGTACTGATTTGTGACTATTTCTGACAGGAAGAGTTCATGGAAGAAAAATACTCAAAGGCAAAATCAATCTCACAGCTGATGAAGAATATTGCAAAACATACAGCTGGTATTTTGCATTATTTAGAAGACAGACTGAAATTCTGCTGGAATTAATTCTTTACTGTTGGCGTACTGACATCCACAACTGGAAAGGGATCTGATATTCTTGGTTCTTTAACTTAAGCCTGTAAGCATGCACAAAGTTCTGAGATCCAAACTTAGAATTAAAAACTTTACAGAAATTTTCACAAAGGCTTGCAAATATTAAGATTTGAATGATTTCCATTACAAAGTTAGATTTCAGTTAGTTAATTTGGCTCTAGTCCTTAGCATTTCCCATTTTTTCCAAATGTCTGAGTTTGCTGCAGTCCACTGGAGTTAGAAATTTCAGCAATCTACTTCTACCTGCTAGTAAGCCCAGTATTGCTTGTAGCAATTTGAGCATTGTAGCAGCTTGAGTCACGATGGTCAGACCCTCAAAAACATTAATTCCCAACAATGGCAAATAAGGCACAAAGTACCTTTAGCAGGCTGTACCTCAGTTCCTCAAAGTACTCAGCCTCTCTGACTGGCAAAGTTTTCCTCCACCTACTGCCTTTTTTTGCTGTATCAGCATTACAGCATTCTTAAAGACCAACAACTGAATTGAAATGGAGAACAGCTGACCACCCCTAAAACTGCTATTTTATCTCCTGGATGAGAGAAGACAAACTGTCAGGCTGGTCATTTGCTTTTCAATGGCAGTTGGAATAAGTATGCAGAAATCTGGGGAGGGGGGAGAGGATGCATAGCTAGCTCTTTCACTGTTGGAGCTTTTGTCTTTGTGGAGTTCCTTTCTTATTAAAATTCTAGGGGAAAAAGAAAAAAAAAAAAGAAAAAAAAAGAAAAAAGAAAACACAGCTGTGCCATTCATTCACTTCTTTTATCTCGTTTGTCAAAATGCGGAGATCATTTGTACCACCCAATGGAAGCCCATGGAAAGTAAGCAGGTCAGGACCCATAGCATGGCAGTGGAAGAACATGACATTCTGTTAGGAAGAAGTTGGCTGCTGGTCTCAGCTGGATACTGATGCTGTTTCACTATCAATGTCAAGAATAGCACGTGATGGTCTAATGTCATTGGAAGAGAAAGAAAAGACACTCATACCTGCTAAGATACACAGCCTTCATTCCTAAGAGAAATTAATGAAAGCAGAAGAGGCTGCTAATTCCCTCCCAGTGCCTCATCTGTCTACTGGAGCTGACATCCTAGAGTGTGCCCCTTCCAAAGGACTCTGCTCTTACAAATTACTGTGAAGGGATGAAGTTCATCTCTCACAGTAACCACAACCCCAGGTGCCCTTGTATTTGGGTCATGTTGATACTTTCAGAACAACCTCAAACAGAATAAAAATGACTATTAGTCTGGGAAGACAGGAGACTCATATGGTATGTCTGTTCATTTTCCCAGATGAAGATCAAAAACGTCTAGGAATCTATGTATTCTGGAGAGTTATGCATATTCCAGGGCACCTGGACAGCTTTGACTTTCTTGGCTATGAGATGATCCATATACGTACATGGAAAGAATACCCTTGAGCATGGAAAGGAGTCTATTTTCTGTAGGGGGACTTACTTATCTAGTAAGGAAGGTTTTAACCAGAGATACAGGGCAAGAGACAGGGTGAGTGATAAAAGTCATAGGTGAGCATAAACAGAGAAATTTGAACAAGGATTTCAAGATTGCTAGAGTGGGATGGGGATAGGATTATTCAGAATAAGATCCCAAGAAATACAAAAAGGAAATAAAGGGTCAGACTACTTACTTATGTAGGCTTTTGTACACCAATAAACAGCATATGGGAAATAAAGGGATTTGGCAATATAATCAATATCACTGGAAGACTGATACTGAAAGAATACTACTTGTCCAGAAAGAGAAAGAATGGACATGTTGTCTTCGGCCTATAAATGATTAATGTATTTGATATGAAATCTGGTATGTCAAGCATATCAGACCTGTGAAAGTCTTTGAATAATGGCAAAAGAGGAAAAGAATAGTACTATCCCTGTAGAGGTACTATATATTTTCCTAATTTCATCAGGGATAGAGTTAATTTTCTTCCTAGCAGCTGTCATGTTGCTGTGTTTTAGGTTTAGGATGAGAATAATTGTGATAACACACCAATGTTTCAGTTGTTGCAGACTTGTGCTTACAAGAACTTTTCAGCTTCTCATGGTGCCCTGCCAGCAAGGAGGCTGGGGGCGCACCAGGAGCTGGGAGGGGACACATCCAGGAAGGTGACCCAGCCTGGCTCAAAGGTTATCCCACACACTATGTGGTGTAATGTGGAAAAATAAAACTGGAGGAAAAAAGGCTGGAGGAGTTGCTGCTGCTTGGGAAGCAGATGCTGTCTGGGCATCAGTCAGTGGGTGGTGAGCAATTGCATTGTGCATCACTTGCTTTGTATATTATTATTATTATTATTATTATCATTATCATTATCATCCCTTCTTTTTATGTCCTATTTAACTGTCTTTATCTCAACCCACAAGTGTTGCCTTTTTTTCTGATTCTCTTCCCCATCCCACTAGATGGTGGGGGAAAGCAAGCAAACAGCTGTGTGGTACTTACTGTCTGCCAGGTTAAACCACAACATGTATAAACAAATCAGAAAGGCTGGGCCAAGTAGGTTTTCTGTGAACAGAGAAATTCACCTCATCTGAAGGACACACAAAAAAAATAAAAAATAAAAAATAAAAAAAAATAGTGACTACATCATTTTCTGCTAGGTAAGAAAGGAGCAGAAATTAAATTGTCCAGCAAGATTCTAGAATGTATTAGGCACTGATAGTTAGAGAAAGCCACAAGAGAGGAAGTCTTTTTATATTTCATTCTAATCAGTCAGTGAAATTGATAAACGGGTAACACAGAGCCAGAAGTCACTGTGTCTGTTATAATCCTGAGAGACAGAAAGAGTTAAATAAAAATTAGGTAGACTTCAATGGGAACTGGTAGTTATAATTATCTCCTGAGAACAAGGACTAAGGGATAAAGCAGTGCCTAAAGGAAAAAAATGCTGTGGTCATAAATTAAACCAGAGCAGAGAAGTAAGAAGTATTATCAGAGATTAACTTGGTTAAAGTGTAAAGCCCTCATTGACCCACCAACAAGAAAGGATTATAAAGACTGAGGGTGTTAGATACCTTACTAAAGATGAAAATAGAAGACCAGCAGGAACATGTAACCACATCATAAAAACAAACAAACAAACAAACAAACAAATAGGTCACAGAATGAGGTGCAACTATCAAGCAGTGACACCAGAATAACATTAATTTTATTATTGACTTACTATAATAATTTCATACTTTGAGATAGTTCTTAAATTTGCTATATTAATAGTAAAAAGGAAGATTGAGGACTAGCCTACTTCACAGAGAGGGAAATTGTAGGTGAATTTGAATATTAAGTTATGCGATGCCTTTTTTGACTAGTGATCTACACTAAACAAGCCAACTGCAATCAAGTGACTAATACAATTAATATGATAGCTGCCCACAATGCTATGAAAGGGATGATAAACAAAACTGTTTGTATGTACCTGGAAAATAAGGAGGAATTGACATGAAGATGGCAGCCAAAATGTGTTTTTTTGTTTGTTTGTTTTTGTGAGAATACATTCTGTCAACTTAATCTAATTTTCCTATAGACAGGATGACAGGTTGGGTGGAGAGAAGTCACTGAGGTGACTTATCTTAACTTAATAATACTTATGATATCCCTGCATGAGCTTCCCATATATAAGAAACACAGTTATGATGGCATATAAGGAGGATGCAAAATTAGTTGACTAAGTAGTTAACAATGAGTTAAGTGAGTTATGCAAGGTTCTCCCATTGTTTATCTCCTCTTCAACAGTTTTACTGAAGACCTAAATGTTGGAATAGAAAACATGCTCACTAAACTTGCAAATGGCATGAAGATATGATCTGAAAAAATAATATGGGTAAATGCAAAGTACAACATCTGAGCAGGAACAACACACTGTTACAAATGTAGGATGGAGAACAATTAACTAGACGACTCTTCTTCAAAATCAGGTGTGATGGGTCTGTAGTGTCATAAACTGAAGCAGTCTCATGCTGTTGTTTAAAAAGCAAACATCAAGAACTATGAGGGAGAGAGCACCATAAACTTTGCTTTCCTTGTCTCTGATAAGGCTTCAGCTGAAGTAGAGAATGAATTTTGAGCACTGTGTTTAAGAAAAGGTATGTGCACTAATTAGAAATAATCCAGACACCACAGTAGATCACAAATTAATGAGTTTAAATGCAGTAAAGAAGTTTCAAGTTGAATGATATGAGGCATCAAAGGAGGGCTGTGGTCAGGGAAAATTTTTAAGAAAAGATTTGAAAAACATTTGTCAGGAATGGCACCAGCAGAGGTGATTGTCTTAAAGCAACAGTGTGAATAAGGGAACTACCTCAGGTACTTTCAGCGCTGTGCTTCTGTGACTCTCACTGTTTTCCTGCATTTTTCTTTAACAGTCTAAATTTCTTACTCTACCTGAGTTCAGCTCAGAAAGTTGTGTAGGCTGGCTTCTGGGGTGGCATACTGGGAAACTTTGCATCAGAGTAAATAATTTGGACATCTGCAGTTTTCCATAGGTATAATGCTAGAACTGTTTGGCGCAAAGGGATGTGTATGAGCTGAACGTGCTCCTGTGGGCAGAACTATTTGCAGGATATGTCCTTCATATTTAATTTATTGCATTCAGCATACATTTGTGTTCTCAAATATTTACCTTACTTAAATTCATCTCCAAGGCATTTTCATCTATAGGCTGCAAGCTGAAAAACAGAGAACATGATTCAAAACCTAGCGCTATTCGTTTTAACCCAGAATGGATAGCTTGAAATTGTGTGCCCCAAGGGACTATTAAGAAAGATAGTATTCAAATTAGATTAAAGCTTGCAGACATATTGTGAGTAATGTGTGCCTATTTCCCACAAGATTAAGCTTTTCTTCTGTTGCTAGTAATGTATGACAACATGAATTAATGCAGGTATTTTATTATATATAGGGAAAAATATCAGACTCATCATTTATCTACAATGGAAAACACACAAGATCATGTTTACTGAGTTTGCAAGCACTACTCTTGTCACAGACTAAAATAATTTCCCTCTAAGCCTTACAAGTTAATTAGATCTGATTTTTTTTCTTCCTTTTTTTCTTCCTTTTTTTTCTTCCTTTTTTTTCTTCCTTTTTTTCCTTCCTTTTTTTCCTTCCTTTTTTTCCTTCCTTTTTTTCCTTCCTTTTTTTCCTTCCTTTTTTTCCTTCCTTTTTTTTCCTTCCTTTTTTTCCTTCCTTTTTTTCCTTCCTTTTTTCTTCCTTTTTTTCCTTCCTTTTTTTCCTTCCTTTTTTCCTTCCTTTTTTTCCTTCCTTTTTTTCCTTCCTTTTTTTCCTTCCTTTTTTTCCTTCCTTTTTTTCCTTCCTTTTTTTCCTTCCTTTTTTTCCTTCCTTTTTTTCCTTCCTTTTTTTCCTTCCTTTTTTCCTTCCTTTTTTTCCTTCCTTTTTTTTCCTTCCTTTTTTTCCTTCCTTTTTTTTCCTTCCTTTTTTTCCTTCCTTTTTTTCCTTCCTTTTTTTTCCTTCCTTTTTTTCCTTCCTTTTTTTCCTTCCTTTTTTTTCCTTCCTTTTTTCCTTCCTTTTTTCCTTCCTTTTTTCCTTCCTTTTTTTCCTTCCTTTTTTTCCTTCCTTTTTTTCCTTCCTTTTTTTCCTTCCTTTTTTTCCTTCCTTTTTTTCCTTCCTTTTTTTCCTTCCTTTTTTTCCTTCCTTTTTTTCCTTCCTTTTTTTCCTTCCTTTTTTTCCTTCCTTTTTTTCCTTCCTTTTTTTCCTTCCTTTTTTTCCTTCCTTTTTTTCCTTCCTTTTTTTCCTTCCTTTTTTTCCTTCCTTTTTTTCCTTCCTTTTTTTCCTTCCTTTTTTTCCTTCCTTTTTTCCTTCCTTTTTTTTCCTTCCTTTTTTTCCTTCCTTTTTTTCCTTCCTTTTTTTCCTT